>NW_027397074.1:77851074-77888116 GCF_003265705.2 Callorhinus ursinus
TGTGGGCGAGTGGAGGGCGGGCTCGGCCGGCTGCCGCGTCCTCTCCGCCGGGCCGCGCGCCCCGCCGCCGCCGCCGCCGCCGCCGCCGCCCCCCGCCCGCCGCGGCTCCAGTGAGCTCATCCGCAGCTGGCGGGCGCCCGGCCCGTTGCCACGGCAACGCCTCTCCCAGGGCCGCGCGGACTCGAGCGGCTCCGGTAAACAGGACCTTCTGCCGGACTCTTCCCCTCGCCTTTGGGGGGTGGGCGGGGGAGGGGGGGGGTTCCTGGCGGCTTAACCCTTTCTTTGCTGGAGACCCAGCACCGCGGCGTTCTCCATCTCCGCGGGGCAGCTGTCGGCGCGCTGCGCTCGGCGGCGGCTCAGACCTTCAGACGCGGGCACGGAAGAGGCGGCGACACTCCCTGCACCCCCACCTCCGTTCGCTCCGGTCGCCTAACGCGTTCATGGGGCACCTACTACGGGTCAGGCGCGGCGCCGGGGTCCGCGACACCCCAGACAACGAGGCAGCCGCCACCCTTGCCCCTTGCAGCTTGCGGTCCGGCTGGGGCCCCGACAACCAGGGTGCAGGCAATGAAAGCCCGGGGGCCCCGAGCGGGGGGCACATGGGTTCCCGAGCCGCGCCGGGAGGGGAGTCAGGAAAAGGTTCCCAGAGGGGCAATGACTTTATAGTGTCCACTGCCCCCACTCACGTAGGACAATCAAGGAACACAGATCGCAGGAGTTAGGACTGCCAAATAAGCACACGCGCAAGTGCTGTGGGCTTTTTATGCTGAGGACAATGGGGGGCCACGCAAGGTTTTTGAGCCGAGGAGTTCCCTGATGGAAGGGAGATGTAGCTGACAGTGGTGATTTATGGGCCTGGGGGGAAGCCTCCAGGCTCATCTCTATACCAGAGGAAAGTCACTCTTGTCTTTAGCTCAGGGGTCCCTAGAAGGAAGGGTCTAAAGCTCAGGCAAGGGGGAGAGGGGAGATAGAGGCTTAGCCTATAAATCCACGAAAGGGGTGTGCGGGAAAGAGAAGGAAAGAAAGGACTGCAGAACAGGGGGAACATTAGATACTGTCAGGGCTGTCCCGGTAAACTGGGGGCCCAAGATTTGAGGGACTGATTTAGATATCAAAGTCACAGGAGAAAACTGTCTCCTTCCTAGCTGAGGGTTTTGCTCATTCTGTGAGATCTTCGAAGTTTTCTAGAGCTTGTTACAGCTTCCTAAACTCCATCATGCCGTACCCATTTCAACTAAGCTCAGTAAACTTTCAGAATAAAAATTTTCAAGGTACTAGAATTTTTTTTTAAAAAGTATAAGCACTTATTTATTAATTTTTAAAGATTTTATTTATTGGGGCGCCTGGGTGGCTCAGTCGGTTGAGCATCTGCCTTTTTGGCTCAGGTCATGATCTCAGGGTCCTGGGATCAGGGGGGAGTCTGCTTATCCCTCTCCCTCTGCTCTTCACCCACACTCATGCTCTCTCTCTCTCTCTGCTCTCTCTTTGTCAAATAAATAAAGATCTTTAAAGATTGTATTTATTTATTTTAGAGGGAGAGAGAGAGCAGGTGAGTGGGGGGAGGGGCAGAGGGAGAGGGAGAGAGAGAGTCTCAAGCAGACTCTGCGCTGAGCTTGGAGCCGGTTGCGGAGCTTGATCCCACGACCCTGAGATCAGTACCTGAACCCAAATCAAGAGACAGACAGACGTTCAACCCACTGAGCCACCCAGGTGCCCCCAAATTATAAGCATTTAAATTACTGTTTTGTTTGTTGAAGCATCATTTAATACATTTTCACTTTCTAAAAAAAGATCAAAGACTTGGCTTCTTCAGGGTTAATTAGTCCCGGGGTTCTGGGGTGTCACGAGGCAAACTGGCAAAGTAGAGCAAATGGCAAGTGGAGAATAACTGGGAGCCCAGCTGGCTACCTCCCCCAAGCCAGGGCGTGCAGCAGGCTGGTCGCCTTCGATGTTGTGGCTTCCAGATTGCCAGGCACATGTCAGGTGGACAAACCAGAGAGGAGGCTGGGGAGCTCCCCAGTAGTGGCTGCCACTCCATCTGCTTCGTCATCTTTGAGTTCTAGACACTAACTTGTTTTAGAAAAATTCCCTGCCTCAGCTCGTGGGGTCAGACTCTGATGAGTGAGGCTGGGGCCTGTGCTTTGCAAGTTTCCTTCCCTGCCTGCCTGTCACAGCCCCCAACCCCATGGCTGCTCCTGTCCCTGAGCCATTCAATGGCTCTGTTGCCATGGCAGGGTCCCTCCTTTCCTGTGTGGCCCTGTCTCTGCTGGCTTCCTGGAGCTTTCCCAGCTGATGCTACCTCTGGTCCATCCCAAGCCCTGGTTCTCCAGCTCCAGAGGCCAGGGTAGCCGTCCAAGGTGGGGGCGGTGCACGGGAGCCTGGAAGACCCTCTCCGTGGTCCCACTCCTCCCAGGTCCTGACACTGCTCCAACCGTGCCCCCAGCCCCTCCTGGTCATGCTCCAACCACGCCCCCAGCCCTCCTGGTCGGTCCTCAGCTTCTCTCCATGTGGGAAAATGAGGCCTAGGGTAGGAGATACTGCCTGGCCTCAAGTCAGGAAAGGTGCGGATGGGAGGAGGGAGACAGAGTTGATTTTTCTTAGTTTTTTTTAAAATATGTATTTTATCTATCTATCTATCTATCTATCTATCTATCTATCTATCTATCTATTTATCAGCAAGAGCACAAGCAGGGGGAATGGCAGGGAGAGGGAGAAGCAGGCTCCCTGCTGAGCAGGGAGTCCGATGCGGGACTCGATCCCAGGACCTTGGGATCATGACCTGAGCCAAAGGCAGATGCTTAACCGACTGAGCCACCCAGGCGCCCCGACTTGATCTTGAATCTGCTTTTTCCACCTAGAACAACCATGGAGCGCTGCGGAACCTCTCCTACTCCTCCCTCCCCTTCCTTCCTTCAGCATCCTGTTGAGGAGTGAGGGCTCTGGTGCAGGTGGCTTTGCCTCTAAGTCTCAGGGTCTCCGTCTGTAAGGTGGAATTAGGAACAGTTATAACCGACTTTATCCTGTTGCAGTGATTAAAGCAGGTCAGGGGTAGTCCTGGGCCCGGCAGTTTGGGGGCACTCTCAGTTACCTCCTGTTTGTTATGTTCTTAATCTCTCTCTCTCTTTGCAGGAGCACAGAGGTGTTCAGAATTCAGCAGATGGGAGCAGGCCGTTTTTCTCCTCCCGTATCAGGCACAGAGCTTGCTTCATCTCACCTATTAACGAAGTGAAGGAGAACCAAGGGCCGACGGCCAGAAGGAGGCTAGCCTGATTAAGATGGGAAGAGAGCCTGAAAAGGAGCCTTTGACCAACTCCTCTCCCCCAAATTGTTTCATTTCCATTCAAATTCCCTTTGGATGCTAAACATTTACTGAGAGTCTTTCATTCCAGCAACTTCACATATGTCATGTCGCATAATCCTCCCCACACTCGTGAGCAATTAACTATGAGCCCTAATATTTTATGGATGAGAAAACGAAGTTCCAAGAGGTTGTGTGCCTTAATTGAGGTCACACTAGCCTAGGCCCATCTGGCTCAAGCCATGTTCTTTTTTTACACCAGCTTTGCCTGAGAGCCGGGGTTCTGCCCAGTGCCAGCCACTCTGGACGGGGATTTCTGGATCAGCGTTCAACCCACGTTCTGGTTATGCTTTCCCCTCTGGAAGGCACAGGTGGTGCAGTTCCTCCAGGAATTTCTGACACCCCTCCTTAGAGACTGGGTGTCCCCTCCTTGGGTCACTGGGACCCTTTCCTTCTCAGCCCTCGTGTGACAGCAAGCAACCCCTCCTCTGGGTCACGGCCACCTGCCTGTCAGCGCACAGTGGAAAGGTACACACACAGCAAAGAACAGATGAGAGGTTTGGGTGTTGTTCCTATTCTTTTATGCAGAGAGCTGGTGTGGGGAGAGCAATCATTCCCTTATGCTCCGGCCCGTGACATCTGGATGTGGCTGAGCAAGGAAGGAACTTATTTTAGGGGCAGGGAAAAATCCACAGCCTCACCTTGACATGCTCTTGGCAAAGCTCCTCCACGTCGCTCCAGTGGCTGACGTGAGCCCACCAGCAGCAGGGCTCCCCTGCTCTTGTCCTCCTTAGGCAGCCCTTGCCCTCCTTCCCTTCTCATTCCATTGTAATCCCATCCCTGGCCCATTTTCTCCTGCCTAGAGACAGCTGGATGCGAGTTCCTTCCCATCCACCACAATCCTCATCTGCCTCCCTCTGAGGAAACAAAACCAAGCCAACCATCCCACCCAAACCTCAAACCCAGGTTTGGTTTGTTCTTGGTTCCAATCAAATGTCATCCAGGAGGTGTGGGGAGGGAGGGGGAGGGTGGGAGGGGCCGCGGAGGCCACCCAGGGGAAGGGGTGAGCAGGGCCCAGACTGAGGGCCCCAGGCTTCTTCATCCTCTCCTGCTGTGAAGGGCGGGTCTTTGGCTGAGATCGGTTTGTACCCTCTCTTCCTCTCTCTGGGTGCTCTGCTGCCTTCTACCTCCCACAGTGGGGCTGCAAGATGGGCCGCTGTGGGGGCCCATTAGGGGGCGCTGTGGAGTAAGCGACATTTGTCAGGGTACCACTGGAAATCTCAAAGAATCACTGAATTGGCAAGTAACACAATAACAGAATTTTTGCCTAAGAACCATCTGTTGCACTTCTATGCCCCTGGCTTTGGAGGGTCATTTCTTTCCCCCACAAAGAATTAAGGCATTCATAGCTTTACAAGGATTAGTGTGTCTATGACCGAAAGCGGAGAACAAAGTCATGGACATTCTGCAGCATTCACCATTAGGCAGTCTCAAATGTCAGGCTGCCATGCCAAATACTCTCTACTCATATTCCTTTCTGTTCCTTTTGGGAGACCCATTTGAACATGAAGGAAGGGAACGAGAGTGTGGTGGTTTAGATTCTCTTTTTTTTGAGTCACAGATTTCTGCGTCTGAGCAGCTACAGATCTTCCTGTTCACTGTGATTGCCGAACATGCTAGGACAGTCGGACCAGCTCTAGACTGGCCTGAGGACTCACAGCTTGCTTCTCAGAGCTTTCCCTGACCTACTTCCCAGCCAGCTAAACAACCTCCTCAAACCTGAGGGAGGTGTGGGAGAGGGAGAGTCCCTCCAAACATTTTCATCACACAGCGTTATGAGCTCCGAGCTGCATGCATGGACTCAAAACCCGCCAGCTCATCCCCGCCTTGCTAATGTCCCTCCAGCCCTGATCTCAGCCTTCAGCTTCCAAATAACTGGACTGCCTCTTAGAGGCCACACCTTGAAGGAAGATGCTTCTGGGAGGCCCTAATATCTGATCCACTTCCTGTATCTCAGATCAACTTAGAGCAAAATAAAAAATACTGTCCTAAAGGCGAGCCAGGTGACATCTGACCAGCCTAGATAGCAGTGTGGTCTGGGCTTGGCTACTCCCTTTGGTGGGTCTCAGGTGTCTGGGGAGATCAGGGCAGTTGGCCCTCAGGCCATCCCCAGCTCCCTGCCTTCTCAAATAGGCAAAAAAGGGCACCTGCCAGTTCTCACCCTTTCTGCTTTTTCCCGTATGGCTGGGTGTGTGCCAGCTAAAGCTAAGGCTTTGCAGAGACCACCTAGGAGGCAGGTTCTAGTGTCAGCCTCTTTTATCAGTGAAGAAACAGCCCAAAAGAGGTAGGTGCCTTGCTCAAGGCCACTGCGAATGAGGGCCAAAGCCCGGAAGGGCCCAGCAGTCTAACCCAGGACAAACCCTGCTGCTCAGCCACTAGGATCACGGGTGGGAGCCACTGTGTTCACGTGGCCGGCTTGGGAGCAGAGACGTAGAAAGCCAGGGAGCAGCAGAGCAGAAAGGGGCCTCTCGGTTGGGCATGACCAAGACCCTTATCGAGGAGGGAGGGGACCTGCCCGGCCACCGGACATTTGCACAAGGGCAGCACCTGCCCCTGGGGCATGCTGGAGCAACCCTAGCAAGCCAGAAGGTGGGACCCAGGGGAGGAGAAATTCCCATAACAGCCCCACTAAGGAGAAAGAAAGGAGGAAGCGGGAAGGTGGCCAGGGGGCCCACGTGAGGGAGGGCTGTGAGAATCGCTGCCACACGTGTGGAGGGAGGTGGGCGAGCCTGCGGCAGCCTCCTCCCTCCATGTCTTCCTTCTCCAGCGCTATTTCGGATAGTCCTACTCTATGGGTTTGAGGAGCAGCTGTAGGTGGGTGGCCCAGGACCAGAATTTTCATGCCAAGGTCCCATTCTCTTGGGAGCTGATTGCAGGCCAGGTGTACAAAGCGGGACCTGGGGGGAGTCAGTCCTGGAACTTTTATTTGCCTAACAATCCCCTAGGTTCGGGGGGGGGGGGGGGGGGGGCGGAAGCCGAGTCTCATCTTCCCCACAGGGATCCTCAGGCATCAGGGGCTGCAGCAGGCCTGCTCAGGGGCTTCCCTTCCCTGATACCCTGTTCTGAAGAAAATGACTGTGTGTGTGTGTGTGTGTGTGTGTGTTGAGGACAGAGAACTGTCCTCCACAGGAGCTAAGCCCTGTGGTTCTCCCCTAGGGGCAACTTTGTTCCCCAGGAGACATCTGGCAACGTTGGAAGATGTATTTTAAAGTCATAGTCTGGAAAAGTGTGTGGGGGGGTGTTCTGGCATCAAGTGGGTAGAAGCCAGAGATGCTGCTAAACATCTACAAAGCACAGTTCAGCTTCCCCTCCACCGCCCACAACAAAGATTTATCCTGCCCCAAATGGGAAACGTGCTGAGGTCGACAACAATTGGTTGCTGAGCCCATTCCCATCTCTACCCCCTTCCCCGGGAGTCTTGAACAAGTACTTGCCCTGCATCCCATCTGCTGTGTAACCATGTTACAAGGGAAATGCTAAAATCACAGTCATCTGGGTCCTGTGAAAAGATAAGCACAGCCAGGTGGGCCTTTGCCATTCTCTTCCCATGCCCATTCGATTCTTCTCGGTGGGGTCTGGGAACGTGGAGGAGGCTTCGGTGCACTTCACAAGCGAATGGTGCCACTTAGTGGTACCAGGGTCAACAGCAACAGCAGGAACATCTCCAAGAACTGGAAACTGTTAATAGTTAGCTGGCTTAGCTGTGAAGAAAATTTCTATGGGAAAAAAATGGGGTCCACCCAAATGAGAACAAACAGAGGCTATTTATTCAGAGATTTCTATAGCAGGGAAGTCAGCCACCATCACTTGCACATGGCAGAGACTCAAATACCCGCGAAGACTCAAATGCTAGGTTTATAGAGGGAAAAAAAAGGCTTCAGGTGTGCCCTAATAGGCGGTGGTTGGCACAAAGCAGCTGGAGGCCTGGGCATCCTCTGTGATCGGTTTGGAGAAGATATTTGGCTTTCTCTGGTTGGTCCTGAGATGGAAGTGGGGGATGAAAATTAGAGAAGTTGGCAGTCATTGACCAAGTCCTGACTGTCTGGGGCCAGTGGCTGCAGAGGCCGAGGGTCCGAGTTCTACTGTCATATATTGGCCAGTGTCCATTTGTATATTTAGTCTCTTAAGTCATTAACCATCCCAAATACATTTGTGCTGTTACTAATCCTGAACCAGATTACATAAAATGACCCATGTGAGAAGCAGCTTGACTGCAAATCAACATCTGTGATTTTTTTTTTTTTTAAGAATTTATTTATTTGACAGAGAGAGACACAGCGAGAGAGGGAACACAAGCAGGGGTAGTAGGAGAGGGAGAAGCAGGCTGGGTGCCCGATGCGGGGCTTGATCTCAGGACCCCGGGATCATGACCCAAGCTGAAGGCAGACACTTAACGAACGACTGAGCCACCCAGGCGCCCCAACATCTGCGATTTTTAAAGGCTGCCCTTGCAAATTCTGAGTTAGGGTTCATATCTGATAGAACGGTGTGATTTTGCTGCCCATGTGCCTTAATATGGATGACATCATTCTCCTCATTGACAGTCACGTGGACCCCAGGAATCCCTCAACTTCACCTGCTTGGGTGACTATAGATCCTTGAGAAGTTGCACCTCTAACCCCACCACGACCACCATCACCAACAACAGCACCATCGCCACCTCTAACACGGGGCTACAGCCCCTAGTACCCTCACCATCACCTCTGTTTCTCTCCCCCTTGCTGTTTAGAGCCATATGACCTTCCTTTGTTTCCTCAAGGTTAAATCAAACCAACAACCCCCGCCCCCAAATTCCCACACTCAACTCCTTCCTCTTGAGGGCTTTATTCTTTACATGTCTGAACACCCTTCCTCTCCAAAGTAGCTGCCATCCTTGGGGGTTCTCCCAATTCTTCATTTCTTTCATGCTCTTGCCACACTGAAATTGCACATTATGTGTTCCCCTGCGGGGTCTCCCTCATGAGTGATCATCTTGTAAGGGCAGGATGTGTGTCTCCGTGTGTCGTCGTGTGTCTCCATGTCCCGGGGCCTAGCATGAGACCTAGTTTTAATACATATTATGGAGCCTTGATAATATTAGATTCTGCTTAAGAAATACGTATTGGGATCAAAAAGTATTGGTTGAATGAATAAGCATGGTCTTTCAGGAGCCACTCCTCAAGGTCCAAACACATTCCCCAAATCAATGCTGCCTGGAACTCTCCGTCCAAGGATAACCTCTCCCCGCCTCTCCTCACATTCTGCTTAGCTGAAAACCCTACCTGTGTGCAGAACGGGCTTTCAATTCACTGCGCGTCTCAGCGTTTCCATGCCCTTTGTAAGAAAAGTTACAAAGATGTCCGTGGAGACTGAGAGGCACGGAGGAAGGGGAGGGCACAGAGGGTGCCTTTGCATTTTGCATTAAACCTATCTATGGAATCCAGGACCCGAGGGCCAGGCTAGCCTCCGAGGGTGTCCGCACTGCTTCCGCTTTAAGGGGCGGAGCCCGAGCGGGCGGGCGGGGCGCTCCCGGAAGACGCGGGCGCCGAGTCCTCGACGTCGGATCCCCAGCCCTCCGCGCGCCCTCCACGGCTCGCGGTCGCCGGACTCCGGCCCTCCGCACCCCTCTCCCCGCCCTCTTCACCCTGATCCCCAGCACTCCCCTCCCCACTCTCTCCATCCCGATCGCCGGCCTTCCGCACACCCTTCCCGCTGTCGGCGTCCGGATCCTCGGGCCCTCATCTTTGAACCTCTGCTCCCCTCACCTCCCGGCCCCTGGCTCTTCCCGACCCGGGCACCCGGTGCCTGGGTCTCCGGCGGTCCGCACTGCGCCTCCCCCACGCCGCGGCTCTCAGCGCTTTGTCCCGGGTGTGCCTTCCTTTTTCCCCCGCACCACCCTTGCCTCCGCCACCCCCCGGCTCTCGGCACCCGGGCCCTCCGCGCCGACCTCCACCCCCAACCCCGCCTAGCCCCTCCGCGCTGTGGCCCTCGGCGGGTGCCCGGCCACCGAGCTGGTGGTGTGGGGTGCCCTGCGGCCGCCAGGCTCCGGCTCCGCCCGCGCGAGGTCGCGTCCCCGCTCTGGGCCTGGCCGGGCGTCTGGCTTGGCCCCTCCCGTCCTCACAGTCGGTGCAGTTCTGAAAGCCCCCGAAGGCGCAGCCGGCTTCAGGCCTTAGGTTTAGGCGAGGTACCGGGAGGGAGAGGGGTGTGGGGCGGGGACGGAGGGGCCGGGCTGCGCGGAGCCTGCCCACGCTTAGCCTGCACGCGGGGTCCGAGCGGCGCAAGATCTCGCTGGCACCCCACGCTTAAGTGGGATACTCAGCTGTGGTCCTGGACTCGTGTCAGCCTTGCCTCAAGCGTGAACATAGATGGGTGCCCTTTAAGCGGGGGGCAGGCAGCCTAGGCCAGGGACCTCTGGGAGAGGATGGTGACCCCCTGGCGCTTCTCCGTCAGAGTCTGCTTGTCGCACCTGAGGGGTTTGGAGCTCCGAAAAGAACTCGGCCTTTTAAGATCATCTGGATGCTCTCGTAATGCCAGACTCTGTTGGCTTCTGCTTGGTACTTTACCCAAACTTATCTCAGCCTATGGGGACACTGGTGAGGGGGCTCCTGAGAGTGTGTGCCAGCGAAGAGCCGGCTGGAGTGACCTAGCTGAAAATGGGCCTCTGGAGAGAGTCTCCCAAGGGGGGCGGCTAGGATGCCTCTTTCTGCACCTCCGTATCTGGCTCCGGGCTGGGGCTCTCTTGATGAAATTCTTCCCCCTCCTGCTCTTCTACCCCCTCACCTACCTGGCTCCCAGCGTCTCCAGCCTGTGGCTCTACCTGCTTCTGAAAGCCACAGAGACCTCAGGCCCATCATACATCAAACTGGGCCAGTGGGCCAGCACCCGGCGCGATCTCTTCTCAGAGGCTTTCTGCGACCAGTTCTCCAAGCTGCATGTCCGGGTGACCCCCCACCCTTGGACTCACACTGAACGCTTCCTGCGCCAGGCATTTGGGGAAGACTGGGGGAGGGTCCTCTGCTTTGAGAAGAAGGAACCTGTGGGTTCAGGCTGCGTGGCCCAAGTGTACAAAGCACGTGCCAATCCCACCTTCCTGGAGCATGACAGCGTCCAGAGACTTGCTAAGGCCTCCCACCTGCAGGCTTCTTCAGAAGCGGGGCCAGTCGGGAGGCTGGGAGAGCTCTTTGGCCCCCCGGGGAAGGGGTGGGGGTTTCAAGGAAGTCTTGCTGACCAGTCATTTCTAGAAAGGCTGCTTCTCCCTAAAGCTGACCCGGTTGGATCAAATGCAGTCGTGTCTCAGTCCTCAGCACCTGCCCACCAGCCTGAGCCGGATCACCTCATCCCCGTGGCAGTGAAAGTAAGTGCTCGGATGTCTTCGGCTGGTCCTTCCTGTCTAAAGTTTCACCGACTCCACAGAGTGGTCCCGGGTCAGGAACCCCCATTTGCAAATCACCCCACATTGCCTTCTGCTGATTTTGATTAGCTTGACCTTTGTGTGCCTGTGCTGAGCACGCTGTATTTCTTGGTTCGAGGGAGGGGTTGTGTGAAGAGTCTGATAAAGGAAATGAAGAGGGTTTGGGGTCTGCTGCCTCTATAGGCGGAGGAACCACCCCCCAGCTGAGCCACACCTCTGGGGCCAGGATAAGTCAGGGACAGTCTGTGGCGAGCCCAAGATGGCGGTATTCATTTTTGCAGAAGTGGCTTCCTTCTCTCTTCTTTTTTAGTCACCCCTGCCTGGGCTCCATCATTTTTGTCTCCACACTTTTCTGTCCCCGTTCAGCATGATCCCAGGGATCTGGCAGACCCCAGCAGCAGGTACCCTTGATGCTCTCTTACACCTCCTTGGAGACCACCCTCTGTTCACACCCACTGAATCATACTTTCCAAGGCCTGAGGCCTGGCTTTTTATAAATGCTGCCAGTGATTCCCGTGAGCAGGCACGTTTGGGGAACACTGGACCAAAGTACCCTCTTGCTCTGGGGAAGACACAGGAGCGGATGGTGCCAGTCATGGTGGACGCATTATTTACAGGTTTTTTTTTTTTTAAGATTTATTTATTTATTTGAAAGAGAGAGAATGAGAGAGAGAGAGAGAGCACACGAGAGGGGGGAGGGTCAGAGGGAGAAGCAGACTCCCCGCTGAGCAGGGAGCCCGATGCGGGACTCGATCCCGGGACTCCAGGATCGTGACCTGAGCCGAAGGCAGTCGCTGAACAGACTGAGCCACCCAGGCGCCCTGGACGCATTATTTAGTGTGTACCAGCTGCCTTTGAGGTAGGCATTTGCTTAACTTACATCTCTATTTATATCTCTGCTTTGTTCCTGAAAGGACTTCATGGGGGGGGGGGGTAAGGACTGTTATCTCCATGTTTTGTTTTTAGATTTTATTTATTTATTTGAGAGAGAATAAGCAAGAGAGAGCGCGAGCAGGGGGGAGGGGCAGAGGCAGAGGGAGAAGGAGACTCCCCATTGAGCAGGGAGCCCGATGTGGGGCTCGATGCCAGGACCCCGGGATCATGACCTGAGCTGAAGGCAGATGCTTAATCGACTGAGCCACCCAGGTGCCCCCTATCTCCATGTTTTAAAAAAGAGGAAAAGGGGGCGCCTGGGTGGCTCAGTCGTTGAGAGTCTGCCTTCAGCTCAGGTCATGATCCCAGGGTCCTGGGATGGAGCCCCGCATCAGACTCTCTGCTCCGCGGGAAGCCTGCTTCTCCCTCTCCCACTCCCCCTGCTTGTGTTCCTGCTCTCGCTGTGTCTCTGTCAAATAAATAAATAAAATCTTAAAAAAAAAAATTAAAAAGAGGAAGAGGAGGCTGAAGAGGTTGAGTAGCTTGGCCAGTTTCAGAGTGGGAATGAGTTGCAGAACCAACAGGCATTTGAAAGCAGACTCTTTCCATCCCACCTCTCGGCATCCTTGCTGGGCTTCTGTGACTCTACACCCTTCTCTGACTCAGGCTTTGGACTCAGTACCTGGTGTGCTCAGTAAAATGCAGATTCCTGGCCCCATGCCCAGAGTCGGTGATGCAGTAGGTCTTGGTGGAGGCCCGGCTGTCCCCATCTACACCGGGTACTCCACAGTGACTTCGATGCACACTGATGTTTGGGACACGTAAACTTAATGTATTTGGAAGGAAAAGCCCACCTGTTCTTCCCGGCAAAGTGAAGTGCAGCGCAGAGGAGTTGGCCCTGGTATCTGAGCGAAGGCACGCAGGAGTGAGGGAGAGGAGGGTCTCGGGTGTTGGGACCACATGCGTTCCCCTCTGATGAGAAGCTGGCTTGGCTCCCTGATGCTGGGGCCCCATCCCGTCAGGGTGAACGTGCCCTCCTGACCCCTCCCTGCCTCACTGTTCTCCTTCCTGGCAGGTGCTGCACCCTGGCTTGCTAGCTCAGGTGCAGATGGACCTGCTCCTGATGAAGATGGGCAGCCGAGTCCTTGCGCTTTTGCCGGGAATCAAGTGGCTTAGTTTGCCTGAGATCGTGGAGGAATTTGAGAAGCTCATGGTCCATCAGGTGAAGTCTCCTTCCCTCAGTTGCAAATTGCATCTCACATAGTTCTTGCCATCAGCTGTTGAGCAAATGCTGAATGGATGCGTGACTTCCCAGTGTGTCACGGCCAGTATGGTGTGGTGGTCGGGTAGGTAATGCTAACCGACGTAACAAAGAATGACCAGATCTCAGAGGCCAAATGCTACGAGGTGATTTCTTGCTTCTGTCAAAGTTCCATGCCGGTGAACTGAAGGAGGGAGAGGGAGCTCTACTCCATAGTGACTCAGGGACCCAGTTTCCTCCCGAGTTGGGCATGGTCATCTTCAACCTATGTCATCTCAGGTCAGTGTGGAATGGGGAGGAGACCATGGAGGATCCCGTAAGAGATCTGGGGCCTTCTTAGTCCACAGGCCAGAGCAGAAATGCCACAGCCCAGTGTAACTGAGCGTGCTTGGGAAGCTATCTTCCTTACTGCCTGGCAGGAAAGTGCAGGATTATGGTGGGGCCTTCAGCATTATTACCTGTACCACAGGCAGCCGCTGAACTCCCGGGTGAGAAGAATTAGTGAAGTGGTGCACCGTGCCTTTGCTTTGTTTCCAGGCCCTCCTCCCTATCCAGGACCCTTGGAATCCTTGCTTAAGTAGCGAGACTTAGTGAACACACTTTGGGGGCAGTCAGGGCTCCAAGTGGGCAACCATCCTGGCTCCCTGTTGGAGAGTGCAGGAGTTGGCAGTCTTTCAGGAGCAATGTGCTAGGTCCTCATTTATGTCCTCTGATGTAAGGTTTTAAGTCCCAGGAATGCATTTTAATGTTTAGAAAGCTTTGCTGTATGCTATGGAGTAATGTAGTTTTGACAATAAAAGAAGATTAAAAGAGAGAAAATAGCTTCTGTTCCCACAGCCATCTTCGCATTACTCCCAGTCCTACCACCCATGAGAGCTTTGGTTCCCCTTCTAGAAGTCTCATAGACAGCATGGGGGTGATGAGTGAGATTTTCTCATCCATAAGGAAGGTATCGTAGGCAGAGTAAATATTTTACGAACAGACCTGTAAATATTTGCAAATAGAGCAGTATCTCAGAGACTCCTGTAGAAGTCTCTACAGGTTCAGTTGGGTTCAGCTGGGGCCCAGAGAGGAAGTGGTCATTCTGTCCTGAGGGTCAAGGCTCCCCAGGCTCAGGCTGAGTCTTGGAAGGTGAGTGGTGTTTACAGTTAGACCAAATGGGGGAAGAACATTCCCGTCAGAGGGAATAAGGAAGGCAAAGGAGAGCGGGGGAGGCTCAGGTAGGCTGGGATGTTCAGCACCATACAGACTGGGGGAAGCTAGAGTTCTGGGCCAGAGAGGAAGTGGGAGGCACAAGAGATGGATCTGAAGAGAGAGCCACCTTGGATGTCATCCTCAAGAATTTAGACTTCATCCTGAGGGTAGTGGGGGGGGGGGCACCAGCAGATGGATTAGAGAGAGGAACGACGGGAGTCAGAGAGCCCCACTCAGGTGCCTCTGTTAGGGCTCCGGTGACTGGCTGCGAGTCAGCTCGGGAGCCACGGGGCGGTGGGGTGGAGCCGAGCGTGCTGAGACTGTAGCCCACTGTGTGGAGGCCACTGGGTGGAGGCCAAGAGAGAAGAAGTAATGTGCAGCCAGGGGAGTGGGGGCAGTAAGTTCTCTTTAGACACGGAGTTTAAGGGCTACCACTTGAAGAGAAGTGTGGAGCTGGTAGCAGGGTCTGGCCGGGGTCTGGCCAGGAGACTGTGTGGTCTTGTCACGAGGAGGTGCCAGCTGAGGATGGAGGCGATGGAGAGGGGGGGCACAGGCTGGTGAAGGGCAGCAGCTGAGAGAGCATCAGCACGTGTGGGGCACGCAGAGGAAGAACGGCCAGGAGACCAGACCCAGGCGGAGCGGTTGGAGGCTGGGGGAGGGCCATGGGGGGGAAGTAAACAGCAGGTGCCAGGAGATGAGTTGTTCAGGAAGAAGGGGGTCCTCAATGGCACCAGTACCAGGCGCCCCCAGAGCTCGTTAGGATAAAGGTGGGAGCGGTCCCTTGAGTCAGGCACGCGAAAGGCTTGGTGAGTGTAGGGAGCAGGGTCAGTGCAGTGGGCGGAGGGGAGCGGGCTGCTGGAGACCAGTGGAGACAAACCCCTGGGACATGGGGAAGGGCTGCATGGGCTGGAGTGAAGGGGGGTGAGCGGAGAGGGAATGGCGGGGAGGCAGCCAGGCCCAGGTTCTGCAGGGGTGTCTGCAGCTGTAGCTTCCAGAGGTTCATGGAGGCAAAACCATCCCTCTCGAGTCTCCTGGGGCGTTCTGCAGGAAGGCAGGAGGGGAAGGCCCGTGGATGTGGGGACTGGCTAGCCCTATGGTGCTGCAGATGCTGCCATCCCGGTGCCCAGGTCACCCCTCAACCCTTCTCTCCATACCCCTCTAGATCGACCTGCGTTACGAAGCCCAGAATCTAGAACACTTCCAGTGCAACTTCCTGAATGTGAATTCTGTCAAATTCCCCACCCCTCTGCGTCCCTTTGTCACCAGGGATGTCTTGGTGGAGACGTACGAAGTAAGTGAGAGCTTCCTGGGGCTGTGCCTTTCGCTCACGGCTGGGCCATCTCCGCTGAAAAGACAAAAGCCAAGAGAGCATGTGATTACTGTCCGTAAAGCTGAGGGGAGTTCAAATACGGGGTGGGGAGGCAGCAGAGGGAGATGGCTGGGAGCCTGGACATGGCCCCAGACTTTTCTGGGCTTGAAAATCTTTCCATTTTATTTGCTGGTGACTTCATTTTCCTCCTGTGTAACAGTGGGTGCCTGTCCCTGCCTTGTAGGCTTGTCCCAGGAGTCAGTGACACGTTGAATGCAAACTGCCTTCAGCACAGAGTTTGCAAAGAAAAAGTGCTCAGGAAGGTGTTGGTGTCACATCGTTGGCCTTAGCTGTTGCCTGGTCCGGCCTCCTTTGTAAAAATGGTAACGTGAGACCCAGGGAAGTGACATGAAAGACCCACTGTTACTGGCTGTGTGACCTTGAGCAAGTTACTTAAACTCTCTGGGCTTTAGTTCTTCTCTTTGCTACTGAGGAATAACAAGATCGATCTCAATGGGCACTTGTCTCCATGGACAAATAACTAACCTATATGAAATGTTTACTTTCCCCTTTCTTCTCTTTCTCCCCTTTCTTTCCTGCTCGAGGTCACAGGGCTCACTCATGTCCCTGTTGGCTCTCCTGAGGCCTGCTCCTGTCTTCTCTCATGACATTACAACATCTCTTATCTGTGGGTGGTGGAGTCATGGGTTTCCTCCATAATAAGCCTATGGGACTTGTTTTCTTTTGAGAAGTGTTACAGAAGGGAAGAGCAAACAGGTTAAAATTAACTTGTGGGTGACAGATTCAGAGGGATTGTAAGGAAGGGAAAACTCTTTGGGAAGAGTCGGGACGGGAAGGTGGCGCCGATGTGTCCCGTGGGGATGAAGAGCAGGGCACTGGGCGGGCTGTCCAGGGTAAAGCTCTCTCTTTCCTGACCTTCCTTAAAGGAGAGCGTGCCTGTGTCCAGCTACCAGCAGGCGGGGATTCCCACTGACTTGAAGAAGAAGATTGCACGGCTGGGGATCAACATGCTCCTGAAGATGGTGAGCTCGTGGGCTTGGAGAGGGTGCTCTGGCCCCGCAGGTGGTCGAGTTGCGTGTGGGGAGGTGGCGGAGACACCGGTCGGCTGCCATGGGCGGTGGGGGGTGAGCAAAGCAGCAAGCCACCATGGTGAGAGTCTGCTCCGGAAGTAGCCCCTTCATTCTGTGCCTTTCTGTTAAGCACAGTCTTGGGGGCATGCATTCTGTCACCGTGCCGGGTGCTGTGGGAAGAGCGGGGAGACAGACCCAGGCCCTGCCCACGTTGCCTACAGTTTAGACAGCCGAAGATATCGTATGTTCAGTGGCACTTCATTCATTCATCCGGCAGTGTTTATCGAGCACGTATTCTGTGCCAGGCACTGAATTAAGTGCTAGATTTACAGTAGTGAGCGAAACAGACATGATTACAATGTTCATGGAACTGCCGTTCTCTGGGAAGACAGGCCACAAATAAAGGACACAGGTAGCACAGGGTCATTTAGGAGGGGCCTGTCCTGGCCTCGGGATTTATTCAGGAAGTGGCACCATCTGAGCTGAGATGTAAAGTCTCGGTGTCACCTACGAGGGGACAGCCTGACGATGAAAAGGACACTCGTAGAGGGACATAGTGAGCCCTCAGCCGTGTCAGCTTTCAGGCATTCATAGCGGCTCACGTGGAGGAGTGAAGGAAGAAGGTACGGAAGTGTAGGGCCTGAGCTCTTCCTGGTGGCCGGCACGGGAGACCGTGGTCGGGGGATGGATGGCCCGTGGTTGGCAGGAAAGAGGATGAGCGTCCAGGCCTGGAGGGTGCAGGGGCTGGGTGAGAAGGAACCAGGTGGGAGGACAGAACCCACGTGACTGACGTGAGCCGTGGGGAACGAGGCCGGTGGCCAAAGTGGGGCAGGGGTGGGAACAGGAGCTCGGAGCAGGCCCTGCCTCCACCTCTAGCCTCTGGGGGAAAGTCAGCAGCCCCCACCCGAGGGGCTCCTGGAGCGGCGGGATTGTGTGGGGAGAGCTGGGTGTCCACTCAGTGGGGAACCAGGCCACCCTGGGCCGGAGGGGAAGCTGCAGTGGGAGCAGCTAGGGGAGAAACAGCACCAAGCGGACCCAGGAGGCAGGAGATCATGACGGGCTCCAGCTTGTAGGATGGAGGACGGGGGCGAAAGCTGGGGGGCTAAGCTGACAGCCATGCGCCAAGAGGTTCAGCCCTGGTGTCAGGGGTCAGCCAGCCCTTCGAACCCACGTCCGGCAGGTGTGCCAGCCCCGGCTTCTCTAGTTCTCAGGATTTTCACCAGGGAAGCAGCCTCTTGCTGCCTTCAGAGCCAGAACCCGGACCGGGGGGGTCTCTGTGTGGCCTGGGGCTGCGGCAGGAGGAGTCCCGGAGAGCCTCTGTAGCGGCAGTTCTCGGCGCCGGCCTCTGGGCTCTCCTTCCCCTCTAGAAGCACTGCGGGTGGTTTCTGACGACAGAGACGACCTTATTCCTGCCCCACGAATCACACCTGACTTGCGTAGTCCATCGTAGTCCCTGGGGCTTTCTTTCCTGCTTAGTAGGTTCAAAGCCACTTCCCCGGCCCACCCGATTCTGTGTGCCGGGATGGTTGTCGGTATCACGGTCAGACGTCACTGGGATGGGCAGATGGAGGTAATGGAGGGGAAGTCTGATGTATGAAAAAAATTTTAAAAGATATTTATTTATTTTTATTTATTTGACACACACACAGAGAGAGAGAGCACAAGAAGGGAGAGTGGCAGGCAGATGGAGAGGGAGAAGGAGGCTCCCTGCCGAGCAGGGGGAGCCCGATGCAGGGCTCGATCCCAGGACCCTGGGATCATGACCTGAGCCGAAGGCAGACGCTTAACCAGAAATAATTTTTCTCTTAAAAATGTCAACCTGGCCTATGCCAGTACAGATTCTGAATGCATGACATAAGCAGTGAGCCTTTATGAAATGGTGTACTCAATCCCTGGGCACTCACTGTCACCTTGGAAGCTTTTTTGCACACGGCCTGGTGGTGATGGGGCGGGAAGGGGTGACTCTGCCTTGAATAGCGCTGATCTCCTTTCAGATATTTGTGGACAACTTCGTCCACGCGGACCTCCACCCTGGGAACATCCTGGTCCAGGGTGCCGACGGTCTTTCCGGGAGTCCAGAGGCACAGCTGCAGCAGGTGGGGGTCTGTGACGCGCTGGTGGGGGCCACGCCGCCCGCCTGCCGCCCGCTGCGCCTGGTGCTGCTGGATGCCGGCATCGTGGCAGAGCTGCGGGCTGCCGACCTGAGCAACTTCCGCGCCGTTTTCATGGCTGTGGCGATGGGGCAGGTGAGACCCACTGGGCCCGCGGGAGCTGGGGACAGTCTTGAACTGCGGGGCCCCGCGGCCCTCGTCAGTCTTGTAAATGTGTCCGTTTGCCTCTGGTGCTCCCGACGGACGGAGTGGAGTGAGGGGGGAGGGATTGGGAGGGAGGGGGGGAGAGAAAATGAAGCCAGCCGAGGGGTCTTTAGTCAGAAGGTGCTGAGGCCCACGTGTGTCACCTGTTCTGAGTAGCTCATGGTTTGGGACCAGGGGAGGAAATGGCTCCACCCTGAATGCTGCCACCTGCAGGGAGTTTCTCTCCCCTCCGCGGCAGGCCTGCGGGTGGGCGCTGGGAACACTGGCTTCTGGTCCGAGTCACAGCCGGCCTGGCCTGTGCCACTTGCTACAAGACGGCAGGCCGGTGAGAAGCCCCAACACAGACTTAGCCTCCAAGGCTGGGACGACCCCTTGGGATCTGGAGTGGTTTTTGACTCCTGACCCTTTGGCTGTGAGGGGCTCCGGTGGTTGAGAATTATTATTTACAGAAAGGGATTCAGCACAACCTCTACTGAGTCAAGAGTGACAATGAAGAAACCCTCCGACCAACTGGTGTGGAATTTTCCAGCAAGAAAGACCCTGGCAAAGAGAGAACTGTTTTGTTTTTGTTGTTGTTGTTGTTGTTGTTTTTAATAAAGGCAAAATTCAGGGGAGCCCCTGCTCCTTTGGGAGCCTTCTGAGGGGACAAACCAAAGGCTTGAGCAGCCTGAGACAGTTGAAAGTGTCCCCTGAGTCAAGGTTAAACACAGGTGCAGTGGCAGGCGGAGGGTGGGGGGACGTTCCCCTGCACAGGTTGGGGTGAAGGAAGGTCACAGCCAGAGAGGAAGAGCTCGGCTCCCAGGGCGGCACTGGGGGAGGCGAAAGGCTCTGGGAGTGACCACTAGGGTGTTTAGGGGGCCCGGGAGGTTCTGGTCTGAGGGCGCCCGGGGCAGAGGAGGAGGTGGGAGGCTGGAGCACAGAGGCTGGGTCAGGTGTGAGGAGGGAATGCTCCTCGGCCAGGAAGAGAGCCCACAAGGCGAGTGTGGCCGATCGAGTCCAGAGGCAGGTCCTGGTGACTCTGGGGACGGGCTGGTTGGTCAGCAGGGCCTCGTGGAGCGTGAGCGGCAGGACACTGGCTTTGCTGCTGTGCCCTGCATGTCTGTTGAAGGTGAAGGAGACGAACACAGCTCCTGGCCCTGGCTGCGCTAGGCCAGTGGGGGTGCCACCACTTTCAAAGTCTCTGTCGGTTACCAGCTATTCTGGAGAGGGGCAAGATTAAAAAAGGATGGGTGGTCAAAGGCAGGATGGTTGAAACCTTGGGTAGAAGCACCTAGGATATGAGGCAGAGCGTCTAGTTTTATGGTCTCTTGACTCTACCAAGTTCCTTTCTTTCACGTCTTGTAGGGCCAGAGAGTGGCCGAGCTCATCCTGCATCATGCCCGGGCCAGCGAGTGCAGGGACGTGGAGGGGTTCAAGGCTGAGATGGCCACACTGGTGACCCAGGCCAGGAAGAACACCATCACCCTGGAAAAGGTGAGCAGGCCACTCGGGGGGTGGAGGCCGTGGGGCGTTTACCGCCCTGGCCCTTAGATGGAGCAAAGGTCGAAGGGAGACCCTCTTTATGGGGAGTTGGGGGTTGAGTGGGGTTGAGTTTTAAGGCAGATAAAGAGCAAACCTGTCCTCTGCCCGCATCTTCCGGGTGTGAGGCAGGTCCCTGGAGTCCCTGGCTCTCAGGAGTGGCTCCGTGACCTGGTGGCATTTATAGTGCCGTAACCCCTTCCTGTCCCGGGTGCAGCCATTCTGCTGCTTCACCGGGATCAGGAGCTCGGCTGAGCAGGGTGGGAGGGAGGACTAAGGCCCTTGAGCAGCCAAAGGACATACCTAACGTTCATGTCCTTTATTTACACCTGAACCAAAGCCCACTCTGTGTTTTAGACACAGTTCTAGCAAACTCGACTGTTTTCTCACCGAGTGCATGGTCTACACTAGCAGGAGTGAGTCAGAGCAAGGAGTGGCCCCCTGGTCGTGAGGATGGGTGGCTGGCAGTCCGGCCCTGCGGATCTCATGGATTCGGATGTGATTGTGTGCGTGCTGGGAGTGGTGGGAGTGACAGGGCGGACGGGCCTCAAGGCTCGACTCCGGCAGGGGTCTTTGAACTCACTAGTGCGATGGGGGCTGTGCTGGTGCGCGTGTGGTCCTTTCTGGAATTTGTCCGACAGCTGGTGTGTGTGTGGGCGGGGGGTGGTGGTTGCTAGTGTGGGTGTGAGCGGGTGTGGGTGGGAGGGACGGGGAGGGACGGGGCCTGCAAGGGAGAGGAGCGGTGGAGGGGACTCTGCAGTCAGTTTTATCCTGTTTTCCAGCTTCAAGTTTCCAGCCTCTTGTCGAATGTCTTTAAGTTACTGATGACGCACAAGGTGAGGCCCCCCGGCGGAGCTGAGCCCCCCGCGCTCTGGTCAGGCTGGCGGGGACGGGCCTGGGGAAGCGGGCAGGTGGCTGCAGGGCGCTGAGAGGGCCTTCTCCTACAGGACATCTCAGTTGTGCAAACATCTTCCATACCAGTCCGTTTGTGTGAAGTGCGCCGTCTCTGTTTCCTGACACGGTCGTGCCGGGGTCTTTGCCTCGCCACGGTCAGTCTGGGTACTGTCAGTCTAGCAGTCTAAGTACTCGTGGCCCCTAGCCGGAGGAATATGTCTATCCAATGCAAAAACTGTCTAACTCAGGCTCTTCATACCTTTTCCCTCCTCAGTTCATGTTACTGATGCTTAGTCTTAATGTAAGTCATACTTAGTTCTTTCCTGGGGTCGGGGCGGCCCAAGAGGAGGTGCCTCTTGCCCTGGTGCGTTTGGAGGCCCCAGAGGGGCTGTCCTGGCCCCAGCCCCTTGGAGGGTGGCGGCCTCACGGTTCTTCACCTTGGCCTTTGCCTCGGGCTCTGTCTCTGTGTGATGGAGGGTGGTCTTGGGCCACTCTTCAGAGCCAAGCCACCAGCCAAGGGTGTAAGGCATCGAGGGCAGGGCAGGTTCTCCTCTGAAGATGGCCTTGCCCATTGTTTCTCTTGAGGTTCTGCAGTCTGATAATGAAACACTGCATGGGAAAGGCAGCTACTTGACAAGGATCGTAACACACAACTGAGAGAAGGTTGTCTGGCCGAGCACCTTCACTTTACAGAAGGCACGGGGGAGGCAGGGTGGTCCGCTCGCCTCTCTGGGCCTCGCGGGCGGAGCCAAGACTTGACCCACAACCAGGTCTCTCAGTCCCGCGCTCTCTCTGCGGCTCCACAATTGCTCTGGAGCGGCTGGGTGCTCGGAACAAAACCGACACGCAGACTGAGGGTCCCCCAAGTATGCCATGGACTCATGGGGTAACAGGTGCAGTGAGCACATGTGGGATGCCTGCCACCTGGACTCGGTCGTGCTGGGTGCTTTTCATCCAGTCTCTCATTCAAATCTCAGGACAATCCCCACTGGCAGGTATGATCTCTGCCATATTATCCGCACGAAGAGACGGGCACTGAAAGGTCAGGTGACTCCCCATGTCCCACCGACTATGCATGCCAGAGCCACGGTCTGCACCCGTCTCCGGCTCTAGAGTTGGCTTTGTTGGTGGGGTTTTGGTGAAAAGCTTTATGCTCTCCAAAACTGTTGACAAGCTCTGTTTTAAAAACGACTTAACTATCACCGTGGGATTGGGAAAAGCTTTAATCATTGCTAGGGAGTGGGGCTGGAGAGAAACAGGAATGAACACACACTCCTGGGAGTCCAGTTGCACCCAGTGTGGAGCCGGTAGCCTCGGCTCACACTCCCCAGCTCTGACCTACATGAGCCTCTCCGAGCCCGCAGGGCCGCCGGGAGGACTGGCCGAGTCATGGCGCTGTGTGCCGAGCTCCTTCTCAGCACCCTGTAGTGACTGATTTAGCTGTGTCATATTTGTCAGTATCCCACTTAAACCCCTCCACATTCATCAAGGCAGGCACCTATGCCAAGAGGCCTGGCAACAAACCCACGGCCACATGGCCCCTGTGGCAGGTTCAGGACCCGGGTGCTGGCAGTCTGACCACAGAGCCCCGACTCTTACTGCTTTGTCCTCCTGCCTCCTGTGCTCTAAGTCCGGACACGGCCTTCCTGATACACAGTGGGGGACACCGTAGGCAGAAGCTCCCTAAAGGTTTGCTGTTGACATTGCTCTTCCCAGGATGGAAGAGCAGAGAATGTCTAGTACAAGTACTGCATTCTAGGTACTTCCCTAGGCATTTTGTTTTTTTAGAAAACTTAAAAATGTTTACTTATAGTTAAAAATACATATATAAAATTTACCCTAACCATTTCCAGTGCATAGTTCAGCAGCGTCAACCATATTTACATTGTTGTGTGGCAAATCTCTAGAAGTTTCTCAACTTGCAAAATGGAAACTATATCCATTGAACAGCTCCCGATTAATTTCTCCTGGTGGCAACCACCGGTCCACTTTGCTTCCATGATTTGGGTGACTTTATTTACCTCGTATAAATGGAGTTGTGCAGTATTTGGCCTTTTGTGACTGGCTTATTTCACTCACCATAATGCTCTTGAGGCTCATCCATATTGTAGCATGTCACAGAATTTCTTTTTCAAGACTAAAGAATATTCCATTATATATATATATATATATATATATATATATATACACCATATTTTCTGTATTCGTTCATCCATCCGTGGACATTTGGGCTAGTTCCACCTCTTGGCTATTATGAATAATGCTGCAGTGAACATGGATGTGCAAATATTTCTTTGAGGTCCTGCTTTCAGTTCTTTTGTATATTTACCCAGAAGTGGGACTGCAAGATCATAAGGTATTTTTGTAGTTTTTGAGGAAGCTCTGTACTGCTTTTCCACACATGATTTTACATTCCCGCCATCAATATACAAAGGATCCGGTTTTCCACATCCTCACCAACACTTGTTATTCTGTTTTTTTGATAATGGTCATCCTAACAGGTGGGAGGTGGTATCTCATTGTGATTTTGATAGCATTTCTCGAATGATTAGTGATGTTCAGCATCTATTCATATGCTTGTTGGCCATTTGAATGTCTTCTTTGGAGAAATGTCTATTCATGCGGCACTTAATTTTTTTTTAAAGATTTTATTTATTTATTTGACAGAGACACTGAGAGAGGGAACACAAGCAGGGGGGAGGGGTAGAGGGAGAGGGAGAAGCAGGCTTCCCGCCGAGCAGGGAGCCCAATACGGGGCTCGATCCCAGCACCCCGGGACCATGACCTGAGCTGAAGGCAGATACCCAACGACTGAGCCACTCAGGCGCCCCCATGTGGCACTTAATTTTTTAATAAGATACTGGCCAGAAACACAGAGATAGAAAGAATACAGCAAACACTGAGGAACTCACCACTCAGCTTAAGAATGAAAGCCTTGCCCATGGTGTTGAAGCACCATCTGACTCCCCAGACAACTTTTCAGGCCTGAACAGAGACAGATATCCTTTCCTTTCAACAGAGATTATTTCCCCCTGTGTCCACCTGCGGTTTTCCGACCTTCAGTCCATTTGAGAAACAGATTCTTATTCTTCTAGGTTTAAATCTTGGCTCTCCTCTCCCTCACGCAGTGACCTTGAGCAAGTCACTTAACCAGCCTGTGCTTGAGCTTTCTTTCTATAGAACGGGGATAATGATAGTACTTTTGAGAATTACTTGAGTGATTCACTTAAATTGGTATTACTATTAACCTGGCTCCAAAGGGGAAGAAGTTGGGGCGCCTGGGTGGCTCAGTTGATAAAGCGTCTGCCTTCAGCTCAGGTCATGATCCTGTGGTCCTGGGATTGAGCCCCACATTGGGCTCCCTGCTCAGTGGGGAGCCTGCTTCTCTCTCTCCCCACTGCTCATGCTCTCTCTCTCAAATAAATAAATAAATAAAATCTTAAAAGGGTCGGGGAGAAGCTCTTCGGTGTTTGAGCAAAGCCGCTTGTGCATGGTCTCAAAAAGGCTATGGCAGATCTTGAAGAATGACCCTCATGTAGATTTATCGTTTCTGGTATAGCTACGAAATATTCATTGTATTATTTTTAAGTCATTCAAACATGCGCGTGCACACACACACACACACACACACACACCCCTAGAGAAGTACATGCTGCATCCCCCAGATTTCCCCTTAATATTTCTAGTAGATGGGAGGTTGGGTGAGTAGATGGGAGGTTGGGTGAGTAGATGGGAGGTTGGGTGAGTAGATGGGAGGTTGGGTGAGTAGATGAGATGGTGGGGAGAATGATGGGTAGGGGAAAGAGTGTTAGGTAGACGGTAGAAATCCCAGCAGGCCTGGAGTGGACAGTCACATGGTTACCCAGGATACTGTCCCTAGATCCATGGGCTTTGGAAAGAACCCATGTTTTTCTGTTTCAGGTAAAACTAGAGAGCAACTTTGCCTCCATCGTGTTCGCCATCATGGTGTTAGAGGGGCTTGGCCGCTCACTGGACCCCAAACTGGACATCCTGGAGGCAGCAAAGCCCTTCCTTCTGAAAGGACCAGCGTCCTCCTGCTGACCACAGCAGTGGGCATGCAGTGGGCCTTCATCTGAGACCTGAAGGCCACTCCCAACCGCCTCTCCTGTGGCAGCTTGAACATTTTAAAATTGGGATGCATGGAAGGCATACCAGTATTTTTCATTCTGACTTGGTTTCAGGGGTCTGTTTTAAAAGCTTTGGGTTATTTGGGGAAGTGAAGGGAGGGAAGAGCCCTAGCCATTCAGTCGTGGAAGCTGGGCCTGGTGTCGGGGAAGACTATTTCAGGGAAAATGTTCTGTGGAGAAGGACAAATAAACTTAGTTATTTTGTTTTCTCGTTTTTGTCTCCTCTTTTTTTAACCCTCTCTCCTTCCTGATCACGTGGGTCCTGCTGGGTATTCCATGACTCTGGGATTTAGGTTGGAAAAGGTCACAGAATCCTGTAGACCCATGGCTTCCAAGTGTTTCTGATTATGCATCCTTTTGGTGAAATATATATATTTACATATATATGTACGCATGTATCACTTATTCATAGGTTTTATACGGGTGCCACCACCACTAGCAAATCTCTGAGAGCCACAGTATATATACGTGGAGCAAATTTGGCTGTACTCCAAATGATCTTTTTTTTTTTTTAAAGATTTTATTCATTTGACAGAGAGACACAGCGAGAGAGGGAACACCAGCAGGGGGAGTGGGAGAGGGAGAAGCAGGCTCCCCGCAGAGCAGGGAGCCCGAAGCGGGGCTCGATCCCAGGACCCGGGGATCATGACCTGAGCCAAAGGCAGACGCTTAACGACTGAGCCACCCAGGCGCTCCTCCGAATGATCTTGATAATTTTTAATATTTTTTGGTGATCTCCTGCTCAATTTTATTACAATGTGGCTGACATACTAGGGACAGGAGCAGAATCGGCTCTGCCATTTTCTTCAAGTTCCCCCATGTTCGCGTTAGCGTTCAGACTGCAGTTTCTCTGGGTAATGTTCAGCCCCTTTTCCATTTGTCCGGAGTCAATTTTGGCTAATATTAACATAGAGATAAAATAATCAGTACATCCTCTTAACCAGGGCTTGAAATCTGCAGTAGCACCCCAGTGGCACCCCAGCAAGGGATTAAGGCGGCCGCTGCCTCCCTCTCTGCCCTGGGTCCACTCCCGGTCAGTTCTCTCAAAGCTGTGGCTGGTCCACACAGACTAAGGGGCTCCCAGGGTCAGCCGGTAGAGTAGATATTAATAAAGCTTAGTTTCTTTCTTTCTTTCTTTTTTTAAGATTGTATTTATTTACTTTGAGAGAGGCTGAGAGAGAGGAAGCACAAGCAGGGGGAGGGGCCGAGGCAGAGGCAGGAGCAGGCACCCTGCTCAGCGGGGAGCCCGATGCGGGGCTCCAGCCCAGGACCCTGGGACCATGACCTGAGCCGAAGGCAGATGCTTCACCGACTGAGCCACCCAGGCGCCCCTAGTTTCTTTCTTTCCTTTTTTTTTTTTTAAATAAAAAATAGCATTTTCTCCCACATCCCAGTGGGTTCTCTTGTTTGCTTTGGAGACGACTGCTTTAGACAGTGAGTGGAAAGTCAAGCTCTCCTGCTCTCTGGAAGTTCTGCTCTGACCACAGCACTCAATTCTTTCTTTCTTTCCTTCTCAAGAATCAAGTTCCTCCTTTCTGTCTTTTGGGAAGCAACTAAGATTTAGTCAGACAGAGAGGTTCATTTGGGGCAGTTTTTCTCAGAGAGCTGGAGATGTTATTTTTACTTACCAAGTTGTGAGGGGAGGGCAGTCTAGTCAGGCAGTGAGGGGCTGGGGTGGCTCAAGGTAGCTGGGAGAGGGCAGTGGCACTGGTTAGCTCGCTCATGGACACCCTGGCCAGACACAGCGCGGATGTGTCAAGTGCACACACACTGAGGTGACGGGGGTACAAGCACAGAGCAGGTGCCATCCTGAGCCCACACCAGCACGACTGAGCTTTAACTAAAAGCCAGTTGGTTTAATCACACCATAGTGGCATGTACTAGGTAGTTATCTATCAGTGCATACAAACTACCCAAAACTCAGTGGCTTGAAAACAATAAAACTTAGTACCTCACAGTGTCTGCAAGTCAGAAATCTGGGTGCCACTTCCCAGGTCCCCTGCTCAGCGTTTCGCACGGGCTGTGGGCATCTTGAGCCTCCTCAGGGGTGGGTCTGATGCCAAGTTCATTCACATGGTGGTTGGCACGATTCAGTTCCTCATGGACTGTTGGACCAAGGGCCTCAGTTCCTCAGGAAATTTTACAGTAGCAACAGAAAATGAACACAGGCTGTACTGAAGAGGAGAGAAATGGGCAACAGATATGCTTTAATATGGGTAATTTGCTGATTTTTAAATTACGCATCTTAAAAAGGCAAAACTTGATTTATAAAGTCTTCTTAAGGAGAGAAGGCTATGGCTACTTCCTTGGCTGAGCAGGGAGCCCGATGCAGGGTTGATGTGGGGCTTGATGCAGGGCTTGGTCCCAGGACCCTGGGATCATGACCTGAGCTGAAGGCAGAATGCTTAACCGACTGAGCCACCCAGGCGCCCCTGTGGAATAGGTTCTTGATTTGGGGTTAGATGCTCTATGTTAGGTTATTTAAAGTCTGTCTTTTGTTAGCAGTTGTCAGTTTGTTAACACTTGACTGGGAATTTGATTCATCATGTAGCAGCTGAGAGCTCAGTGTCAGGGCTTGGCATCCTTCCTCTCACCTTCTAAAATGCATCCTCTCAAATGGGGCGCTCATCTGAGAACCTAAAAGAAGCCACCCCAACCCCTCACTGCCATCATGCAACCTACAAAAAGTAGTAAGGGATATTTGCTCTGGGAGTTCTTAAAGCATGTCTGCAGAACAAACATGCATCACTGCTACATAGTCAAAATAGTTTACTGATTGAGACCCTATACTTTCTACAGTAAAAAAATCAGAATTTGTAATGCAAGACATTAAATCTAAAGACCCCACAAGTGGTCTATAAAACAATATTGCTTTAAATATGAGCAAGCACCGAAGTTAAAACTTTCCTTTTGTAATGCAGCAAGAAAGATGTGGAAGGTGGATGGATTTTAATACACTTGAATAGGTTTTGCTACTAGGAAGGGAAGGAATAACAAAGCATAAACATTTCCTGAGTGTGTGCTACGGGCCAGGTACTCTCTTAAATGACTCCCACTCAGATGGGGCCACTGATACTCAGAGAAGTAGAGTGACTTGTCCAAATTCATAGAACTATTAACTGGCAGTGCTGAGGTTTGAACTCTAGATATTTTGGCCCTTTTTTGGTTTAAGCTGTGCTTTTTTTTTTTTTCCCTTGGCCTTGACATCATAAATTCATTCTTTGCTGGGATCAGGGAAGTTGTGTAGCTTGGGCAGTGAGCTCCCAAGGAAGGATGGAAAGCCCTGTCTTCCCAAATCATGAACTTCATATCTTAGTGGCTTGTACATGTAACTAGAAAGGGTAAGTGGTGAATATGGTAGCTCAGAGAAAGCCACACTAGCGTATCAACTAGACAGTGAGCTTTCATCCAGAAGATAGTGGATTCTCTCCTCTAATTTATATACCATCTTAGAAGTTAGGAGGGCAGGACAACAGGGGAGAGTTCTACAGGCCAGAGGGTTAATTAATAGTCTGTTCAGAATGCCACAGGGCAGCTCAGTAATCATAAGCTTTACCTGAGCGTAACTCTAGGGAGAGA
The DNA here is from genome assembly GCF_003265705.2 of Callorhinus ursinus. Taxonomy (NCBI): domain Eukaryota; kingdom Metazoa; phylum Chordata; class Mammalia; order Carnivora; family Otariidae; genus Callorhinus; species Callorhinus ursinus. Next base: position 77,880,005 of record NW_027397074.1, read on the forward strand.
GATTTCCTGTTACAGGGCACATGGACACCCACATCTTGGCACAGAAGGACAGGTGTCAGTTATAGTTAAGGCATTCAAATCCCTACATTTAAGTCTGCATTTCTGTCCATAAGTATCCTATTTTTCACGCATGAGTATGAAGTCTTGAGTGTTTAGCTGAAGGATCATTTGATCCATTTCAAATTGAAATTTCCAAGGTGTAAGGCTGGCAGGCTAACTTTATATAATTTAATCAAACCTGTCAACTTTTTAGGAAAGCTATAACCCATATATAAGACCCTAAGAATTTGCTGGACTGATGTGGGGTGGGTGTCCAGAAAAGCTTAGAGTCCATCCAGGATTTAAGAGAAGGCAATATTAACAGATAAAAGCCAAGAATCCAGGGCTTGGCCCTGGATCAGGGAATTAGAGCACTGCGGAAACTGGAGGCCACGCTAAAATGCAGATTCCTTGGCCCCACTTCAGACTGAAGAGTATCTGAGGTCAGGCTCCTCAGATGAATGTGACGCCACGAGCCCACGTACTGATATTTGGGAACAATTGGCTGCCGGTCGGTAATCAAGTTTGCAGAACAACAGTAAAACAATGAAGACCTTAAAGAAATCGTTGTGAGCCTCTTGCAGGAGAGGAGAGTACAAAGGACTAGCTTTGGGGGGCGCCTAGGTGGCTCAGTCGTTAAGCGTCTGCCTTGGGCTCAGGTCATGATCCCAGGATTCTGGGATCGAGCCCCGCATCGGGCTCCCTGCTCGGCGAGAAGCCTGCTTCTCCCTCTCCCACTCCCCCTGCTTGTGTTCCCTCTCTCGCTGTCTCTCTCTCTCTCAAATTAAAAAAAAAAAACAAAAAAACCCTTTAAAAAAAGACTAGCTTTGGTTAGGTCCTCTGGTTCAGAGAGGGTCAGGCGGCCTAAAAGGGTCCGGAAGGCTGTTAACTCAGGAGCAGCAGGTAGAGGAGCGGGGGGACGTGGGAAAACACCATCAAGACCAGCAGTCAGGGGGAGCGAGAGCAGACTCAGCGTTGCTTTCTCAGCACACGCGTACAAACAGGGCTTCCTGAAGCCGAGCCCGACGCCCGGCGACCCGAATACGGCTTCCCTGCCCCCGTAAATTACCTTCTGGGAGGTGGGCGGGCCGACGCCGTGACGTCACGGGGCGGGGCGCCGGGGGGAAGTGACGTGGGAGGCGGTGAGGCCTGAGAAGTGCTATCCGGACGCGCGCTGGCATGTCGGCTTTGACGCGGCTGGCGCCTTTCGTTCGCGTTGGAGGCCGGTGGTTCAGAGGCCCCGGCTCGCGGGGGGCTGGAGGCAGTGGAGTTCGTCAGTGAGTGCTGGCTGGGGGAGGGGCCTCGCCTGCTTCTAACGGAAAACGCCGGTCTTCGGGACGCCCTCACCTTGACGCCGGGCACCTGGGGTGGACCGGGAGCCTGCAGCGACCTCCGCCCCGAGGCATGCTGGGACTTGGAGTCCGGCTCCGCGACGCCGGGGCCGGGAGAGCTGGGGCCGGGGGCTCCGGGAGGCTTCTTTGCAGGTTTTTATGACCTGAGCCGAAGGCAGACGCTTAACGACTGAGCCACCCAGGCGCCCCCGCTTGCCAGGTTTTAAACTGTATCGGGTCACTCCGGCCCCAGGGGAGGCCTGCCCTCGGGAAATTCAGTTAATCGTGGAGGCAAGCTGGAGCTAATCTGGAAGCCAGAGCAGGAGGGAAGAACCTGTACCGTATGTTTCCAAGTCAAGTGGAGGCAAGGAGTAGCACAGAGGCGCCGCGGGAGACCTAGATGTTATTTTTTAAAGCAGTTTTAGGTTTACAGCAAAACTGAGCGGAAGGTACAGAGATTTCCCATAACCTTCCTGCCTCACAAGTGCATAGCCTCCCCCATTATCAGCGTTCTCCACGAGAGTGTAGAATTGATTGACACATTATCACCCAAATCCCATAGTTTGTATTAGGGTTTACTCTTGCAACACCAGAATCGAGAGCGAGCAAAAGAAGAGTCACCTGTGAAGTAGCCCAAAAATTCGGCTGGAGAGCATAGTGCTGGGATGCCAAGGGAGGGCACCTGCCAAAGACAAATTGGTAGTGCGGAGAGATTCAGTAAGGGCAGGATGGAAAATAGAACATTGGATTTTTACGGGTGATGTTCCAGGCCCCTTAGATCATCATCATCTGCATTTTTACAAGAGGCAGTGCAGGGTCGTGGTTAAAAGCAGGATTCTGGCCCCAAACTGCCTCAATTCAAATTTCACCTCTGCCACACTCTAGCTGTTTGGCCTTGGAGAAGTTTCTTGATCTCTAACTGCCTCCGTTTTCTCACCCGAATGATGGGGATAATGTCAGTTTCCAGGGAACTGAGTAAATAACGATTCTGTAAAGTGTTTTGGGACAGCGGCTGCTGCCTAGTAAGGACCTTACCAGTATTGTTTAACTGTTGTTAGGGAACTGAGACTCAGGAACATTAAAGGAGTGACTTGCTTAAAGTCACATGACTCTTAAAGCTGTGGAGCTGGGACAGGTGTGGGTTGGAAAGAAGGAAAAGGCCTGAGTGACCTAAACAAGGACAGTCATGGAAAGCCACCAGCCATAGCCCTTGACCCTGCATGGGAAAACTGAGGAGTGCTTCTCTTCACAGAGGTGGTGTTACTTATGTAACAACACATTATTATCACACACAGTTGTGTGATAATTAAGTGGATAGGTATGGAGCATCTTCCAGGTACCAGGGTCCTTTCTAGGTTGTAGGGATAGAGCAGAATACAAGAAAGAGGGCGCCTGGGTGGCTCAGTTGGTTAAGCGACTGCCTTCGGCTCAGGTCATGATCCCGGAGTCCCGGGATCGAGTCCCGCATCGGGCTCCCTGCCTCTCCCTCTGACCTTCTTCCCTCTCATGCTCTCTCTCTACCATTCTCTCTCTCAAAAAATAAATAAAAATCTTAAAAAAAAAAAAAAGAATACAAGAAAGATAAGGGAGCTTCCATCCTGGAGAGGACACAAGTTGAAGAGAACATGTTTAGGTACTGTTAAGTGACATGAAGAAATAAAGCAGGGGATTAATCTAGAGAGTGCCTGGGAGGGGGTTGGATGGGATATTTTACTTAGGATGATGTGGCAATACAGGCCTGATAGTGATTTGAATAGGACCTGAGTGATAAGTCAGCCAAGCAAAGATGCCGAAGGAGCCTCTGACAAGGAGACTGCAAATATTGACATTCTGAGTGCTGATGATGGATAAGCAAGCCAGTGAGGCTGGAATGGGCTGAGCAAAGGGGAGAGGTAGAGGTAAGGTCAGGGGAGGGGTGGGGGCAGGTTAGTGACAGCCCTGTAGGGATTTTATTTTAAGAATGATGGGAAGCTATTTGAGACTTTGAAGCAGGAAAATGATATGATCTGGTTTCACTTTTTTTTAAGTTTATTTATTTTTAATAATCTCTGTACCCAATGTGGGGCTTGAACCCATGACCCAGAGATCAAGAGTCATACGTTCTGACTGAGGCAGCCAGGCACCCCTTTTTATCACATATTTTTTGATATGATCTGGTTTATGTTTTAAAATGTAACTTTCACAGAGTTAGGATGCATTTTTGTTTTTAAACTTGACACTTAAAAATCCTGGGTTGGAATAGCCATTATTTCTTGGGACACTGTTTCTTCCCCATTCTGTTTTCTCCTTATGGAACAGGAATTGGGCATATGTCAAGTTTTCTCATGCTCCTAACCTTAATTACATTTTTTTATTTCTAGAAATTCTTTTTGCTGTTTTTAAACCTGTTTGTTCTTTATAATGAGTTTCTTTTTCCTTGCTCTTAATTTCACAGTGCTCCACACTCAGCAGGGAGTCTGCTTGGGATTCTCTCTCCCCCTCCCCCTCTTGTGCACTTTTTTTTTTTTTAAAGATTTTATTTATTTGACAGAGAGAGATAGCGAGAGCAGGAACACAAGCAGGGGGAGTGGGAGAGGGAGAAGCAGGCTTCCCGCGGAGCAGGGAGCCCGATGCGGGACTCGATCCCAGGAACCTGGGATCATGACCTGAGCCGAAGGCAGACGCTTAACGACTGAGCCACCCAGGCGCCCCTCTTGTGCACTTTTTATCTCTCTCTAAAATAAATAAAATCTTAAAAAAAAAGATTCTCTCTGCCCCTCCCCTTCTAAAAATTAAAAAAAAAAAGATTTCCCTCTTGCAGTCAGTGACCCACTTTCTTTCTCTTTCTTTCGATTTTATTTCTTTAGAGAGCGTGAGCAGGAGGAGGGGCAGAGGAAGAGAGAGAGAGAATCTCAAGTGGATTCTGTGCTGAGTGTAGAGCCCTACCTCGTGCTTGATCCCATGATCCTGAGACCATGACCTGAATCAAAATCAAGAGTCATTTGCTTAACCTACTGAGCCACCCAGGCGCCCCTCTTTTTTTTTTTTTTTTCTTTTTAAAGTGATCTGTCCACCCAGCATGGGGCTGGAACTCAAAACCCGGAGATCAAGAGTCGCATGCTCTACCAACTGAGCCAGCGAGGCGTCCTAGTGACCCACTTGTTTCAAGGAATAGTTAAAACAGCATGTCACTCTAGCAATAATGAGATGTGGAGTTCCTGGTAGTGGGTTTGAACTGTAATTCTCAAATATTTTAATGCATTTAACTGATGGGCCCTTATAACTAGATTGTATCTAAAACCTATCAAAGAGGAAGCCTGTTGTTACAGTATATTGAATTCCCATCCCCATGGTTTGTTTGTTTGTATAATACAGTATTTATATGCACAGATCCTGAAGACTGTTAAATAGAATTGGCATATGATGGCATTACAGAAATAGTGTGATATATTCTTCAGGTTGTAAAGCAATGATGCTTGAGGGAGCCTTTTAAAAGTAATGTGTGGTAGAGGCACCTGGGTGGCTCAGTATGTTAAGCGTCTGCCTTTGGCTCAGGTTATGATCATCCCAGGGCCCTCCGTATAGCCCCACATCAGGCTCTCTGCTCAGCAGGGGGCCTGCTTCTCCCTCTCCCACTGCCTGCCACTCTGCCTACTTGTGATCCCTCTCTCTCTAATAAATAAAATCTTTTTAAAAAATAAAAGTAATATGTGGTCAGGGGCATCCGGGTGGCTCAGTCGGTTAAGCGTCTGACTTCGGCTCAGGTCATGATCTCAGGGTAGTGGGATCAAGTCCGACATCGGCCTCTCCACTTAGCAGGGAGTCTGCTTGTCCCTGTACCCCCCCCCCGCCCCGCATCTCACTCACTCTGAAATAAATCTTAAAAGTAATATGTGGTCACTATTTTTAAAAAAGATACATATTACTCAGCCATAAGAAAAAAAATCTTGCCATTTGCAACCACATGGATGGAGTCAGACAGTATTATGCTAAACAAAATAAGAGAAAAACATGATTTCACTCATGTGGAATTTAAGAAAACAAATGAGCAAAGGGGGAAGAAAAAAGAGGCAAATGAAGAAACAGACTCGTAACTACAGAGAACATACTGGTGGTTACCAGAGGGGAGGTGGTGGGGATTAAGGGGTGCACTTGCTGTGATGAGCACCAGTTGTATGGAAGTGTTGAATCACTATATTGTACACCTGAAATTAATTTTTTTTAAAGATTTTATTTATTGACAGAGAGCGAGAAACAGTACAAGCAGGGGGAGCTGCAGGCAGAGGGAGAGGGAGAAGCAGGCTTCCCGCTGAGCAGGGAGCCCAATGTGGGGCTCGATCCCAGGACCCTGGGATCACGACCTGAGCCGAAGGCAGATGCTTAACGACTGAGCCACCCAGGCCCCCACCTGAAATTAATATTATACTATATTGTCACTAACTAGAATTTAAATAAAGACTTAAAAAAAAAACATACAAAACCTCCCACATACATACATATGCAAAAATAAAAGCCATCTTATATCATCGATAGTTAATTACCAATATTTTATGTAGAGCCTTCCAAATAAAAGTGTTAATATACTGAATAAATATTTACATAAAAATGAAACTATCACTTCAGTGTGGTATGCTGATGGGAATTCTAATTAAGAACTGTGTCTGGTTCATAAAAAGAAAATTATTAATATTGTTTGTTTATAGGCAATACATAAGAGCTTAGGCTTTGCCTCCAAACAATACCCCGATGTTTTCATTTGTAAACATGAAGAACCATAGGATCTGTCTCCTAGGGGGTTATGAAAGTAAATGATAATGCATGTAAAATGCTTCGTGTGGTATACGGCACATGGTAGACACTCAGGAAATGATAACTATTCATAACCTTTAAGAGCAGGACAGGCTAATAAAAAGGTAATATGTATCAGGGACCATTGATGTATTCATGTTCACAGCTGTACAGTGCATTTTGAAGAAATGTTAGTGCAGTTTTGGTAGTTTTTGCTGCACAAAAGAGCACATTGTTTTACAAGCTGTTCTTAAATTTGTGAATACATTTTCTGTGGAAATTCTCTATTTTTGTATAGTAGAATATGTATAGCTGCTAAATAGAACTTGACAGTAATGCCATTAAGTACAAATTATATTATTTAAGTTAGATTCAATCAGTATTTATAATCTAACTGAATAAAATGCAGACCTCATGGATTGTGTCCCACAATTTGTCAACAGAATCTAAATGGAAAAAAAAAGTTGTTCATATTGATTCTTTAAGGCTCTTTGCTTTGTTCAGAACTATTAGCTTATTAAGAAGGATTTGCTGGTGCAGTTAGAACATGTGACTCTGATCTCAGGGTCATGAGTTCGAGCCCCACATTGGGTGTAGAGATTGCTAAAAAAAAAAAAAAATTAAAGATTTGCTGAGTTCTCTTTCCCATGTAGTGTTCTTTATATTAAGAAAGACTGTAATAGAGCAGAGGACGTAATTTACCTTTGAAATAGATATGGCTAAACAGAACAAGATTAACTTCCTGATTTGTTTTTTTTTTAGATAAGCTAAGTGCCCAGCTACTGCAGGTTCACATCCCTTAACTGAAACTTTGGGGCCAGTACCCCTATTTCTGCTGTAAAATCCATGAATATTCACTAAAGGGAAATAATCGTCTTTCTTCCTTGCAGACTAGTTTTTGCTGCCAAACAAGTTTAAAAGCAAGCTTATGGAAAATGAGTTTTGAGGGATTATGGAGCTCTGTCATCCTGTACTTCATGGAGGAGATGAGAAATGTTAGATTTAGTTTCTAGTTGGAACTCAAAAGTTTTGGATGACTTTAGACTTAGAAGAGGTACCAAGGTGCATGACGTTTGTTCTGTCTCGTAGTGCTGGTGGTGGTGTGCATATCGAGCCACGGTATAGACAGTTTCCCCAGCTGACCAAGTCCCAGGTGATCCAGGCCGAGATACTCAGTGGGACCATGTGGTTCTGGATTCTCTGGCGTTTTTGGCATGACTCAGATGCTGTGCTGGTAAGTGCAGGAGAATAATTCTAATATATCAATAAAATATTATAACATTAGATTATTACTAATACATTAATAGCTTAGCTTTTTTTTTTTTTTGTCCCTGTTTGTAGACCATTTTTGTATCTGGATATATCCCTTTACCATGTCTTTGTGTACATGCAGGAATCCTGTTATTTAATGGAATACATTATCTCTGACCTTTCCTACTCACAGATGTGTATGTAGGTAGTCCATCTCTTATGGCTTCTGTTAGGTTGCCATATTTGGAAGGAAGACTAGAAACAAATTGTTTTACCTTCTGAACCAGGGGTTCATCAGTGGGTTAAGTTTCACACTTAAATTTCTTTAAATGCACCTCACACCAGTCAGAATGGCTAAAATTAACAAATCAGGAAATGACAGATGTTGGCGGGGATGTGGAGAAAGGGGAACCCTCCTACACTGTTGGTGGGAATGCAAGCTGGTGCAGCCACTCTGGAAAACAGTATGGAGGTGCCTCAAACAGTTGAAAATAGAGCTACCATACGACCCAGCAATTGCACTACTGGGTATTTACCCCAAAAATACAAATGTAGGGATCCAAAGGGGTACGTGCACCCCGATGTTTATAGCAGCAATGTCCACAATAGCCAAACTGTGGAAAGAGCCAAGATGTCCATCAACAGATAAATGGATAAAGATGTGGTATATATATGCAATGGAATATTATGCAGTCATCAAAAAAAGAAATCTTGCCATTTGCAA
>NW_027397074.1:77893116-78069266 GCF_003265705.2 Callorhinus ursinus
ATGTTGGTTGAAAAAGGGAAAAAGAAAAATAAAAAAAAGTTAAAAAAATTAACTTTGATGAACTAGTGAATCATGGTAAAAAAAAGCCATGAATTCTACATGCAGTATTCCCCTAGCGCTGGAGTTCTCCTGTTCTCCTTGATCGGTAAACTTGGTCTTGTTTGGCTGTTCATGCTGATCTTCTGGGGGAGGGGCCTGTTGCCGTGGTTCCCAAATGTCTTTGCCGGAGGCTGAATTGCCCCGCCCTTCTCAGTCCGGGCTAAGCAAGCTGCTCGGGTTTGCACTCGGGAGCTTTTGTTCCCTGCAAGCTCTCGGTACAGCTTTGGAGGACCAGAGTGAAAATGGTGGCCTCCCAATCTCCACCCGGAGGAGCTGAGAACTCGGGGCCCCGCTCCTCAGTGCGCCCCCAGAGAAAAGCAGTCCATCCTGTCTCCCCGGTCTCTGGCCGCACTCAGTGCTCACCCAGCCTGTGACTGAGCGTTTCTATCTCTGGCACCCGACCCCGTGTGGAGTCTCCAAACCCGGCAGATCCCTGCGGTGCGCTCCCGCGCCGCTCCTCCCCGGGAAGGAAGGGGAGTCTCCCCGGCTCTGCCGCTTGCTGGGTCCCTGCTGGAGGAGCAGTGGCCCGACTGGGCCGCGGATCACAGTTTATGGCCACCCCGAGCTGAGAGCCCGCGCCTCGGCTCCGTCTCTGCAGCCGGCTTCCCCGCTCCGATACCTGGGAGCTCTGCCGCACTCAGGCACCCCCGGTCTTTCTGTGACCCCCGAGGGTCCTGAGACCACACTGTCCCGTGAGGGTTCCAACCCCGCTTAGCCACTGGAGCGACATCCCTCAGCGGAGCCGACTTCTAAAAGGTCCGATTTTGTGCTCCGCGGCTCTAGCACTTGCCAGAAGCGGCCGACAGAGACCCCTCCCCCGCCGTCTATCCTCCCGACTATCGTCTCGGATTCACTTCTCCGCACGTCCTACCTTCCAGTGAGTGGTCGCTTTTCTGTTCAGAGTGTTGTTACTCTTATCTTCCATCTCCTGCTGAGTTCGTAGGTGTTTAGAATGGTTTGATCCCCATTCAGCTGAATTCGTGAGACCAGATGAAATCTAAGTCTCCTACTCCTCCGCCATCTTGCTCCGCCCCCCGATATGAGGAATTCTTAATCTCAGGAAACAAACTGAGGGTTGCTGGAGTGGTGGGGGGTGGGAGGGATGGGGTGGCTGGGTGATAGACATTGGGGAGGGTATGTGCTATGGTGAGTGCTGTGAATTGTGTAAGACTGTTGAATCACAGACCTGTACCTCTGAAACAAATAGTACATTATATGTTAAAAAAAAAAAAGATAGCAGGAGGGGAAGAATGAGGGGGGAAATTGGAGGGGGCGATGAACCATGAGAGACTATGGACTCTGAGAAATGGGGAGAGGGGTGGGGGGGTGGGTTAGCCTGGTGATGGGTATTAAAGAGGGCACGTACTGCATGGAGCACTGGGTGTTCCACGCAAACAACGAATCATGGAACTCTACATCAAAAACTAATGATGTAATGTATGGTGATTAACATAATAAAATAAAATTTAAAAAAAATACAGAGGACTGAAAAAAAATTCTTTATTATTATTATTATTTTTTTTTTGAAAATAAAATTCTTTAAATGCTAAATGTCATCTAGTCTGTCTAGAGGCCCAGGGCAGCCAGAGTGGGGTGGGAGAGATGTGGGTTACTTTGTCTTAAGGTAGAAGTTAGCTAGTGGTAACTTTCTAATGTGTCATTAGCCTTGACTAAGCTTTTATGACTTTTACACAGACCCTGTTCTCTAGAAGTTATGCCTTTAAGCCATTGAAATCTGTGCTTGCTGATCTGGATAGGATAGGAAAAAAATCTTCAGTGTGCACGTCTTAGACGCATCATTTCTCTTAGAACTTATCTGTGCCCTTGTCACGCAGTAGAGAGCTGTTTGGTGTCTGTGAATTGGCAGCATATAGTCACCCCTACCTCATTGTAGGTCAGCTGTCAGGAGGATATGTGGCTGCTTGGCCTGAGACGAGGATGCCACCAGATACGTCCATGGTCAGGACTGAAGATGCATGAGCCCACTGAGGCTCCCAGATCTCTCCCAGGTTGGCAGCAATGATATGTCATTTTGAGACATTCTGTTTTACCCGAGCTTCAACACGTTGTCGAGATATGGGCTGTCTTTGAAATCTGTTGTGTCCCTTCCTCCATCACAAACACATATGAAATGCTGGCTCAGCCTGGTGGCTCCAAAATGGGTCTTTTAAAATTCAGGCCACAGCCCATATTGAGCAGATTGAAGAACAGTTGGACAGTCAGATAGTTAAAGTAGTAGAATTTGTTCCTGTGGCTTGTCAAGGGCTGTGTATGTGATAGCCTTACCATTTTTTTTTTTAAACTCATTGTATGGAATATTTACTTTTTTTTTTTAATGGTTGTCACCAGGGTCACTTTCCATATCCAGATCCTTCCCAGTGGACGGATGAAGAACTAGGCATCCTTCCTGATGATGAAGACTGAAAGTGTAGCTTGAACTCTTCGCAAGCAGGTATGCCCCAAATTCCTTTTTAAAAGTTGTTTATCTTGTGTCGATTAAAATGTTTGACTTTATGATGGTCTTGAAGACGGTACATTTTCTAAAAGCATGAAGGACAATTAACTATATCGTGTCTGATTTCTGCCTTTAGTACTTTTATATTTGCTGTCTTCCTCCCATCCCCTTCTTTTGGTCTCATCTTCCTTTTCACTATTTGTTTTAAAAAATTTTCTTTCCCTGAGTTGTGTTACAATTTAGGGTCCCATTTAGCCATCTATTGATCAGAGACTTTTTAAAAAAAATTTATTCCTTTTCTAAGATTTTATTTGAGAGAGAGGGAGAGATCACGAGTAGGGGGGAGGGACAGAGGGAGAAGCAGGCTCCCCGCGGAGCAGGGAGCCCGACACGGGGCTCGGTCCCAGGACCCCGGGATCATGACCTGAGCCGAAGGCAGACGCTTAACGACTGAGCCCCCCAGGCGCCCCCCACCCTAAGTGTCTAAATGGAAAGTTCCAGCATATGGGAATGTTAGGATATGGAATTGTGTGGAAATTAACCCTAAACACTAAAAGGTTATGGCCCTTTCATTTTTCCAAATTAGGAATCAGAGTTTTTCTTTTCAAAAGGAAGGTCCTAGTTGTAGGTACTAGAAAAAGGAGTCTCTTTTCCCACAAAGCCCTTGGAGTTAAGACATTCTCATGTAATGTTTTTAAATTAATCATTGCATATAAATAATTGCCATCACTCAAAATGCCTTGGAAATTGTTTTATTTATTTATTTTTGGGAATTGTTTTAAAGGCTAGGAAGCATTAAAGGAAAAAGTGTTCCTATTACATCATATTGTTAGTATTGTTACTCTGATTTTAATCAGACGTACTTATTAACATGGACAGCAGTTATGGGGTCTTTAGGGAGCAGGGGGATGGTAAAAAATGTCAGCGAAGGGCAGGCAGTGAAGCTGTTACAATCTGTTCCGTGTCTCTCGACCCGTGTCTCCTGCTGTTCCGTGTCTCCAGGCCCCGCCAGGACCCCACTTCCCTGTGTAAGACGTCCGCCGGCATTAACCTCTCCTCTTCCTGTGGATTTCCCAGTATTCTCACACATGGTCGTTAATATTTTATTTTAAAGAGGAGACTCTAAACCCTTTGAGAAAGCAAGGTGCCTTTGCTTCTCTAAAAGACTACTCCCATAATCCGTGTTCAGTGAATGCTTGAATAATGGAATGAACCAAAATTATGAATTTGAATTACTGAAAATAAAAGACTTAAAGCTTTCTACTTTTGTTTCCCTGCAGGAGCCAGGTGAGAATTTCAAGCAGTTACGGACTTCATATTGTACTTGGAAGTTGTAAAATTAAAGCGTTTTGGTCAATAGTAAGGAACTGAGTTTTGGATGTTTCTGATAACGACAGCCACCCTTTATGGATTATTTCCTGTGCCCCCAGCTGCTGTCCTCACTGGTTACAGGCCCTTTCAGTGGGTCCTCGGGGTTACCCGGGGGTGGAGACAGACATTAGCTCCACTTACCAGTGAAGCGATTGAGGCTGAAGCCGATGAAGTAACTTTGCCTGTGGGTCACACATGGATGAGGGGCGACATTGGGTCTGACCCTGCACTTACCTGCAGCGCCAGACTGCCTTCCTCCTAGTGAATGTTTTAGTCACACGTATGTTGACAGTGCGAAAACTCTTGCCGTGTCTCTACTGCTGGTGCCATCTTGCCCTGATTCACAGAGGTTAGAGGTCCGTGCAGTCCAGTCCTTGTGTATTTGTGTATCTCTTGTGGGCTGGGCGTTGTGCTGAGGGGCCATTTGTGGACCTAAGACACACGTCTAACCAGGATTTCTTAGGGCTGGAGGAATGGGAGATGTGGGTGAAATAGGCTATTCCACTTTTTCTAAAATGTGTTTGTACTTTGGAACTTTCTGTAGTGTCGCAATCCTGAGTAGGTAGGACAGACTTTTCTTTTATCCACAGATAAAAATCTGCAGTATAGAGTGGCTTAATGACTTGCCCAGAAGCATAACTGTTCATATTTTTAATTTAGGCTCTTGACCACTGAAGTGTTGGGAATACAGTGCTGAGTAAGACAGATGATTCAGTTCTTTTTTTTTTTTTTTTTAAGATTTTATTTATATATTTGACAGAGACAGCGAGGGAGGGACCCCAAGCAGGGGGAGCGGGAGAGGGAGAAGCAGGCTTCCTGCTGAGCAGGGAGCCCGACGCGGGGCTCGATGCCAGGACCCTGGGATCATGACCTGAGCCGAAGGCAGCCGCTTAACGACTGAGCCACCCAGGTGCCCAAGATGATTCAGTTCTTAAGGGGTCTAGATTTTAGTAAGGGAAGACGGACACAGATTGATTATATGAGACTTACTAAGTGCTCTGAAGGAGAGCACATGGGGTCATGTGCTAGAGATAGGTGGGTACTGATCTTTGGGGGGTGGAACCTGAATGAGGAGGAGGAGCCAGTTGTGCGGGGGTCTAACGGGAGCGTGCTCTGGGGACAAGGGACAGCAAGAACCAAGGTCTGGGATGGGACCAAGGTCACTGTGTTTCAGGAACACAGAGTCCGGTGGGGTTCCAGCAGGAGAGGAGATGGGGACTAGATGAAGCTTAGGTCATGGTCGCAGGTTTAGGTTTTATGTCAAGTGCAGTGAGAAGCCTCTGGCAGGCTCTGAACGGGGTCATCCTTGAGTTTCCACTCTGCTTTGGTTCTCGGTTGTCAGAGTGGACACAATGGCAGCAAAGTGGAAGCCAGGGGCCCAGTTCTACCCTCCCTACTGCCAGCTCCTGGGCCTGACGCAGCGCTGCTGGAGACACTTCTCTTGGTTTTGTTTACTCACGTGGGTAAGAGGCAAGCAGTCTCAGCTTGGCTGAAAATACGGAAGCTCTTTAAAAGGCCATCTCTGTTCTGTACCTTTTAGGTCTAATTTTTGTTGTCTTCCTCCAGCCAACAAAGTGTTTTATTCCTGTGTACTCACTGTAACCGTGAACTCAAGTAGGATTATCCCATTAGCTCTTTTCCTTAGAAATCATTCCGAGTTGCTTGATTGGAATTAATGGTAACTGTAAAAACGCAGTCTTCTAAACTCAGCGGCCTCCACATACTGAATCCTCCTTTTCATAGCTGGGCTGTGAAACCGTCTTAGCTGATGCAGAAGTTGTCCCCAGCCTTCTCTCCGAGTAACGACCTCCACCCTGTCACATCTGACTCAAAGCACCCAGGGGTTGGGGCACCAACCCTGAGCAGTCGCAAGTCCGAGTATCACTTTTGGCTCCCCCAAAACCTAATAGCCTACTGTTGACTGGAAGCCTTATTGAGAACATAAAACAGGCAATTAACATGTTTTGTATGTTATGTGTATTACATGTTGTATTCTTAAAGCTAGAGAAAAAAAATCCTAAGGAACAGAAAATAATTTATAGCACTGTACTGTATTTATCAAAAACAATCATGTATAAATGGACCAGCACAGTTCAAACCCATGTTCAAGGGTCAGCTGTACAGCTTAGGGGAAAATAAAGTGAGAGCGAGCCCCAAAGAGATTTTTTTTTTTTTTTTTAAGATTTGATTTTATTTGAGAGAGAGAGAATGAGAGCACGAGAGGGAAGAGGGTCAGAGGGAGAAGCAGACTCCCCGCCGAGCAGGGAGCCCGAAGTGGGACTTGATCCCGGGACTCCAGGATCATGACCTGAGCCGAAGGTAGTCGCTTAACCAACTGAGCCACCCAGGCGCCCCTCCAAAGAGATGTTAAGTACATTTGATTGACGGTTATATATAGTTGAATAGTGAAAACACAGGGCTTACTGTGGTCCAGGCACTGGTAAAAACTTAGCACGTGTTAATTCTAATGTATTAAGTGCACATTCTTTCCGTTTTATGGATGAGGACACTGAGCTATAGCCAGGTGACTTGTCCAAGGTCATACAGGTAGGGCTGAGGTTCAGATCCTGGCTGGCTGGCTGGCTCTAGGCCGAGTCAGATTATCTGAGAGTCAGTACAGCATATGTAAACCTTTTTGATCATAACCTACTCACAAGTAATTTTACATCGTGACCATGACTGTGTGTATGCATATAATCCAATTTTGTGAAACAGTACTTACTGTGATACACACTGATGCTTTCTCTTATTCTGGTCTACGTACAAGATGGTTGACTGCAACCGATTTTACTATCCACTAATGGGACTCAACCTGCAGCCTGAAGAACTGGCACAGTGCTTAAAGAATTCAGGCTCTGGAGTCGAATTTGCTGGATCTGACTGCTTTACCATTTACTTGGTGTGACTTTGGGCAGATGACTTATTTGATCTCTTCTTCAACTTCCTGATTTGTAAAAGGGATTAGATTAAATGCGTTCACACATAAAGCTCTTAGAACCACATCTGCTATGAAGGAAGTAACTCTGAATGGAAGCAACTGCTATTTCTAGACCACTGGGTCTAAGCTAAGTTTATAGTGACCCTTGAATCCCAGGCTGATTTGTATAGAAAACCCCAGACGAAGCCTGTGAACAGGTACTCCAGCAGATGCAGTGCCAACGTTTAGGATGTCTCGTGCTCCCAGGGCGTGTCAGGGTATGGCTAACAGATGGACAGCAGACATACCTTCACAAATGAAAAAGGCAGGTGGTGAAGAAATGACTGATGGCGTCAAATCAAGCGTCTGACTTTATTAGTTTCCTATGGAACCTTGAGTGCAAATAACATGGGAGGCACTGGGTAGGGAACCCCTGGTTGTGTGCATGTTACAGGAAGATACAGAAGTCAGCTCGGTTCCACTTGCCCCCAGGACTAGTCTGGAAGAGGTGGATCTGATTGCCTGCTGCCACCACCTTGTTGGAAGCCACAGTGGGGAGTGGAGGAACCCGGGGCGGCCTGAGCTAGTGCTGACCTGCCTCAGCAGCTAGGCCTCTGCCTTCTGTCACTTGCCCGAGTGGCCATGACATCAGAGGCCAGTGGAGGATGCCTGGCACAACACCCATTTCTATGCAAATTTTGTTACAGCCATTACAACCATAACAGAATTATATATTTTTATTTATATATATATATCACTGTATATATATAAATAAAATACACATTGTTCATATATAATACATACTACTGCTGTTGAAAACAGAAGTCCTGAGTCTTGGCTACATGAGCCTAGGGAAGTCATCCCTGGGGATTCCTAGTCAGTAAGTGACAGTGAAGGGACTTGGACCAGCATATCCTTAAGGATTCCTTCTGCACTAACATTTTATGAGCCTACGAGAACTATAGAACCCAGACAGCAGGTCCAAGGATCACAGCCCCTGAAAAAATTTCAGAACTAATATGGTAGGGTGCTTTCTAGTAGAATTTTATCACAGTAATGAAAGTGTTTATGTTCTGGACTAAATTTTAAGGAAAACCTCTTGTAGAATACATTCTTAAAAAATAAGGCCCCAATCACACTGTTGTAATCATGTATGAAGGTTCTTTAAAAATCAGTTTCTTAAAAAAAAAGCTTCTATAATGTTTGTACTACAGAATTACATTTTTTAGATGAGAAAGCTAGAGTTCAGAGAAAATACTTGTCTCTACAGAATTTTATGAGTAGTTGGAGGGGCATGAAGGCCAGAAACCAGATGCCTCAAATAATGTGCCATCCTGAAGACTTTTCTGTTCTTCCTATAGTTCTGGGACAATGAGGTTTCCAAGTGAAGTTTTAAAATGGTTTACTTCTCTTCTGGAAACTGCCCAGTTATCTGACATAGCTAGAAGTTATATTAGGGGTCTTTCAAACTTGAGATCATGAAATCACATGCACAAAATCAACTCACTGGGGTGGCCAGTATTTTTAAAAAACAGTATAGGGGCGCCTGGTGGCTCAGTCGGTTAAGCGGCTGCCTTCCGCTCAGGTCATGATCCCAGGGTCCTGGGATCGAGTCCCACATCAGGCTCTTTGCTCAGCAGGGAGCCTGCTTCTCCCTCTCCCTCTGCCTGCCTGCCGCTCCCCTGCTTGTGCTCTATCTCCCTCTCTCTGTGTCAGATAAATAAATAAAATGTTTAAAAAAAATAAAGTAACTATAAAACACAATGCACAGTTTCAAATATGTATGTTTGAGTACATTGTGTTCCCACAGAAAATGTACTGGAAGTTGTGTCAAAAAAAAATTGAAAGATACACTTTTAAGGGGAACTTCTCCAGATGAGACTCTTAACTTTAATGACTCAATTACTGCACCCACTTCAACTGAGCCACTGCACGGGAGCAGTCAGGTCAGAGTGTCACAAAATTATCTGAGGGGCATCACCAACACTGGACAGAAGGCTGTCCTTACCACAGGAGTGCAGCTGGTACAATGTAGCAGGCATTCATCTGGACGACTTACTTTATAAATATTTTTCATACGAATAACTTCTGCCTACCCAGCAGTAACTGACAGGAAACAAAAGGCACGTTTCTCAGTCTCTGCGTTGCCTGGAAGAACTGTCAGCACCCTGACTACTTCTGTTGTCAAATGTGATAGTGCTAGAAAAAGAATCTTGATAAAAACTTCTCCATGCAGTCAATCTTTATTATAGCAGTATTCGCATATTCACATCAAGTACATAGAACTTTTTGCCTTTTATATAATACAGAGTTTTTAAATAACTTTACACAGAAATAAATCTCTTCAATCTGAATTTCAGCTATTTTTTTTTTAAATTCTCCATGCTTTCTATCCAAACTGAACAATATTTTCCATTGTACAAATTTACATGAGAAAAACTCCAAAGTACAAATGAAGGGACCTGAGCAGGAAAGAACCAAAGTATCAAGAAGTGGGTATGGGGAAGAATTAAAAAAAAAAAAAAATTCAAGCAAACATTGAGGATTAAGGGACAACAGGGAGACATCATCCATTTGACTGAAAATAAATGTCTTTTTTTATGAATTGAAAAATAAGCTTTAAAAATAGTTACTCCATTGTAATTTTTGCAAAGCAGGTATAAAGAGGTCTGTGGACAATTTAAAAGTCCCCATTTTTTTTCACTGGGCACACCCCAGACTCCATGAGAACCTTTTCAATGCTTGAGTGGAACTGAAGTGAACTAAACCCAAACCTTTGGCAGCAAGAGAGAGAGGAATGTATATGTGAATCGCCTTTAGGTTTGGAGTGGGAAACCAGGAGCCATTAATTCACTGCGGTTCAAACATGAAGGATTTCCCTTTCCTCTCCCTTATAAAAGAATTGTCCTCAAACCAAGAAGTAAAATGAAAAGGGGGGTGTTTTCCTTTTTCTTGGTTTAAACCAAAGAGCAATCCTAAATACTGAACTAGGATTCAAAGGGACATATGTTGAGGAACGGTCAAATTCAATCCCCTGATCAGCTGTGCGCTCCTAAGAAGGCAACCACTGAGTAAGGAAAGGGTCAGAGGGTACAACCAACAAATGAGATCACCACAAAAACATACCACTGTGATAGAGTCCTTTAAATCAGGCAATACCATGAAGGCCAAATCAAGACCATAACCTGTAGCATGGCCAAAGGAAGAAGAGAGAACCCAATGGATGCGTTTCCAAATGAAGGAGGGAAGGGTACAGCATACACACGACACACAGACACGCACACACGCAAGCACACACCTGTAATGTAAACTAATACAACACGAAGATAAATAAGACACAAAGGTTAGCCACTTATGTTGGTAATTAACATGAATAAAAAGGCATTATATGTTTACATAGCTGGTTTTAATCAGCTATGGAACATAGACAAATGTATTAGGAAGGAATGTTTTTTTGAAAAAACTGTTCACAGCTTAGAAGAAAAAGCACACTTATTGCACTCTTACATTTTATTTCAGGTAATTATAGTTTATTTCCCACAGTCCCATCAATTTTTCCCTAGCCCCAGACTTACTCCCACACCCTCCCACCTCCCATTTTGGTCCACTTTCTCTACATTTGTGCCTACTCTGTGAGCTTTGTTGCTTATGCTAGTCTGAAGTTTCTTCCACCAAGATACATGTGGGTTAAAAAAGGCTTATCACACAAATGCAACACAGAATAATTTTCGACACAAAACTGCTACCAAGCGACTTATAACCCCCCATCCCCACCCCTGTAAACGGAGCCCTTCCCCTGCTGCATCTCTTCAGCCGACTTCCTGCCCAATTCCCTACAGACCGTGAGGGGAGCGAGCTGCTCAGGAGTGCGGGACAAGGTGCTCAGCCTGCCTGAGAGCGGCAGATGGCTCACACAAATCTTTTGTTTGATACTAACACGAATAAACAGATTTCAGTTGTTTGCCAAGAGTACTTCAATCTACAGAATTCTTAAAAACCTCATCATACACACACACACACACACACACACACACACACACACACACACACACACCAGATACACTGGCTGTGTCCTCATGCACAATTGGTTATAGCACTGTAATTAGTCAAAACAGAATTATGTTAAATAAAATTATATATTTTAATAAAATTAAACATTTTAATAAAACTAATTTAGTAATTAAACTAACAGTTGGGTGGAGGGGGTCAAAGGGTAAAAAAATAAAAAGACTAAAAAATTAACAGCTTGAGTTGTGGATTTTGAAATAAAAGATCTACTTAATCACTCTGAGGTGAGGACAAACCATCCCTTATGCATGTTAAAGCACTGTTCCCTTACTTTAAGATTTTAAGACTTAACGATTCTGTCCTCCTCTACCTTAAAAATCCTGATAGAAACCATTAATTACCCTTTCCACCACTGGCAAAATTTAGGACTAAATTTCAATTTCAATGTCTTTGCCCGAACAGAAGTAAAAATACGTTCTCTGAAAACAATAAAACAAAGCTTACTCTCTAGTGTGCTGATAAAACAAAAATCTTACCAGTATTTTCAATTTCACCATAGCTAGCAATACACTGGTCACTTCATTCTCCTCTGGCCAATATAAAAATCAGGCAGAGATGCGACTGCACTCCTTGGTGCTCAACAACCTACAGGCCTCAGTAAGACAACTCCGAAAAACATCTAGAGAGCTTGCTGAAGACAGTATGCCGCCTTTCCCTGGGGTGGCAAGAAATGCAACAAGACAGAAAAAGCACACCATGGAGTGTCCAGTTCACACCCACCGGCCACGTCATTAACTATTCCAATGCCCCCTCATAAAGGGGACCCCAGAGACCCCATCTGGTCCCCAGAGCAGCCTGAATAGCATTAGCAGGACAGTCCCACTTAATTTGCAAACACATCCTGGGAGGCAAGTTTACATTTTATAGACTCTGAAAAATCACTGTTTAGGTTTGTAGCAGTACTCTGGAAACTGATAAAATCAAATTCTGTCCTCTACATTAGCTTCCTTCTCACTCTTGACAAGTGTTTGCTGCCCAGCACATAGTACTTCTGACCCCCAAACTACAGCAATTCCTTAAAATGTCAAACATTTCTGTTATATAAAAAAGTTCCATGCTTTGAAGAACCTATTGGAGTAGAAAAAGTTTCTCTAGAAATGTCACTGAACTATAATTTTCAACCTAGTTGCTCTATGTGATAAATATATCTGACTCTACTAGGGATTATGTGCTTTAAAAAAATAATTTTGTTCACTGAAAATTTACCTGTGTTTTCTCATTTTTTTTAAATGTCATTTTGGCTATAAACCCTTTAGTGCATTTGTCTTTGCAGTCTAAATTGCACTCTAATATTAACATAGCTGAGTTGGACCAGAGTGGCTGCTCTCTTTGCAAATCACTGATTTCTGCTAAATTTTTTTTTTTTTTTTTTATTGCATCGTGAAGGCACAGTAAAGATCATTTGGCAAATTGTCAAGGTATTTTTCTAGAGCCTCACCTACACCATGTCAATGTACGACCTGTAAGCTATTTGCTGTTTATACTCACAGTAAACTTTCCGTGTCTGGTTATTTATTTATTTTTTTAAATAGCCTAATAGTTGGAATCTGCTAGTCCCAAGGTGCTGATTTTCTAGCGCTAACAATGCCAACTTGGACAAAGAAGAGAATCATGTGGAATCATTCTACCCTCTCAGCTGGGCAGTCTCTTGATAGGAGTATCTGTGCATGTGATGGAGCTGTGGCTAACTCATCATGAAGATGTATGGTCTTGCCAAGCCTACTGAAAATTAAAATTGTATCACTGTTAGTGAACTGTTACCATAACTGCTTAATTTCATGCAACTGCCTTAAGGTAGAGATTCTGAAATGGACCCCGAAACAGATGCTGGCACCACTCGCAACAACATTCAGAAACGTGGAGCTACATTTTTCAGAAAAGTCCTACTGCTGAAATGCATAATGCCCTTTAGGACAAAATGAGAGTGCTCAAATACAAGTACACGTCAAAGTTAAAATCTTAAGTCATCTTCATGTTCTAGAGCTCCTGACTTTTCATATCTTAAATAACTATTCATTACCTCATTCTGAGGAGGTAGTTTTTCGAAGAGGTCACCTGAACCCTGCAATGTGCTTCCAACTAAAGCCGGCTGGGGTAGGCACAAGGCTGGGGAGCGGGCGCACAGGAGGGGCAGGTGAGGTCCTGGGAGCGTGGGCAGCAGTTCAAGCACCGGCTGCTGACTGCAGGAGAACACCGCATGCCGAGCGAGCTGGGACCGCACCAAAGGAGAACCTAGCAAGTATTTACAGAGTTTCCAGTGGACAGTGCTGAAGTCTTGATTACCTCTTTTTAACTATGTAATGCTCTCTCTCTTCCAATACCAACATAAATAAAACATGTATGTGTTACACGGCATTTTATCTTCTAGGATTCCCCAGTATTTCCTACAAGATCGTAAGTGCAATCAGGGACTGGATGTTCAGGAACCAGAATTTGACAGCTCGACAGAATCTTCTTTTAAGGTGCATATAAGTACAAATGATCACGTTGGATTTTCTATTCACAAATCCCTTTTATAAACTACTTTTGGTCAATGTCACTTCACTGGCAAAAGTACTAGATCCTAAACTCTAGTTTGATGACAAAAAGTCCATTAGGAATACTACATATTTTGAAACAATCTTTTATGTCTGCTCTCAGATTTTTCAGAAGGCTTCACCTCTTCTTACCCAAGATAAAATACGCTATAGAAGGCACTGCAGCCACTTTAAGGAAAAGACAGGTAACTACAACCTGACAGGATAGTCTGCGAAGTAGCCACACACTGTCTATACAAATTATTCATAAAGTGCTTTGCACAAACAAGGACTTCTTCCTTGTATCTTCTTAGGAGCTCAACAAGTCTATCTGTAGTCTAAACATCAAAACATAAGAGGAAACCCCTTTACCATGTCACTTGTAAACTAGAGAAAAAACTATTTGATGGAAAAAAGGGATGAGAAATACTAGAATTTTATTTTTTAAGGGCTCTATAAAAATCTCTCAAGAATACCCTGAGCCTGGCTTCTGACTGGGCACAGCTTCATCTGACACCAAGTCTGCTCCCCCTTTCCAAGTGAGACACTGACCTATTCTAAAGAGGACGAAAGAAGAGAAGTGTCGGCCTTCCAGTGCTAAGCTTCCTCCATCACTAACGCCCGTGCTTGCAGGGCTCCTGGCCCCCCGGGGCTGTCCTGCAGCTGAGCTGCCAACCCAATGGCAGGCTCCACCGGCTACGCAGGACATGCCTCTTGTTCAAACCGAGCCCTCTCCCATCTTGGTTAAGGGAAAACCAGTTTAAAAGCATGTCTGGGGACACGTTTAAAAAGAAAAATATGCACAAAATGCTCTTCAAATCAGCACGAGTCTTCGCAATTTCTGACTTTTGTAAGAAACTGCCCTGCTCATGTGGGACTTTTCAAACTCATTAATAACTTCAGGATATTTTCCATTTTACTAGGACAACCTTTCACAGGTCTGTGGAATTTTCAGTAGGCCTTCCTCTGAATGCAGGTATTTTAGTAAAAAGCATGGAATGGCAGTGAGCTTAATAGGCTGAAAGATAGTGGGATCAGTTACAATTTGAAATTTTTAAATAACAACTTCTAATTCCCTGATTTATTTTATGGGTCCTAATTTCTTTAAGGTCCTTGGCTACAGACCGTGGTTGGGCTAAGTACATTTGACTTGATTTACATTCCTAAATCCTGGCAAGAGATTCTAAGACTCATGATAAGGGAGATATTTGTCATTAATACATCCAGAGTTACTTTCTTTGTTACTACTGCAATTTATGCCACCCTTTAGTAAAGGCCAAAGGAAGCTACGACTGGGTTCTATTTTCCACTTACGCAAAGATAAAGAATGATGTTTCTAATACCACAAAGCATCTCTTTCTACAGAAACAACTGATATTAGGCTTCACACACCCTCCCTCTGTCTCAATACACCTAAAATTGCTCTATTCTCTACTTGGGGAACTCAGCTGCCAAATTACCCAACCTTTTGAAGACCAGGCTTGGGAAAAAAGGAAGGAGGAGAATGAATGGAGACACCACCATTTTTATTTTAGGTTGCATATTCTAGATAAAAGACTGGAAAGAGGATGGAGGATGTAGTGTAGGAGTTAAGTTGGAGGAAAACATGAGATATTAGTAAAGATGTTAGTGTGGATCCAGCAAGTACCATTAATTTAAGAATTATAAATATCTGTCATTATGCTAAGACTCCCCATATTTAGGTAGAGAAAAGGATAATGATCTTTCTTTAAAAGTTGTTTATATAACAAAAATACAATTTTCCAGGATATATAATTCTGGTGGGAAGTATTATTTTATTCCAATTCAATTAAATCTGAAAATTATTTTCTTTTCAATAAAAATATAATAGAAGAAACTCAGAAATTAAAACTTGTACCTTACATTTAAATTACATAAATGTCTCACACATTCAAAACTGGTATCAAGCAGTTTTGTAGGCTTTTAATTAGATACTGCCATGGCATTTTGTGCCCTGGACAAAGTAGCCACATAAGTACTTGATGACTGGAAGAGCTTAGGAGGAAGATATCAACTGTATTTTCCTGAGAACTTGCTACATTGTGGAGGGAAAAAAAAAATCCCCAACACTTGTCTTCATTGCTGGACCCAGTGAGAGAAGAAGGCAATGTGTGCCAGCACTTTCCAGCTGCTTGGTTAGGCAGACACCCTCAGTGAGCAGGGACAAGGCCAGAAACCCAGTAGGTCAGGAAAAAGATGCAGCATTCCCTTTTCCCCTACACCAAAACGTATCTCCTCCTCGCCTCTCATTCTCCATTTAAATAAAAGAGCTTCACCTGATAAAAATTTATCAAAGACTGGATATGCACCACACAGAAAGGCCATGCTGCATTTTTGTTCCATCCCTCAGAAATGAACCGGTGGTGACTAGGGGAAAGAGCTCCATGACAAAATCCCAGAACAGGAAAGAGAACGATGCTTGGCGACTGCAGCTGCCCCGTCAGGTGATCAGCCACACACTGCTCTGGTGGTTAGAAGGGCAGAGCTGACTGGCAGGCTCTCCACAGCCAATCTCCCAAGCTGTAGCAGCAGGTTCTTTCCATCATGCCTGACCATCAAAAGGTCAGAACTCAGGCTCTCTCCTCTTCCTTCCTGGGAGTGGGCAGACTTGTATGCACGTGGTATTTGTGTTGAAGAAGAAACACTGGCAGCAGAGAATTCTGGTTCCTAAAACATTCTTCCCTCTTTTGTTGGATGGGAAATTCCATTCTGTTCCACACCAGCTTATGCATTGAAAATTCTGTATCTTTAAAAAAAGATTTGAGGAACAGAACTGTGTTTTGATGTTAACAAATTGTACGAACACAAGACTTAAGAAATAAGAGTAGATGTTGCCATGATGGTGTGGCTACTTGAAGGCTGCAAATTCTCCTGTAGAGGGAGAACAAGAGCTAATTTTAAAAAAAAGTTATCTCAAATAACCTAGAGACCTAGAAAAGCCTCACTGAAACCTCACCGAAAGGTGACTCGCTATTATTACAAATCTAGCGACATCATCACGAATTTAAAGGCAAAAATGGCTGAAACACACAAAATAATTTATAATATGTAGAATATGCTTCAGTTCTATCAATTAAATACCAAGTCTGCAGGTAATTTCCCAGTTGGGTTTTACATGCTATGCTGAAAACCATTCCAATGAACAAAACTTCTCAAAAACAGATTGTAAAATAGTGAGGTTGATTTGTTGAATACTTTACCCCCAGTTATCAACTCATTTCCATTATTATAATACCACTATTAGAAAGGAAGCAGGAATTATATCCCCCATTTGCAAAAGATAAAATTAGGTCAAATGATTTGTCCACATTACGCATTTGACTGAAGGAAAGAAAATCTAGACTATTTTCTAGTTCATTTCCCCTTTCAAACCACCAAACAATTACACAGGGGCACGTGTTGCTGAACTTTCCTGAATTTGAGGGCTTCGTGCCATTATGTTTCACCCAGCATTTTGTTCACAGCTTCTACTTGTGACTGGAGGCCAGTTCTTCTTCCGTACATTCTAGCTGATTTCTGGGGGTTGGTTAGTAACCGACAACTATCAGAATGTAGCTGGCCTTAACATCTGTTTTCCGTAATAAGAGCCTGTGATGTGGGTCCAAGCAGTTACTGACATGAACACACACTCTTTCATCTAGGACTGACCTGTCCACTCTGACTGCCAGTAGAGTCCAGCTGACTACTAGAGGACACTGGTATGTACCAACAAACAACAGATTGCTAATGACTAGCTGACTGAACCCCCAGATCGCAGGCTGATAATATTAGTGACTATTTGAGTACCTGTTAATGCCAGGTACCTCACTGAATGTTTTATGTACATTTGCATCTAAGCCTCATAATTCCTATAAGGCAGGTGCTATTACTTTCTTAATTTATGGAGGAGCAAGCTGGGGGTTTAGAATGGTGAAGTAATTTGATATCTCACAGCTAGAAAATGGCACTGTTAAAATACAAGTTCAGGGGTGGGGGTGGGTCTTAACAATGAACACACCCCTAAGTAATTTTCAATAATTACCAATTTGTTTTCCCATTCTGAATATTCTACTAATTGGACTGTAGATAGTGATACCATCTCTTTCTAAGGATTCCTTCTACCAAGCAAGTAATCATGGCATTGTGAGTCAAAAGATCAAGGAAGGGTAAAAGAATATTACCTCATATTTAAAGTTAAAAAGTCTGTGAAGGGAGTATGGCATTGATGAAAAAAAAAATAGCCACATTACTAAGATCTCGGAGAGCCAAACATGAAGAACAAAACCACAGAGGGCTATTATGTTAATAGACTCTAGAAATCTATAAACATTTACACTACCTTTGCTTATGGTTTGAATACATTATGGTTTGAAGGTTGCTATTTTTTCCAGTATTTTAATACATTTCTTTAAAGCAATTTTCAATATTCTAATTAGTAGTCACTGTATCTTGCAGAATCTAAATCTCATTAAAGGAAGTCAGTGTGAAAATAGGATTTACTTAGAAATCTTTATTTTAAAAAGTGGCTAGACTTTAATCTATTAAGTGAGAATATCAAAAGTGATAAAATTATGTCAAATCTTATACACCACATTAAAAAATAACTTTAAAAAATCTTCAGATGTTTCCCATTAGTTATAATTAGACACTCCACTTTGTTGTAGTGTTCTACTCTACAAACTTAAATGTTAGCCTTAAAAAACAAAACCCCACAAAACAACCTCCCAAAGTACAAACTTTTACCAAGAAACTCCAAATCAGACACCAATAAAGCCAACCCTGAAGATCATCCTACCATTGTCTATTCTTACTAATGGAATGAAGTTCTTATTTCATAAACAGACTTCAGGTCCACGAAAAAGAAAAGACAAAAAGAATTCAAGAGTTTACAGATCAATAAAATTAAACTCTTTCTATATATGTCCCTGAAATCATGGAGAAATTCAAGAAAAGATGGGGTAACAGGCAATGGATCTGCTTTTGGGGAAAAAAGCATATTCCTTCTTGCATATCTGGAAATTACCTATTATCCCACCTCCTATCCTATTTTATTTGAGGTAAGAATTATTTGAAGTGAAATATCCAGAATACTATGTGACTTTGAAAATCTCAGTATATTAACTTAATTATTGCCTGAAAAATCAGAGGCCAAAAATGAAGCTTTTTTTTTTCAGGCTGAAAATAACCTAAGTTCTATTTTCCATTTGACTTTATTTAAGATTAAGGTAGAGAACATTTGGGAAGGCCCTGTGATTTTAGATACCTCAAATATCAAGATTCACTTATTTGAAAGCTAAGGATTTTATTAACTAGTTTTCAGATACTACATCATTATTATATTTTATTCCTGAATTGAATGTCTTTCAGTGGCTGTTACACATACAACAATCTTCTTAAGGATAAAATATGCTACGAGAGACCGATTTGCACAGGAGTCAGTCACTGCTTTAGATGGGGGGGCGGTCGTCTGAAACCAGACTGAGTCTCATTCTTTCTTTGTGGTGAACTTTCGGGGAGTTTCAAAAGTATGATACACATTCCGGCACAGACATACTGGACGTCC
The DNA here is from genome assembly GCF_003265705.2 of Callorhinus ursinus. NCBI lineage: Eukaryota > Metazoa > Chordata > Mammalia > Carnivora > Otariidae > Callorhinus > Callorhinus ursinus. The sequence goes on from NW_027397074.1 coordinate 77,912,106, forward strand.
TAAATTCCCAAGAGAAATCATCACAGGAGAGATGAAAAACTGAGTAAAATAAAAAGTGCTCTAGAAATGCTTAATAACTCTCAATCTAATAAGACTGTAACTGACAAAATGTTTTAGTCATGAAGTACCCATTTCATAATATTAAAAAGAAAAAAAAGCAGCTCATTTCCTTAAATTGAAGGACTCACTTGAGACAGAGGCCATTTAAACTGGTGTGTTAAACAGTCACTATTTAAAGAAGAAAATTTAACTAATGCTTTAGTATGTCAATGGCTAGTACAATATTTAATATCTGAAAATAAACAACCTAAAGCATTTGATTAAATGCTGTGATCCCTAAACTACTTAAAATCAAGAAGAAAAATCGTAGTCCTCATCACTGACCAGTAAAACTTCTAAAACGTAAAACAAATTTTACAAAAAGGGTGCCTGCTGAGAAAGGAAATCAACTTTAATAAAAATGTCTGGGGGGGGGCGCCTGGGTGGCTCAGATGGTTAAGCGTCTGCCTTCAGCTCAGGTCATGATCCCAGGGTCCTGGGATCGAGCCCCACATCGGGCTCCTGGCTCAGCTGCAGAGCCTGCTTCTCCCTCTCCGTCTGCCTCTCCCCCTGCTCATGCTCTTTCTTTCTGTCTGTATCTCTGTGTCTCAAATGAATAAATAAAATCTGTAAAAAAAAAAATTAAAAAAAAATGTCTGGCGGTTGACGTTTTAGGAGTAAAAGCAGTCAGTCACAAGAGAATGAACGTCCTTCTGTTTCAATTACCTAGTTAGAGAGGTTAACTCTACATATGGTTAGAAAAATGATGTTTTTCTTTATTTGGAGAATATATCTAAAATGAAGTACAAAACCAACCACAGAAAGGGAGACTACACTACCATATGTCATTCTACTGCTCCCTACTTGTCTGCATCTGTGCCACCTGAACACCTCACCCTGCCAGACTGTTCCTGTTCTTCCACCAACATTTCCAGTGGGCTCAGTTTGGCAAGAAAACTACTAGGTGACCCTTTGGAGGCACAAGGGAATATGTGAGAGGGCATAAGGAGTTTCTGAGCCGTTCTCAGTGCTCAGCAATGCCCTCTGGCAAAGGAGATTGAAAAGAGTCAAATGCAGACAGTTGGGGGCTGGGCAGTGGTCAGCGTGGGGAGTTGTTGGGGGGGCGAAAAGAGGAGTGAGCAAAGAAAGGACAATATGAGTGAAATAAGTACGCTAGGGAACTACAGAAAGAGCTATATCAATAAAAAGATCCTTTGACTCTTGTGCCTTAAAATGCCCAAACCTTTGGGCATTCCACAGACCAATGCAAAAACTTTGTTAGCTACATGCTTGCTATTCAGTTCGTGATAAACAAGACCCTATTCAGTAATTACTAATAATCATATCTTTAATATCACTAGAGGATTTAGAAATCCTACACTTTAATGTTTTCCAACATGTTCCATTCTTTTATGCCTTGTCTCATTCTTATTTTTGAAAACACGAGAGAGGTTCTTTTCCGTTACTCTTGCCTAATTGAAAGGCATGAATCAATTTTGAACAACATGAATGGTATTACTTATTTCAAACTACCCAAATGAGGGGGGCAAAAGGTATGCCATGCTTCCTACTGAGAAGTTTTCCTGGATGAAATCTCATCCATTCAAATTAATAAAGTATCTTAAAAATTTACTTGTGGCACTTAAAAACTAAATCATCATTAAAGTCTTCCCAATTTTCTTCCATATTGGCTTCAAAGGATGGTATTTACACAGATGTTGTCTGTGTGCCTGAATAACCCCAAACTGTCAGTTATATTTAAAAATCATCACAGTTCCAAACTGAACAAATGAAAATGTATTTAAGAGGCTGGCTTTTGCTACTGACTCTGAAGTAGAGATGGTAATTTCTTTGATAAGATGACAGTGATACTGCTTCTTTCATTTTTGATTCCCAGTAAGATTTTGGCTCACAGTAAGAATATACTGACTGCCACAGTACAGTCATTTTCTACACAAGAAAATTTATGTATTAGAAAGCACTAATAAATATTTCATACTGTGGGCTACAAAAAAAAAAAAAAGGCTAGCCTTCACTCATAATAAGAACCTTGCTGGGCAAAGAATATAAGGAGCACAGAAATTTTATGACACATGGATAAACTGTTAAAACAGGCATCATGAGAGGTAAGTATAATCTAAAGTAATAATTTTTAAGAAGTCCATTACCTGGTTGTTTGGCAATTAAAATATATCTAAACAAACAAACCCAAAACTTCTCACAGAATTCTGTAAAGCTTTTTTAGGGGAGGAGGAAATAATGCATTTGTAAGGAAATTCAACTTCTATGTGGGGAAAGTATTGTTTAAAAGGAACTCCAATTTTTAACATTTGCCCACTAAAAATCCAAAGTTCAACCATATTACTCATGTCAAACATGTCACTCCTCAGCAATATCTTTGGTTACCTGCACCCATAGTTTATAAAAAGAAATTCAGTCTATTGCTTTGAGGGAATAAAGGACATCCATATTTTCCATATTATAATAAAAAATAGTTACAGAAAAAAATATTAAGAATAAAAATAACTTATCCAACTCTAGTGACTTCTTAAATTAGATCTGTTTGGATTAACTTGCCTAACACAGGCTAATCTACTGTCACCTTCCATCTGCAAATCCATGCACAGGAGTGGTGCTGTTCTTGGGAATCCCTAATGGACATGTGATAGCTAATAACAAAAGGTGCATGAGAAAAGTTTAACTGAAGTTTAATAATTAGAATAAGCCAGTAAACAAATTTGGAACAGGAAGTAAAGCCTCTGGAAGAGGCACTGCAAAGTTTAGCAATGTCTGTGCATTTTATAAAATGCTTGGATGTTGAAAATCCAATGCTAAGTTTACACTTTAGATGGGGAAATAATTATATCTAGTCTTTAAAAACCTGCACATTCTTTGGTTCATCTTTTTAAAAAAAGGTCTTATTCAATTGAGCAACTATATAAGCAAACTATATTTTCATTTCCTTGGTCCCTACTCCCTTATACTGGCGCACTCATTTAATTTCTTTCAGTGGACAGGAAACGCACCATATCCCCCTGCCTGGATGGGTGTTTTTGGAGAAGCACAAGCATATAGACTAAAATCCTCTGTTTGGAAGCCAGCCCGATTCAAGGAGGGTTCTGATGCACTGCGGTGAATTTTTGGCAATGAGCGGGCCAGCAGCTCAATAGAGGCGAGAATCTAAAAAAAGAAAAAAAAAAAAAAGAAAAAAGAAAGTAGAATGAAAATCTAGGTGGTGTTAATCTTTAAAATCCCCATCATACTTTACAAGAAAGCACCTGAAATCTTACACTGTTTTTGGTATTATCCTAAATGTTTGAAAAAAATACCGAATAAACTGATATTTTTTCCTTACAAAGAAAAGAAAATGACCAAACTCCTATAGCTTTATTTTTATTTATTTATTTTTTACTCCTATAGTTTTAATTTCTGTGAAATGAATGGGGAAAGTAACCTATAGTTAGCTTTTATTTACATTTGAGATCATTTGCCAGCCTTGGAACAGTAAATAATAAAAAAGTTTAAACCAATTATATGCCTATTTCTCACAGACCACAGTCCCTTTGGGGAAGAAGATGGAGTGTCAATCAGTAAAGCACTGGATGACTTCACAAACAGAATCATCAGAGCAACTCATTCTTTTAAGAAACTTAGTAATGGGAAACGTCTTCCACATACATAATTAAAAGTAGGACCCCAATGACCCAGGCTGCTAGTGGCACAGGAGTGAGAAGTGACAGGTGACAATCCAAGAGTGGAGAAGACAGGCAAACTACAGATAGACACCAATACACAGAACGTAGAAACTCCGTATAGTTTAAGGTACAGAGAAATGGGTTATGACTCTTGAAGGCAGACAGTATGATAATGGATATTCACAATCATGAGACATACGTGTAAAAGGCTTGGCATGATGCCTGGCATATAGTAAGTACTCAATAAAACTTCAGCAGCCATTACTATTATTATTTTTCTGAGCTACCAAAACTTTTTTAAAAGTTAAACTGTAATCTGTATGATTAGTATAAGGCAAAGAAGCAATGTTACAAAACATTTTAAATTACAAGCATAACACACAAATAAAAATTCAAATAATACAGAAAAAGTATAAGTCCTACCTTCCAGGGGTAACCACTGTTAAAGAGTCTATACTTTCTTCTGGACCTTTCCTATGCATAAACATGCACATATGAAAACAGAGCCCATCCCCACCCTCATCACCATTTAAAGTGGTATCATACTACACATATTTTTCTGCATTGCTTTTCTTTCCCCTCACTAACATCCATGCTATCTAGACAGCTACCCTGATCTTTATGTCTTTAATTTTTCCTATTATGGTAAGCATTTTTGTATATATCTGAGCACTTGTGGAAGCAGGTTCTGCAGCATACATTTTTAGGAGTGGAATTGCCAGAGCAAAAAGAATATATATTTTAAGTTTATGAATTCTACCAAGTCCTTTCAAAAGGCCAAACCAATTTACATTCCCAACAACACTGTTAAAAAATTTATAAGGAGGGCTCTTCCTTGCTTCCCAACACTGTTCCCAATGCTGGATATTGCCAATCTGAGAAAATCAAAAAGTATTTCACTGTTACTCTGCATTTTACTGACTGTCACAGAACTTTTAACATCCTAAATTCATTCACCATTTGTATTTCTTTGTGAATCACCAGCTCATAGCCTTTGCTCATTTTCTATTGATTATTTTTTTTACTTATTGGTTTGTAGGAGGCCTTTGGATAATACCAATTTTTATACTTTGTTATACATGGTACAATTATTTTACCTTACAATATTATTTTTATTACATAGAAGTTTAAAAACTTCTAATGTAGTCAGACTTGCTATCTTTTCCTTTATTACTTTTGGATTTTGCCTCTTGCTTATTAGGAAAGTCTTTCCTGATACCTCAAGGTTATAAAAATGACTTCCTATTTTTTAGTTTTGTTTTTTACATATAAATCTGAAATTTGTGTTTGTGTAGAGTGTGAAAAGGTCTTATAATGAAAAATTAAAAATAATACTTAAAAGGGGTAGCCTTCAATAATCTGAAAAATTCAGATATGCATTTCATTTTCTGATACCATGCAAAGAATAAAATGTTACTTATATTTAGAAATATGAACATTTTCCCCCTTTAAAGCACTTAGAAAGTGGGCCTACCGGGGCCCCTGGATGGCTCAGTTGTAGAGCATACAACTCTTATCTCGGGGTTATAAGTCTGAGCCCCACGTTGTGTGTAGAGATTACTTAAAAAAGTAAAATCTTAAAAAAGTGGGTCTAGGAATATAATTTGCATTATTAATGTACATCAAGCATGTTAAACAGGAAACTCTAGTACCTGGACCGTGAAAAGAGAATGTGGTGTAGGGTCCTGCTGATATTGGCCAACAACACTGGTCCTTTTACTTTGATAGTCTCAAGCCAGTGGTTTTCTGGGTTAAAAAAAATTACTCTTCCTCAGAGAAATAGTAATTTAGAATTCCAATATGTAAAACATGTATCTACCCACCCTGAGAGAGCCCAAGAGACTTGTTAAAATTCTAAATTCTATCTTTAATTCTTTAGATAGGAACAAAAGATTCACTCATTCCTGTAACAGTGACTTCTAAGAGATCCAGCGAGGAGTGGGTATTCAAAAGCATAATAAGGTTCACAAAAGACCAACTCAGTAATTATGGTAGCTGAGTATGGGAGTCAGCCCTTCCCACCTGAAAACTGTACTGATTTATCAAGATCCATTTATATAGGGCTATCCGGAACTCCATGAGCATCATAAAAAACTGAATTTATATTACAATATCTACAGAATCTAAACTTTCTAAGCTTGTTCAGGTACTTAGTTTCAGTTCCTGAGGCTTACAAAAGATTAACTTAAGGGCTTCAGCCTGATACTATGAAAAGATAAAAAGCAGTGGTAATTTTCCAAGAATCAGAGAAAGGCAAGAGTGCCAACAGGTGCCTTTTCTTTTTGCCCCAGGTGGAAATGCTCCTCCAAAAGACCCAGTATTAAAGGGAAGCTTGGAATTTGTTTTACCACCAGGAAGAATTAAGGCAGCAGTTCTTAAAATGTCGTCTGTGGAAAAACTATTTTCATAATAACACTAAGGTATCATTTGCCTTTTTTACTGTCAATATTTTACAAGTGTAAAGTCAAGTTTTCAGAGGCTAAATGATGTAAAATATTGCAACATAATGAATGCAGAGAATCCAGATGTCTTCTTTTTGCAGAGATTTGCAAAAAAGATAAAACAATGCCATTCTTTTCACTAATTCTGTTGTTTGGGAAAATACAGTTCTTTTTCATAAAAGCATTAACATGTAATGATTTTATTATGTTTAAATAAACTTTTTAAAACTTAGTTTTCATGTCTAAAATGGCAATTATTACTTACAGGAACAAAAGCTCTCTGGGGGTCTTCAATAACTTTTCAGTGTGTAAAAGGGTTGTGAGACCAGAAAGTTTGAGAACTGCTAGACAAAAGCAGTCTTTATGAATATTCTGTACTGGGATTCCGAGTTTTTAGATATCCCACCATTCAACCTTTATATAATCATTTTTACGTCATTACTTATCTGCTGCCTGCACATAATCACATGGAATCCAAATCCACAAAATACAAACTGTGTCCTCTAGAAACTATTTAAAAATCTGCATCTGAGTATTAGTCTGTCCTCTTAGGTAACGTATAAAGCTGCTTCTTACTTGGGGAAAGAGTGGCCTCTCATCTCTTTTCTTTTTTAGGCACTCTGCCATCAATCTCTTCATGGCTTTTGGACAGTTACTCCGTACCTTACTGAGATCTGGAGAAAGATATCCTCGTCCCACCATAAAAATTATCTGGGGAGAGAAAAAATCATACAACCTTGTATGATAAGTTGAAAGATACATAAACATTGAAAATTCAGCAAGCTGTGCATTTATGTGTACTTTTCTGCATGTACCCTGTACTTCAATAAAAAGTTAAAAACACAATGCTAGTATTCTGATTCCTATACATCATATTGTGGGGAACCGACACTTACTGGGCTGTAAGCTGAAATCTTCAGGACCTGTGGACTCTTGTAAAGGTCTCCTAATTGTTCCCCAGGCTTGCAGTCTCTCCTTATGCAATCCATTTCCCACTGCCAGGGTAATCATGAGACACACATTGGATTGTGCCTCTTTTTCTACTTAAAAAAGGAATTTATTGAGTACTTGTTGGGCATCACACTAAGTCCTTTATATAGGTAGCAGGAATCAAAAAAGTTCACCTTTTAGCAGTTGTTTTGGCATCTGCATTTTAAATTCGTTTGTTGAGGGAATGGAAGAAATGGGGCATTTAGTTATGTAGGTCTGAGAATCAGAGCCTCCTCTAAAAAAAAAAAAAAAGAAGGTAAACCACTTGGGAATTAAATTTTCTGTTTAATAAAGTAAAGAGGCTTGTCTTCCCTGGGTGCAGAGATGTATACTTTTTCTGATTTCTTAATTTTTAAATTTTTGGCTCTTTTGAGAATGGACAGAGACAGACTTTAGGAGTCTTGGGACTCTAAAGAGAAAAGGATTTTGATCCTAAGAGGGAACAGGTCCAACACACACAGGCTAGAGGCTAGGTGGAGAGAGCCAGTAAGAGATCCCCTGTTATAGACAGGACAGAGCTTATAAACTTTAGGAACAGTCAAGTCTGATATCCTAACTTTCTATAATTTCCTCTTTGGTGCTGTAGTAATTTTTGTTGAACTATATAAGCTGATTTGCCTGAGCTCCACTAAAGTGGAGGTGTAAAGCTTATCCTCCTTTCCCATTGCCCGTCAGAACTGCCCTTCTCCTACTTTATAAAAAGCACACCCCTTACTACCCACATGAAATTTAACTATAGTACACATTGCTCCAAGGTGTAAAACTGCTGGGGTAACAATGAGACACTTCCAGATATTGGTATATAACTAGGCTCTAATGAATGGGTAGCAAATCCCTTCGCAAGACAGCTGGTTTCCAATTCTTTGCTTTCAGCAAAATTAACTGAATTGTCAGCTAACTGTAAAACTTACTGACAAGTTATTATGTAATTTTTGGTACACTAGTAGAGAAATGAGTTCAAATAACTGAATGATGTATGTACGGTAAAGAATCAATCTTGCCCAGAGAGAGGGCTGGCCTTTGCCTTCGGCTTGTGGGAGGTAATCCCTAAACTTTTGGAATGTCCTGCTTGATAAGAGTCCTTTTGTTTACCTGGGGGCCTTGGGCTATGACAGACAGTCCATGCTATCAAAGTGATTTATAGAAGGGATGTTGAGTCATGTAGCATCAGCTAAAACTAAGGTCAGCCACAGAGGTGGTCAACCATATTGACTTAACCCAAGCCCCGGTGATAACTCCGGATTCAAGTGAATTGGTTGGCAATACTCTACACACTGTCACACACGGCTACCAGGAGAATTCAGCGAGAATTCAGCGCTGTCCACAGTTACATTGGGAGGAGACAACTGGGACCTCCACATGTGGAACTCTCCTGGATTCTGCCCTATGTGCCTCTTCACTCGGCTGTTGTAATAAATGGTAACTCTAAATACTAACAACCTGGAGGGAGTTCTGAGACTTACTGAATGGCTGAATCTGAGTGTGGCCTGGGGGACCACTGACCTGTGCATCTGGGTACCACAAATGCCTGATTTTCCCATCTTTGTATCTACTTGAACAATAGTTCTCAGTGCTTACTGCTTTAAAAATAAAAGAAGGAAAGGAACTGATGCTAAGTCCTACCTCATTTTAGCAAAAGCCTATTTATCCACAAACATATGAATGAACTGAAAAGAAAAGCCACATGTTGTTCATGAAGACACACATTTCCAATAAAATTTTACCTTCTATGTCTCTATATATCAACACTTACATTTTCATCAGTTATATATTAATAATTATTAACAACAGTATAATTCAGAATTTTAAAAATTAACATTCAAAGACTAAAGTCACAGGAAAGATTCTAAAGTGGAGTCTTTTTTTTTTTTTTTTCCTGTAGGTTTGAGAATGAGAGCCTCCTCTTAAAAAAAAAAAAAGAAAGAAGGTAAACCACTTGGGAATTAAATTTTCTGTTTAATAAAGTAAAAAGGCTTGTCTTCCCTGGGTGCAGAGATGTATACTTTTTCTGATTTCTTAATTTTTAAATTTTTGGCTCTTTTGAGAATGGACAGAGACAGACTTTAGGAGTCTTGGCACTCTGTAAAGAGAAAGGGGTTTTGATCTTAGAGGGAACAGGTCCAACATGCACAGACTAGAGGCTAGGTGGAGAGAGCCAGTAAGAGATCCCCTGTTATAGACGGCAGAGCTTATAAACTTATAAACTTTCTAAATTCTAAATTTAAATACATATTTTTTATTCTAAATTTTTTAAATTCTAAATTTAAATACATATTTTTTGTTGCAGAGATGTAACCTGAGTGATCAGTAAAAGCCTTGAAAGCATAAAATATGTTAAAAATGTTTCTTCAAAGAGAAAAACTTCCAAAAATTAATGAATCTATTTTTTAAACAAGTGATGATAGGTATCAAGTCAGAATGGCTTTTAGATTTCACTGGATACACTGAAAAGAAGGCTATAATAGCTTTATTTTGAAATGTTAATATAATACAAAGGAAATCACATTCTTTGCAATTATTTAAACTTAACGGGAAGACTTAACCTGGATAATACATGTATAGAAGATTTAAGTGGCAGAGACCCGGTAAAATCAGTAGTTCAATTTGAAATTCTGGGACTGACTGGTTCCTTTCATTCCAATCCACATTCAGCCCTCCCAGCATCTCCGCCCCTTCATTCACTCCTCTCTGTTACTGGAGCAGTGTCTGCTCATCACGCCCTGCACTGCCTCAAGAGATTGGTAAAACTCCACTAACAGCACGGCCTGTGCTCATTCATCTTTGTGTCCCTCTATATCCCACAGTGCTTTGCATATACTAGTTTTGAAAATTTTTTATTAAAATAATTTTTGTGTTGATAAGACACTGGTACTTATCATTTCCTATCCCTTGTCTCTTGAGGTATTATGCTTAGAACCCATACACCGGGAGAAAAAAAAAAAAAAAAGAACCCAGCCACCAGGCTGTAACCAAGTCCATGCTGTCTATGAAGAAGTCCCCACAGAAAGGCCCATGTGGAGAAGAACTGAGGCCCCCAGCTCTTGGCCCTGACCAAGCTTCCAGTGGACAGTTAGCACCACACCTTGTAGGATGTGTGAATGAATCATTTTGGAAGTGGATCCTTTAACACCCAATGAATGTACCCTAGGCAATACCATGTGACGCAGAAATAAACCTTCCTTACTGACAGCAGCCCAAACTGCAGATTCAGAATTTGCTTCAGCCACTACATTTTAGGTGGTTTATTATACAGTAATAGTAACTGAGATATACTTAAAATAAGACAAAAGTTATCTGTTATTTTCTTCTAAGATGACAGCACTTCTGCTCCAAGAAAAGAAAGAAGACAGAGTATCAATATACCTAGCTCAAATGAGTGCATTATTAATCCCAACTTAGAAAAGCTGCACTGAAGACGGAAGATTGGTGTGATCAGAAAGTGAAAAAGATGGATAAAGAGAGGGAAAATGACAGCAATTTCTCAGACTTCAGCACTAGAGTAAGAAAACAAAAGATAAGCTATTCTGCAAAGTAACATAGGTATGGCCATCCCCTGAGGACCTAAGGGATGTGCTTTAGGAAAGAATCTGATCTTTACAACTACAAGGAATTCTTTAGTCCAATTTCTAATTTTTATTAAAAAAACCATCATTTCATTAGATTAAGAGGTTATGATAAAACATAAAACATTCACACTTTTTTTTCCTTTGGACTGGTGATTCTCAACTTTGGTATAAATCAAAATCACTTGGGAAACTTGTTAAATGTAAGTGCTTGGATCCTACTTCATGGAATTAGAATCAGCTCCAGTAATCTCCATTTTTATTTATTTATCTTTTTTGAGAGGGGGGAGAGAGAGAGAGAGAGAGAGTGTGTGCATGCCTGTGAGGGAGTCCGGGGCGGGGGGGTGGCAAACAGAGAGGAAGAGAGAGAATCCCAAGCAGATTCCATGCTCAGCATGGAGCCCGATGTGGGGCTTGATCTCATGATCCTGAGATCATGACTTGAGCCTAAATCAAGAGTCAGATGGTTAAAAGACTGAGCCACCCAGGCACTCTAATATCTCCATTTTTAAACAAATTACCCAGGTAACCACAGCAAAAAATATAAATATTATTTAACCACAGTTTATATGGTCAGTCATCATTTTCTAATATATCAACTGTGGAATTGCTGCAATCTCTCTCTCTCTACACACACACACACACACACACACACACACACACACACACACACACACTTTTGAAATCCTGAGGTATAAAATGTAATAATGTCAGTAAAGACAATTCCTTTTTCTTGATCAGTGTGAATTGAATGTGGCTGGGATAGAAAAGGCAAAGAGCTGCATGAAGTTCTGTTAGGGACTTTGGGGAAGGACAAGGAACAGGCACTTAGGAAGAAAGAAGTAAAAAAATTCCCTCTTATTAGACTCATTATAGAAAAATGAAAGCATGATATCAGTCTTTCCATTTACCTAGTTTTAAAAATTAAAAAAAAGAGAAACTTTAATAATTTTAAAAGAATTGGACATAAAGAAGCGCATAGCTGAGTGCCTGCTCAGCACAAGCTGTGACAGAATAGAAGGCACAAAGCCCAGATGCCGCAGCAGCAGAGCTCCTTCTTCTGGTTTGTGCGGTCAAGAGATGTGGGCGATCTCTGCTGTGGCAGCTCTAGTGTCTAGTCAGAACAACAGGAACTGCACTTCGTGACCACACTTGGCACTGACGTTTCAAGGAAGGCCTTACATGCTGCTATCACTGCCAACAGTCCACCAAAGGTTTCCAAAACTGGTAACAAAGATCAAGACATCCAACCTTCATGCCTACTCAGGACTCAATACTTCTTCTACAGCAAACTGGAGTCTTTATACAAATAGTAAAATAAACCCCAAGAGATGGTAAATATTTACCTGGTCCCTGTTGTTGATGTTTGAATAAGGTAACTGTCCGGTCATCAATTCATATAGAACAATCCCAAATGCATAGACATCTGACTGAAAGCTATATGGGTTTTTATCTTGCATTCGGATCACTTCTGGTGCCTGTTAGAACACAAAAAGAAAAAATATTCTTGTTTATTCTTCAACTAAAAGGACTGAAAAGCAAATTATTGCAATTCCTAGAACAATGCTTTTGTTATTAAATAATCCATCTAATATGCAATCAATTTTCTTATTAATGGGCAAAGAAATAAAACTGATTAAGAAAAAAATGTGCAGTAAGCTCTGAAAGAGGCAGTATAACTAAGACTTTATAATTTTATCAGCCAACCTCTTTCTGCACAAAATACTGTCATTGCTATCTGAATCCGTCCCAGGACTAGCCCTATCAAGAATCAGTTCCCGTTTCCCACTCCTGATTCAGTAAAGAAATACCACATCTGTGGTCCTAACATGTTTGGGAGTAGTACAACCACTACGCTAAATGCCTCAGAATTTAAGTTTTCCCATTGGTACAATGGTTCGCGTCTCAGGGCACCTTCAAGACTGACAAACTCAAACCGCTTCCCTGCTTCCAAAAGCATTATCAACATGCCATGGATGCTTTATTAACAAAAGCGAGAGAGAGGAGGTTGATTTAGAAGAAAGTATAAAGAATCTTGGCCTCTTGCTTCTTGGACAAAGATATAGACCAAACCATATTTGCTACATTTTTATACATTTTACTCACTGTATTCTACCACTTAATTTCTTACTGGCTGTGTTCATGAAATACAATAAATGGTCAGCTAAATATAAACCTAAAAGAGTTCTTTCACCTTGCATCTTCTGTATCGTTTCATTTGGAAGAACTGTTTCACTAGAGAAATTGCAGAGTTTAAGTAAAAGCTCTGTGAAAGCATTACTTAGATATGTAAACCTGAACTAACTGCATAAATGGCTGGAGGGCGTGGGACAAGATTCCCGGTCACTAGTCAGACTATCTCACAAGGCAGGCCATGGCAGGCCATGGCACTCAGCCTCACCTGCAAATCACAATCACCTGTGTACTCGTTAACCTCTCAATGTCCAGACTACATTCCAGCCCAAAAATATAACAACAGAATCTGGGGATGAGATCCAGGCATTGCTGATTTTTACAGCTCCCCAGATGATTTTAATGTCCAATCAAGGTTGAGAACCACTGACAGAAGATGTGTGGGAGATCCTGATGAAGGATGGGGGGTGGTGAAGGAGAAGATTTTGTCTACTTGCTTTTGTCAAACATTTTATTGCTGACTGCTTTTAGTAATACAGTACAAAATAAACCACATACAACTGTGATGTGATGAACAAGTTAGAATACTGAGAGGCTGGTTATGATCCAGGCATAATTTTAAAAGCCAGAACATAGTTTTGAGAGGAACAGAGTAATAAATAAAATTTAATAAATAAAAAAAACTAAACACCTTTTTAAAAATTTAGTTTTACTTCTACTGTTATTGGTATATGGCTTGATGAAAAGTTGTATGTTACCTATTTACAAGAAATGCATCATTGATCCTCAATTTAGTGATTTAATTTGTAAAATTTTTCATAAAGATTTCTTTCCCCTCTAAGATAAAACAAGGTTGACAAGAATTCAGAGAATTACATAACTTTAGTTCTGACTAAACTCTTCTCTACTAGTCTACGGTTGCTCCATATTTGTTTTTGAAGGCAGTATCAGTCCAAAAGGATTTATTCAACAGTTAAGTGTACTACTGGCTAATCTCTTGTACTAAAGCTCAGCTTGATGGAATAAAGGATGAACCAATCTACCTAGGTATCAACAAAAAATAAATTCGAAGAAAATATAAAACTTTATGTATAATAACCTGCTAACTGTATAAACTAAGGTTTTTGAAAGAGGACAAACCTGGAGACTTAACTGAGCCTTTCTCCCACACTAGTTAAAATAAACACACCTTATAAAAAATTAAAAAAAAAACACAACACACCTTTAAAACATGTATCAATTGTTTCTTTTTAATTTTAGGTTTTACAATTTCAGTACTTGGTGTCTGCCAGCCTGGCCCTTCCTAGGATACACTGTTAATCTTGTAACAAGATGTGTGCTTAAATGTGCATGAGATCCAGATTACAATGATTAATTAGCCTCTTGTTTATAAAATGATTTATTAAAACAATTAAACTATATTAAAGAAACAAACCTAGCTAGCTCCAATTACTGAATCTTAGCAACAAAAAAGGCATTAGAAATCCACTAGTCCAACCAACATTAAAGATGGAGAGACTTGGAGGAGGTTAACCAAAGTGCAGGCCGAGAGTCAAATAGACTAAGTCCAATGTGCCCCTTCCACCTTGTCACTTGCCTTCACTCCAGTTATTTTTTTAATTTAAATTCAATTAGCCAAGGCATAGTACATCATTGGTTTTTGATATAATGTTCAATGATTCATCAAACTGGGTGATGGGCATTAAGGAGGGCACGTGATGTGATAAGCACTGGGTGTTACACTCCACTTCTTATTACAAGAAATCATAGCTGAATTTAACCTTATGTTTACTTGACTAATTCAGATGCCTATCTTGGAATTCCCCTCTTGGAGACTGCTACAGATGCAGCGATTTTATGCAAACATGGCTTCAAGAGCTCTTGCAGCGTCTCTGTTTCCAGATTCAATTATTTAAAGTTTCAAATTGCACTGAGTTTGGGGACATTCCATATTCAGCTGAGAGCAGCGGTTCTCAAACTTTTTGGTCTCAGGACTCTTTTAGTTTTGAAAATTACTGAGGACCCCAAGGAACTTTCATGTGGATTATATCTATGGGTATTTATCATATTTAAACATAACTGGGAAACTGTTAAAATATTTAGTAATTTCATAAATAATAAAACAGCCATTAGATGTTAACACAGATCACCCACTTTTAATGAAAAGTATATTTTCAAAACCAAAAAAGGTTCAGTGAGAAGAACAGTACTGCAATTCTCTTTGACTGGTTTAACGGCAGCCAGTTATGGTCACATATTTACTTCTGCATTCGATCTGTTGTGATATGTCATTCTGGTTGAAGAATATGAAGAAACATCTGGTCTCATATGGGGATGACCCTGGGAACCTCCAAAAGGGTCTCTTAGGGCCCGTTTTGAGAGCTGTTAGCTTAGAGGATGATTCGTATACTTTTCCTTTTCACAGCCGGCTGAAAGTAATTGCACAGAAGTTTTCATTCCCTTCTTTTCCACAAAGCAGAAATAGGAATAAAGAAAAAGCAAGAAAGAGCTATGCAGGGCTGCACATGGCTGATTGTGTTAAAAATTTTTTTATCTTTCCTCTCCCAGCTGCCCCATAATTATAGGTTCTTTCTAGTCTAAAGGCAGTAACCTTCCAACTTACGCTTAAATAAAATTGTGAAACAGCCTCTCTCTTAAAAGGAGTTCTCAGTAAAACCTTAATAATAGCTGCAGATCATACCTGCTGAAATTGCACACTTGTTTTTTCTTTTGGAAACAGGGTACACAGAACATTCTGAACACAAAATATTTTAAAGAGACAATTCTGCATAATATTTAAACAGTGTTTATAAAATACATATTTTTTGTTTGAAATACACTGAAACTGGTTTCATAATACTCTTTTTAAAAAAGATAAAGAAAAAAATCAAAATCTATTTACATAAAAAATAAGATCAACATTGATTTTTGTGAATACTGGGAATTATGAAAATACTACAGTCGAAACCTTCAAAGATTTTTTAGTAATTCAGCAACATCTCAGGGTCCAAAAATTTAATTAATGGAGAAACAGTCTCAATTCTTACCATCCACAAAATGGATCCAGACAACTGTTCAAACTGATGGGACCCACTCCATCGAGATTTCACTGTGGCTAGACCAAAATCACCTATTTTTACTGTGAGGTCTTCATGAAGAAAAATATCTGAGGTGTAGTAAGTAAAGGAAAACAATAGATCTCATTTTCCTAGCAAAGCAAGCATTATAAAAATTTTAGGTAAGAGATCTAATTTCTAGAATTCTGTAATATGATTTTTTTTGGTAAAATTGATATTCCTTTAAAAAGTACAGTACTTCATATTTCCTCTTAAAGTTAATGAATATGTTTTTAAAAATATGGTTCTATTTAGCCTATGTGACCTGCTTTTAAGATTTTTGGGGCTTGAAATGTGGTAGGATGAGGTGAGATGCTTTCCTACCTATGTTATGGGAAACCCTGAAACTTTCCCACTAGATTTTAGTAACACAGACCCAGATATGCTTTTGGCACTGCTGGGAAAGCTACAAAGATTCTTCATTGGAATGAAGTTGGTTGGCAGACAGGGTCTTGATCTGGGTTTATGGAAGAAGAAGAAACATTATGTTTTTCTCACCTCATTGTTACTAAGTTAGAACCTGCAGTTACATCTCAACTACTGCAGAGCAGCCTCAGAGCACTGAAAGAAATGAGTAGATAGCTATCCATTTTATGGTGCTGACATAATGTAAGCACACAATCATAAGAGTCCTACTATTATAAAGACTTGGTAGATTGTTCAGACACCAAAAGCATGTTGTAGTATCCTGCTTTACTATGCTCTCATGCAAACCCGTTCATTAATTTTTACATTATATTGAACTTAGCATGAAAACTGTTTTTACATAATGTGAAGACAAAATGCAGAAGAAAAATCAGGATGTTTTCAAACTTCGCAGACAAATTTCAGGAAGGATACTATTACTCTTGAGGTCTCTGTGGATGATTGACTTGGCGTGTAAGTAACTGAAAAACAAAACATCATTTTAACCTGAGTAGGGGTAAAGACTCTGGCCTCAAAATCTATAGAACATCTTTAGGGGTATAAATAAAGACTTATTCAAAATCACGATACAATTGCAAACTGTACATTGTGATAACCCCTTTACATAAGAAATCTTAAAATAAACTGTAAATGAATTTAGGATTATAGGAACATATTACTATTATGGTACAGCCCAAATCTTATATTCTATTAAAAGACTTTGCTTTATCTTTTACTATTTACCAATACAAACCTTTCACTCCAGGAAGCCTATTTATCCATGTCCTTTAAATATACCTTGATTTTTAATCCCACCTCTGCGATCAGTGCTCCCCTGCCAAACCCAACCCCAAATGAGCTTTCATTCTATTCTCCATCTATTCATACCTATCCTTTAAGACTGAACACACATTCTAACTCCTGAACAAAGCTTTGCCATGATTAACTCAACTGAAAGTGATCTTTCACTGTTGAGTTATATCGTAATTATTGTAATGTTGAGTTATATCGTAATTATTGTAACAGCTTGATTCATCTATTTTTTTTCCTATGCCTATGGTTCGCTTTCTTTTCAGAATGTAAACTCCACTAGAGTATGAAAATGTGATTGGTAATTTTAAAGGTAGTATTATACATTCTTAAAATAACTTCTTAAAAATATGAAGGAGCTTTACCACACATGTTAATCATTTAATTAGTCTTACAATTAGTTAATAATGCTCACAGTAAATAATCCTGTTGTTGATTAGTTTAAAATAGTGTATTATAAGAGAAAATTAAATAATGCAGAATGAAGTAAATTTCCAAAACAAGTAAACAAAAATAGTGAGGAGCAAACTTGCTATATATAATGTCCACAGTGAATCTACCTTAAAGTCAATGATAAGTTTAAATTATCTATGTTACCTCTAAAAACTGCTTTAGTTGAGTTCACTGAGGGTAAAAGCAATGCTTAGTTCATTTCTGTTAATCTCCAGTGCCTAGCACAGTGCCTGGCATATGGTAAGTATTCAACACGTCTGTTGAATCAACTACAATGAAATGCATATAATATCCTAGTCAAAGTTATTTTTCTTCATTTAATACTGGAAGGAACAGATATATGAAACATCTAAAATTTGACAATGACCATTAGGAAATAAATTTTGCCTTAAATGACACTTTATATATCAAATGGTATATAACCAAAATTATGTAAAACACTTAAAAATCAAAGATTCATAATAATTAAGCTTTATTTATATTTCCTCATCTTCATGTAAACTTCCTCATTCTCCCAGACATCAAGATTTTGAAACTTTCTTCTCAGATAAAATTTTCACTTCAAATGACTATTGATACAAAGGAACCCCTTCTCCTCCAATTACTCTCTTACATCACTGTTTATTTCTTCCACAGCATCTTCCACACTCTAAGACTCTCTTGTTGTCATGACATCTGAAGCCAGTCTTGCCCCACTACATCACATGGTCTCTCTGAGGTTGGAAGAAAATGTGATGTCAGTTATAGGACTCGTTTGCTTAAAAAGATCTGCAGTGACACAGAATGGTACAGATGGAGAAACAGGGGCCTCAATCACAAGCTTTTTCAAGATGGGGAGACCCTGTCCCCATTAGAAGAAAGGGGGAACAAATGGTCATGGTATCCGGTGGCGGTGCTCGGTGCTTTGGTCAGAGATGGTATTCAGTGCACGGAACAGGTGTTGGTCTTTGAAAAGAGATCCTGTCTCCTTTAAAATTAAAAACAGCAATAAATGGGTGGCAGACATGAATATATGGAGGCATGATGAAGTTATAAGGGACGATAAAGGTGTTCTTGATGGTGTCAATCTTTTCAACAAATATGATACAAAGAAATATAGCAAGAATAAGGTAGATAGCAATTAACTAGAGGGTTGAGGAGAAAAAATTTCTGACCAGGAAAGTACTAGATAATTAGCAAGATATGAATACCATTATTGAGTTAGGGATATAACCTTAGTAGAAGCTGGATAGCATAAATCTATTATAGGTTAAAGTTGTATATAGCTGCAACTTGAAATAGCACCACCTTATCCTTGTGTAATCCTTTATTGTTTACAAACTACTTTTCTAACTTTTATTTCATTTAATAATTCTTTTTCTGTAACATCTCCGCAACAAAAGCAGTGAAAAAGCAGAAATCCAGGTCTATATAATGGATGGTTCGAAAGAAAAGGTCCTCAAATTCCCCAGATGGAAAAATGGAATGAATTATCATACCCCGTATCTCTACATGATATAATGTTCCAGAGTAATTACTACCCTATATAATTCTATATAGGCTGACACTAAAACATAATTTTCTAAGCACCAATCAGTTATAATGAAAGCTGCCAAAAGACACATAACTGGTTGAGGGTAGGGAAGGGAACAAGAAGAAATTAACTTTACTACAGATGATACAGAAGTGTATCCATTATTAAGGGCAATTAAAGTGGAGCCCCTTCTTAACTTTTCTAAGATGTTAAAGAGAACCTTACAGGTTTATAAAAGCAGCAGGAAAGAAAAAATATGCTATAAACCAAATGAATACATATCCTCTTTATAGGCTTCTCTTAGGTGTTTCTTTCCTTGAAAAAAAGTATCCACCTACAGAATCATTTAATCTGAAAGCTGGGCAATCATCTAGGTAAAATCTGTTCTACTTCTTTCAAGTTATTATCCAAGATTCAGCTTTTTAACATTCTTTTTATAGCTTAATCTGATGCCCCAAGAGTAAATACAATACTCTAGATTTGATCTGATCAACATAAACTAGAGTGACTCTCATCTTAATTTTCTCCTTGAACGTAAAACCTAACACCATGAAACACCTAGAAAAAGAAACATAGGTAGCAAGCTTTTTGACAGTGGTCTTGGTAATGATTTTTTTTTTTTTTTTGGATTTGATACCAAAAGCAAAGGCAACAAAAGCAAAAATAAACAAGTGGGACTACATCAAACTAAAAAGCTGCACAGCAAAGGACACAAACCACCAAAATGAAAAGGCAACCTACACCAAATGGGAGAAAATATTTGCAAATTATATATCTAATAAGGGTAATCCAAAAAATATAAAGAACTTGTACAACTCACTAGCAAAAACCCCAATCTGATTAAAAAACAGACATTCTTCCAAAGAACACATACAGATGGCCAAAAGGTGTCCAGCATCACTACTCATCAGAGAAATGCAAATCAAAACCACAATGAGATATTGCCTCACACCTGTCAGCATGGCTATTATCAAAAAGACAAGAAATAGCAAGTGGTGGCAAGAATGTACAAAAACGGAAACTCCTGTACACTGATGAAGGGAACATAACATTGGTGCAGCCACTATGGAAAATAGTGTGCAATTCCTCAAAAAATTAAAAACAGGATTATCATATGATCCAGCAATCCCACTTCTGGGTATATATCCAAAAGAATTTAAATCAGGATCTTAAAGAGACATCTGCATCCTCATGTTTATTGCAGCATTATTCACAATAGCAAAGACATGGAAACAATAGTGCCCATGAATGAATAAAGAAAATGTCACACACACACGAGTATTGGGCAGCTACAAAAAAAGGATATCCTGCTACTTCCAACAACATGTATGGACCCCGAAAGAATTATGTGTAATGAAATAAGTCAGAGAAATACAAATACCATATGATCACACTTATATGTGGAATCTAAAAACAAAACAAAAATCAAATTCACCTTCATCTTCCTTATGGTGGGTTAAAAAATTTTTTATCAGCCATTATTCTGATCATTATGGCAGCCATAGTCACCGTACTGACTCCTATTAAAATTATATTCAGTTACAAGCCTACAGAGTTGTTCTTGCATTGCTGCAACAAAACAGTTTCCCCATCCTATATTTGTATGTATCTCTCTCTTTTTTGGAGTTGGGTAAGATGTCATATTTTATAGACATGGCCTATAATTTCAGCTTATTAAAATTTTAGTTCTCACTAAAAAATAAGTTTTAAAAGACCAGTGTGCTAACAAAGCCCTCATCTAAGTTATCTGTAAATGTGCCAGTCATATTCAAGAAAGAAATGAAACAAAAATCTTCTAGCTTAGTAGCTTCAGGTATGATCAATACACAGTTATGAACCGAGTTGCATTCTCCACGCATGTTGCATCTCTCGATCTTATCCCCAACATTATCCTGAGAAATATCATTCAAATGCCTTGCTATAATTCAAATACTATGCCTACATTTGCCATAGTATTTGCCTGGTTTATCAGTCTAGTCTATTTACAACAGCCCCAAGTGTCTCTCACTTAAGTTTACTGTTATTTTCTTGTATTTTCAACTGTTCCTAAAACCAAATAACTGGTCCACATAGACATTAGCATTTCAGTCCTCTTTCACTAATGCTACATGATTTCAAAAAGTTCACCAGACTTCACACAGCAAGTTCAATCTCCCCTCAGACACCTACAGAGAATGTAGCAGCCAACTGGACATGACGGTGGTGACAAGATGATATTTGATCCAAGCAGTTTCCATTATAGTCTCCCTTCTACTTTGATGCCCTCTACTCCCCTCATAATCACAATGAGAAATGTGAGCAAGATTGAAGGGAATGACATTCTGCTACTCCTCTGTAGTCAATAATCATTCAGAACAGTTAAAATCCCTAAGAAGTGAAGTTCACACATTAGTTGTGATCCAAAGTGGTCTAAATTCTATTTTTAGAGTTTTCAGTTTCTTTTACTTTTAAAAACCAAATTTATGAGGTACAACTTGCATACAACACAGAATGCACCCAATTTTATGTACAGTTTGAGTTTTGACAAATATATACACTTGTATAATGACCAGCCACAATCAACATGAAGAATATCCATCACTCCCCAAACTTTGTTCATGTATTTCTGCAATGAAACCCTCCTTGGTTCAGGTAACCACAGATAATGATTTCTGTTACTAGAGATTAGTTTTGTCTTTTCTAGAATTTCATATAAACAAAATCCATGGCTTCTTTTGATCAGCATAATGATTCTAGGATTCACACACTGGCTGCATGAGGTATTGTGGGGTATGGATACACCACAACTTAACCACTGACCTGTTGGACATTTGGGTTATTCCTCATTTTTGGCAATTTTGAGTAAGTTACTACAAACATTCAAGTACAAGTCTCTGTTGTTGACTTATGTTTTCACTTTCGGGTAAATAAGTAAGATTAGAGTTGCTCACGTGGCAATTTTAACTTTAAAAGAAACTGCCAAAGTGGTTGTCCCATTTAAGATCCTTACCAACAGTGTGTAAGAGTTCTGGTTGCTCTGCATCCTTGCCAATACTCGGTATAGATGGTTTTGACTATAAGCATTCTAGTGAGTGTGCAGTGGTGTCTTGTAGTTTTAATTTCCTTTTCCCTAATGTCTAATGATGGTGAACATCTTTGCATGTGTTCATTTGCCATTCTTATGCCTTTTTAATAAAGTACTCCAATCTTCTGTCCGTTTTCTTGTTTGGTAGTTTTTTTTTTTTTTTTTGAAGGATTTTATTTATTTATTTGACAGAGAGAGACAGTGAGAGAGGGAACACAAGCAGGGGGAGTGGGAGAGGGAGAAGCAGGTTTCCTGCGGAGCAGGTAACCCGATGCGGGGCTCGATCCCAGGACCCTGGGATCATGACCTGAGCCGAAGGCAGACGCTTAACGACTGAGCCACCCAAGCGCCCCTGGTAGTTTTTCTTATTACTGAGTTGTAAGAGTTCTTACATGGTTCAAATACAAGTCTTTTAATCAGATAATGTATCTTGCAAACATTTTCTTTAAATATGTAGTTTGTCTTCTCATTTTTTTTAAAACAGTGTCTTTCAAAAGGCAAGTTTTAAATTTCGATGAAGTCCAATTTATGAATATTTTCTCATACGATCCTTACTTTTTGTGTCCTAAGAAATCTTTGCCTTTTTTTTAGGCTACAAAGTTTTCTCCTATGTTTCTTCTAGAAGTTTTAGATTTTCAGCTTTTAGTCTTTGATCCATTTCAAGTTAATACTAATGTCTTGTGTCCAGTAAGGGCAAATGGTTTATTTATTCTATATGGATGTCCAGTTGTTCTACTAATATTTGTTGAAAGGACTGTCTTTTCCACACGAATTGTGCCTTGGTATCTTTAAAAAAAAAAACTGACCCTTCCTTCCCCCCAAAACAATTGCCCACAGACCTATGGATATATGTGTAGGCTTTCTATTTTTTTTTTTGGATTTATATGTCTATTCTTTTTTTTTTTTAAAGATTTTATTTATTTATTTGACAGAGAGAGACACAGCGAGAGAGGGAACACAAGCAGGGGGAGTGGGAGAGGGAGAAGCAGGCTTCTCGCCGAGCAGGGAGCCCGATGTGGGGCTTGATCCCAGGACCCTGGGATCATGACCTGAGCCGAAGGCAGACGCTTAATGACTGAGCCACCCAGGCGCCCCTTATATGTCTATTCTTATGCCAGTATCACATGGTCTTGATTACAGTGGCTTTATACAAAGTTTTGAAATCTAACATGAGAACTTCAATTTTTTTCAAAATTGTCTTGACTATTCTAGCCATTGCATTTCCATATAGATTTTATGATCAACTGGCCAATTTCTACAAAAAAGTCTGCTAAGATTTTGATTGGAATCACAATGAGTCCACAGATCAATTTGGGAAGGATAACATCTTAACAATATTGAATCTCCTAATTGATGAATATGATGTGTCTATGTCTTTTTTGTTTCTGAGGTGGGAACTCCATTAGACAGGGTATAATCCCCCTTCGGAAAATAAGACCTTCTAAAGTTTTTGGCCTAAAAAACAAAAATAAAAGAGAAGGTATTATAAACATGCAATATCAAAACCATGTTGGGTACCTGGGTGGCTCAGTCGGTTAAGCATCTGCCTTTGCCCCAGATCATGATCCCAGGGTCCTGGAATCAATTCTGGCATCAGGCTCCCTGCTCAGTGGGAAGTTTGCTTCTCCCTCTCCCTCTGCCTCTCCCCCTGCTTGTTCTCTCTCTCTCCTTCACTCTTGCTTGCTTGCTCAAATAAATAAAATCCTTAAAAAAAAACCCCACAAAAAACCCCATGTTACTCTTCATAAAAATTCATTCTCAAACATTCACAAGTCCAAAATCAGAAGCATAATATTTATTTATTTATAAGAGCAAGGTAGCTCAATGGAGGAAAGGATAGTCATTTCAACAAATGCTGCTGGGATATCCATATGGGGAAAAAAAATCTTCAATCCTTACCTCATACCAAACACAAAACCAATCTGAATTGGACTTAAGACTTAAAACTAAAAGCAAAAACTATGAAATTTTTAAAAAATATTTTAAAATATTTATTTGACAGAGAGAGAGAGAGCACAAGCAGAGGGAGAAACAGGCTCCCCGCTGAGCAGGGAGCCCGATGTAGGCCTCAATCCCAGGACCCTGAGATCAGGACCTGAGCCGAAGGCAGATGATTAACTGACTGAGCCACCCAGGGGCCTGAAAAACTATGAAACTTCTAAAAGAAAACGGTATCTACCACCCTCATGTACACATACAG
The DNA here is from genome assembly GCF_003265705.2 of Callorhinus ursinus. NCBI lineage: Eukaryota > Metazoa > Chordata > Mammalia > Carnivora > Otariidae > Callorhinus > Callorhinus ursinus. The sequence continues at coordinate 77,936,528 of NW_027397074.1, forward strand.
CATTTTAAAGTTTTCAGGGTATTTCTGCATCACTGAATTTCATAACCTTCATGTTTTTTTGTGAGGCAAGCAAAAAGGCAATAATTCTACTTATGTTGATGGGAAAACCAGAGCCAAGAAGTACTTAAATGACCTAACCAGAGAGGTGTAGTGAAAAGGGCATGGGTTTTGAGCACACAAGACTTGGGTTCGAATTCCAACTACATCACTTACTAGCCATATGACCTTGGGTACATTACATAATCCCTCTTAGCTTTAGATTCCTAACCTAAAAAAGGGAGGTAATAATGATCTTGAAGGGGTTCTTTCTTTTAACACATGTTTAGCGAAAGCCCCCTGTGTACTAAGCAACAACTGTTATAAGTCTTGGAGATAAAGCAGAAAATCCTCACCCCAAGGTGCTCACATTTTAGTACAGAAGACAGAAAAGAAAAAAGATGTATCAGTAGAATATATAGTATTCTGTAAGTGGGGGGCAGGAAATGTTGAGTTGCAGGGGGTTGTAATTTTAGGGCAGGGATGGCCTCTTTTCAAGGGACCTTTGGATTAAAGATTGGAAGGAGAGGAGGGAGAGGAGGCAAAGGAACTAGCAAGGGCAAGACCCTAAGCAGGGCCCATATTCTAATAATTGCAAAAGGGCAAAGAGAAGTAAGTGAATTGAGAGAGGTAATAAGAAAGCAAGGAGGGTTGTCGTGGTGGTTACTTTGAGGAAGTACTATTGTAAGGACTTTGACTTTCTTTCTGAGTGAAATGTGGGACAGTGGAAGGGAAGAGGAGCAACATAATCTGAGCTAAGTCCCCAGAAAAACATTCTGGGTGCTGTGTTGAGGATAAATTGAAGGTGGGTAAAGGAGGAATCAGGGCACTAATCCAGGCAAGAGATAATGGTGGCTTCCATCAGGGTGAATAGCAGAATAGGTGATGAGAACTTGTAAGATTCTAGATGTACTTTTAAGACAGAATGAGGGGCACCTGGTTGGCTCAATCGGTTAAGCATCTGCCTTCGGCTCAGGGTATTATCCCAGGGTCCTGGGATCAAGCCCCATGTAAGGCTCTCCACTCAACGGGGAACCTGCTTCTCCCTCTCCCTGTTGCTCCTCCTGCTCGCTCGTGCTCGCTCTCTCCCTGTCAAGTAAATAAATAAAAAATCTTAAAGAAAAAAAAAGGCAGAGTGAACAGGAGTTTATAATAGTTTGGTTGTATGGTGTGAGAAAAAGAGAGGAGTCAAAATAACTACAAAATGTTGACATAAGCAGCTGACAGAACAGAGTTGCCAGTCACTGAGATGAAAGGAATGCAGGAAGAGTAGGCTTGAGGAAAAAGGTCAGGTCCTCAGTGGGAGACATACTAAATTTGAGATATCCATTAGACAATCAAGAGATGTGGAGGATACAGTTGGATATGACAGTTTGGAGTTCAGAGGAAATGAAGTGGCTGGAGACTGGCATATAAATGGTAATTAAATGGTATTTCAAGCCATGAAACTGGATGAGATCACCAAGGGAATGGAGATTCCTGGAGGGTGCCGATATTTATAGAGGGTAAAGAGTTGAAGAACTAGCTGAAAAGGAACAGTGAGTAGAAGGAAAACCAGGAGAACACACTTTAAAGCAGTGCTTTTCAAATTTTGACATGCATACAAACCATTTAGGGATTTTGTTAAAATATAGTCTCCAATTCAGTAGATCTGGGTGGCACCTAAAAGGCTCCCAGGTGGTACAGAAACTACTCGGACCAGATTCTGAGTAGCTAAGGATTAAAGATGGGTTTCATTGGAGAAGGGTGTGATCAACGGCAGTACAAACAGATGGAGGACTGTCAATCTAACCGCTGGATCTACTACGAGGTATTTCGGTGGAGTACCAGAGCAAAAGCCTGACTGAAGTGGGGGCCAAGATAAAAGGGGAGAAGAGAAATTACAGAGTGAATATCAACAACTCTTCTGAAAAGTTTTACTGTCAAGAAAAGAATGAGGTGATAGCTTGAGTGGGAAATGGAATCAAGAAGGGGACTCCACAACTTTTTTATTATGAAATTAAGTGTAAAGACTGAAAATAACAGTACAATAATCGCCCTACGCTCTCCACCTAGATTCAACAGTTGTCAACATTCTGCCAAATGTGCATTATAAGAAAGATTTATTATATGTTCTAAAAGTTTTTATTTATTCATTTATTTAAACAATCTCTACATCTAACATGAGGCTTGAACTCATGACCCTGAGATCAAGAGTTGCATGCCCTTCCAACTGAATCAGCCAGGCACGCCAAGAAAGATTTTTTAAATAGGAGAAAATCCGGTAGAAAAGGAAAAGCTGAAGATGAATAGGGGAGATTTACTCAAAAGATGTCAGTGAGTAAGGGAAAGAGGATGGGGATCCAGCACACTAAATGCAAGGGATGGCTTTCACTCTTACTACTAAGCCAGAAAAACAGAGCATGAATATAGGTGGGTAGGCAGATGTGGTAGGTGATGCTGATTTTCTCAATGAAATGGCAAGCAAGGTCACCAGCTGACTGTTCTTGGAGGAGAGGTGTTGAAGGTTTGAAGATAGAGAAGGTAGGACATCGTCTAGGAGAGAGGAAGAATAAACCATCTTAAAAAAAAAAAAGTATGGTTGCTGTATTACATTAAAGGCCCACTTGAGGTGTTGAAAGGATTGACTAAAATGGAGAAGCAGCAAGGTGTAAAAGAGTGTATCCTGGAGCCAAACTGTTACATGATCTTTCTAAACCCTAGTTTCTTCACAAGTAAATGGAGATAATAGCAGGATGTACCTCACAGGGCTGCTGAGGATTACATGAGGTAGTATACATAAAGTACACAGAATAATGTCTGGCACATAGTTAAGTACCTGCTAAATTCATTACGACATATATAAAAAATCACAGAACACAGCTGGTATAAAAAACAGAGGGAGAGAGTAAGTTACTAGTATGTAGCAGAGGTGGGGTCACAACATACTTACTGACCAGTAAAGATAATATTTTCTGAGTGTTCTACACTGACTCTGTATCCCTACAATTACTTTTATTTTGAAATTAAGAAAAACTGTACCAACCACTCATATTTCTCACCATAATCCTGTTAAAATTTTTACACATTGGCCTTTTTTCAAAGTTTATACTTATAAAAAACTTATGAAAGTAAAACACACCTGTGGAGTCTTTTTTTAATTAAAAGAAACAATCAGAATGTTTTGGTACAGTTAAAGCCCTTCCCTCCTTGATGGCTGTCCCCATCCTGACCCCTTCTGTCATTCTCGCAGACAACTACTACCAGATGTGGTATGTGTCTGCTAATCCTTATTTTAATACGTTGCATACATATATATGCCACTCCTAAAAAAATTTACATATATATACAATTTTTTTTTGAAATTTTAAGTGGTCTCATGCTTTAGCTTCTTTTCTCATTTGGCACTATTTTAAAGCTGATACTGATACACATATGCAATTCTTTTCTGCTGTATTCCTTTCTGCAGTATTTTACTTATCTAAGTCCTCTGATGGACATTTGTGTTTCCAATTTTTCACTATTACATATTTTCCTGTGATACATCTCTTCCTATACACATCTTTTTAAAACAAAAGCTGGTGTTTCTTGGGGGTAGATCAGGGATTTTCTATTTTAACAGGTACTTCTGATACGCCCCCAGTATGGCTGGCTGCCTCAGGTGTGTGCCAGTAAGCAATTCCCCCAATCTTTACCAACACATGATTTTGTCAGAATTTAAGTATTTTGCCAATTCCAGTGGGTAAAAATGTTACTTCTTTGTTTTAGTTTGTATTTTTCTGATTATCAGTATCCTCTTTTCTGTTATTCTTATCCACTGGAAAATCATGTTTACTATGTATTACTCCTTAATCAGCTGGAATTGTTTTCAATCATTAATACACATTCACTAACTGTTCAGCTTTAATCTATCCTTCTATCTTTCAACTAAGTTTGTATTTAAGTAAGGAAGGCATACTCTTCATTATTTAAAAAAATAGTGAGGATTTATCCCCAAATAATTTTTTATTATCTTTCTTCAGAATATAACACTTTTGTATGTATAACAACAGACCACAACTTTGTCTTGATTTAACATTTAGTAAATTTTCTGACAGAGCTAAATTAAAAATTATACCATAAATATTATACTAAAATTAAAAGTCCTGCAAAAGAAATGGCATGACAAACTGACCATTCCTGAAAGTTTTTTTGGTAATATTCTTAAAATACCTTGGTCCTTGGGCTGAAACAATGACTGTCAGGTGAGAAGATGATAAACATACTATACTGACCCTGATTCCTAAAGAGTGGGACTCTCATTAGCATACCCTGAGAACAGCTCTGCTCTCCACAGGGAAATATAGGAATCAGAAATGATCCTTCACTGAGAAGAGAAGAAAAAACCACAAAGAAAAAATGTCACCCATCTGCTTATATTCTGTAATCCAATAAAGGCGACACATTTAAAACTCCCAATGATTCGACTTTCTTAATTACTGAAGGTTTTATACTATGAATGACTAACCCCAGCACCTCATACAATGAATGAGTTAGTATGCTCTTATTCTGCTTATACCCTCTGACTTCAAAATACATTTTAGAAAGGAGTCAGAAAAGATCAACAACATCTGGAAAACATTCAGGGGGCACACTATTTTGAATGAGGGCTTTGCAAAAAGGTACATTATTAGGTAGCTATTTAAATAGTCTATGGACTTATCAGTTAGCTACATCTAGTTTGCTCTGTCCTTTGTTTTGTTTTGTTTTAAATATTTTATTTATTTATCCAAGAGACAGTGAGAGAGAGAGAGCTCACAAGCAGGAGGGAGGGGTGGAGGGAGAAGTGCTCCCCACTGAGCAGGGAGCCCAATGCAGGGCTCGATGCCAGGACCCTGGGATCATGACCTGAGCTGAAGGTAGATGCTTAACTGACTGAGCCACCCAGGCACCCCTGTTCTGTCCTTTGTGAAATGATGGTGGAGGACAGGGAAGGAGGGATCAGACATTTAAAGGTTTAAATAACTGCAAAGCATATAATTTGCAGTGGACTACAATATCAACATTTTAACATTGTTGCTATTGTTATTATCCAAATGTTCCTTATAAACCATCTATTCTTGCTTTATGAATAAAAACTCTTCTTTCATCTCTGAGGAAAAGAATAGGGTTTTGGGGGAGAGGGGCATCTCTGCTCCTTGTATTGTGTTTGTTTATTCCTAGTTGCCTATTTATTTATTTTTTAAAGACTTTATATATTTATTTGAGAGAGAGCATGAGAAGGGGGGAGCAGAGGGAGAGAGAGAGGAGAGAGAGAAGCAGACTCCCCACTGAGCAGAGAGCCCGACATGGGGCTCTATCCCAGGACCCTGAGCTGAAGGCAGACACTGAAAACCAACTGAGTCACCCAGGCACCCTGCTAGTTGCCTTTTTAACTCTCATTTTTTTGGTCTCTGTCATTGGCATCCGAAACTTTAACACTTGATGTTTGATGATCCAGAGATAATGTCTTACCCAGACTAAGTGAAGGTGCAACAAACTGTCTGAAAGGTTTGAATCTACAGAGGGCTTCTTGTTTTTGAACTTTCCTGTACAGTGATCTAGGTGGAATCTCTGATATCGCTACCTCTGGGTTTTTCCCCCTTGGCTGGTAAGTTTCTTCAGAGAAGACTCTCCCAATCTCCTGCCTGAAGGGGAAGGTCTGACTGCCAGCACTCTGGTAATCACTGAAAAGAGAGTGCTGGGAAACTCTCCATTCATCCTTCAGAAAGCAGTCACTCAGTCCCCCTGTTTCTGGTAAAATACCTATGTCCATGTCCCCAGTCCAGACATAACTGGTTTTCCTCTCTCCAAAGAATAAAAGTCTACTGCCAGGGAAGGGATGAGGCAGTCACCCAGTGACACAGAGCAGGAGACAGGATACAGAGATGATCAGATATGCTTTCTCACTTATGTGCCTTCCCTCTTCTGAAGATACCTGGCACTGCCGATCAGGCTGGTTTTCATTTCCCCCTTGCCACCTAGGGATTTAGCTTTTTTAGGTGTATTAAGTCCATTACCACTTCTCCATTTACTTTCTGGCTTTCAAAATGTTGTTTTTGTTTCCTTCCTCTCTGTTGTCTCCATCCTTATATGTTCATGCTTACAAAAATTCCTTGATTATAGTTTTAGTGGAGTTTCAAGAGACAGCAAAAATCTGTCACCTTAACTGAAAACCCACATCTGCCAAAGCCTTTGGAAACTAAAGATGTGTCAGTATATTTAACTAGTGGCGTGTTATTGTCTTACTAAGAACAGAAAGGAAAAAAGAAAAAAAAAAACAACAGAAAGGAAAAATAGGAACTGTATCTTCTTTGGTTAAAGCTGGTAATAAAACAACTCTTGCTAGAAGGCTTAAAATTTACGACCAATACTTTTTTAGTATTAAATCTAGGATAAACTGATAGGATGATCTGCATTCATAACCAGGTACACTCGTTATATAGTTACCTAAAAATGTAAGCCAAGTATTTCAGAGTACATAGATGTCAAGGTTATGCTTACAGAACTCAGACTGTAAAGCAATGGTAACATATTGCCTCTTCACTATTCCCCAGACTACAGAACTACTCCATTTTGATAATGTCCTCTCTATGGTTACTTCTTGTCTCTATCAATACTGGCACTTCACTACCCCATCACAATTTCTAATACTGTTCTTTGTTGCCTCTGTTTATAGCAAAAGCTTTTTCCCTTTGTTATTCTTTTATTACTCTTTGACTATTTTCCCTTTCCTTGATATTTTTTTTCTTTTTTAAGATTTTATTTAATTATTTGATAGAGAGAGAGAGCACGAGCAGGGCTAGGAGCAGAGGGAGAAACAGACTCCTTGCTGAGCAGGGAGCCCAACGCAGGACTTGATCCCAGGGCCCCGGGATCATGACCTGAGCCAAAGGCAGACGCATAACCAACTGAGCCACCCAGGCGCCCCGAGAAGTCTTCTTTTAAAAGGTGACATCTGAATAGAGACATAAGGGAGAAGCTCTATGGATATCTGTGGACTAAGTATCCCAAAGAGAAAAATAGCAAGTACAAAGGCTATAAAGAGGGAGCAGGCTTGGCTTGCTGAAGAAACAACGAAGAGACTGGTGGGATGGGAGCAGAATAAGCTTTTTTTTTCTACCAATGTTCAGTATTTTTGCCAGGGTTTACTCTCTACAAGAGTTTAATATACCTTTCAGATTTGAACAGATTCAGATTCTACCTTATATGAAAGGCTGAGATTATTTTAAGTCTAGAGGGTAAGTGGGACTGTTACTGAATAGGTAATCATTTGCTGTAATAAGCATTTTGGCTGCACAGAGGCTTGTAAACACTCTAAATTACAGATATATTGCCCAGTTTGGAGACAGAGACGGTGACAGTTCAATGGGAAGAGGTAAGAGCCAGATCTGATTTTGAGTCCTGGTCCTATGCTTACTTGCTCTAAGTGATCTTGAGTCAGAGAGCTCTATATGTCAGTACACAGGTACACTTTTATCCTTTTATTCTAATTTTAAAATGTAAAAGTAGCATAGTGAATATGGGAAAAGTATAATGGCTTGGGAGTCAGGTTCTGAGTTAAACACCTTTGCTGTTGCTTATTAAATGTGCAGCTTTAGACAGTCATTTATTTATTTATTTATTTATTTTTAAAGATTTTATTTATTTGAGAGAGAGAGAGAAAGAGAGCATGAGAGGGAAGAGGGTCAGAGGGAGAAGCAGACTCCCTGCTGAACAGGGAGCCTAGACAGTCATTTAAAAGCCTGAGTTTCCTTATCTGTAAAAGCAAATAAAAATATGTACTTTATAAAAGCAATTTATAAAGATTAAATAACAATGACCTGTGCATGTGAAAGCCATTTGTATATTATAAAATGTAAATTTAAGACACATACATATTTTTAAACTACCCACAGAGCTTTCAAACTTGTATTTTACTCATTTAAAATTTTTCATCTAAGTGCTTTCAAAATTTATTAAGTTTTATCTTTTGATTTATCTCTTCATTTGTACTTAAAGAGTTGCATGCAAAATTTATCCTCCCAGTTGGTTCCCTATTTCGACTGATGATAAATTATATTCAAGTAACCTTTGATCTTTTAAATTACATAGCAAAATTCAATGGATATGAACAACTCAGCTTGAAATCTTCAAAAAGGATCAAAATGCAGATTTTCATTTAACTTTATTTCACTCATATGACCATTTTGTAATAATAAATATGGGTACATGGAGAAAATAAATTGAAAGGATAACTTAACAATCATTTTGTACACTTCAGTAACTGTTAATGACTTTTCAGTAGGGTTTTTTTTGTGTTGTTTTTTTTTTTTTTTTTTTGGCCTGTTTTGTTTTCTGAACCTTCACTGACAAATGACTGCATGCTAAACATAAATTTGCAGTCATGTATTTGCTATCAAATACTTGATATGCGTTTCTGAAGACTGTACTAGAGAGATACTATTTTATTTCTTACTATCATATTGTTAGCCATTAGTTAAAAGTGTCCATTTGTTACTAGACAGTAATTTAAAAAGCAACCCAAAAGAGTATTAGCTAAAACCTTTAAAATCAGTGGTCTTCAAAAATATTCTACAAGAGATTTAACAGAATGGAACTTACTCCATGCCCTGCGCAGTCTGCCGTGCAATATCTATAAGCTTGATCATCTCGAATTTGGTCTCGATGATGTGGAGATGGTGATATAAGCTGGAGCCCTCACACCACTGGGTAACAATAGCTAGTTGGGGCTTTGTTGAATAGCCCATGAAGAGTAGGATATTCACATGTCGAGTTTTCCTATAAAAGGAAAAATGTCAGTAAGTAGCAAAGTTTGATAAACTTCAGCAAATGTTTAAAAAGTGGGCCAAAGCAGACTAATTATCAGTAAGATATTGTTAGAAAAAAGTATTTTAAAAAAGACAATGGAGGGGCGCCTGGGTAGCTCAGTCGGTTAAGCATTCGACTCTTGGTTTTGGCTCAGGTCATGATCTCAGGGTGGTGAGATGGAGCCCTGCCTCCTGCTCTATGCTCCCTGGGCTCCTCGCTCAGTGGGAGTTTGCTTGAGATTCTTTCTCTCTGCCCTTCCTCCCACTCACGTGTGTGTATGCTCTCTCTAAAATAAATAAATAAATCTTTAAAAAAAAGACAACAGAAGGATAAGTTTAGAAATGACTGTAGGAACTGTCTAGTCTAATATCCTACCCCTTTCAGAAAGGTCTTAAATTTTAATATACCTCACAGATGGGCAACTGGAGGTTGCTTAATTACCTTCAATTATGTGAAGTTCATCACTGAGATTATAGCTTATTTCCCCCACTTCCTTTTTTTTTTGTTTCTTAAGTGGTTCTAGTCTTACAAAGTTCTTTGAGGTTGAAAAAAAATCATTTCCCTACAACTTCCACCACTGGCTTTCCTGTTCTGCTCTCTGGAATAAAACAGAGTAAGTTTGTACCCTCTTGAACATAATGGCCTTCAATGGACCCAAATATCCTCAGTTCTGTTGACTGTTTTTCCCCTAAAAGTTATAGTACCAGAATACTCCTCATCTAAGTTGTCCTTGCCTGGATATACTCTAGTTTGTTAATGTTTCTCAAGTTCCAGGGCTTGATATAATCTTTAAATGTGTTCTGGTAAGTTTAGAATTTTGAGAGTATTATTTTGCTAAGTGGTGATATGATTTCCCATGATCAGAATACTGTATTTCTATTAATTCACTCTAGGATTAATTTTTCCATCGGTTACACCACATAATATTGTACACCACTTGAAGAATATAGTTAAAGACAAAATATACTCAGACAAGCTCCATTTTATCCACTTTTAGTAAAACTGTAAAGCCACCAGCAGCTGTCACTGGAAAACAGAAGATGAAGATAACTTCTTTGGAAAACAGTAATTCACACATGCTCACCTGAGTACTCCTACTTCATTTTTGAAGGCCTGTAACTGCTGAGGTGTGGGTGCTGTCACATTCAACATTTTCACTGCCACATCACCTGAAAAAGAAGTGTTATTCCAAATGTCATTCCAATTTTTTAAACTTAAAAAATATAAAAAAAACTGTTGGGTATTTTCACTAATTACCATGACCTTAAATCCATATCATTATTAAAGTGCATATAAATGATGACTTCCTAAAATGCATTAATTTTCTAAGGATAAAAACTAAGTGAACAATGATACTCCTATATTAGTATTTCAAAATACCAACCCAAAAAAATAGCCAATGTTGTTTTTCCCCTGGAAATTAATTTAACCAATTAAGTACCCATAGTATTTTCCTGGTTATTTAACAATATTAAACTAGATGCTTTTATTAATTGAATGTTGAAACTACCAATGACAGGCCCAGTGTAGCTTGGCTGAAAGAGAAAACTGCAAAATTTCCTTAGCAGAGTACTTAATATGTTTTTCAAATCCGCGGATCACCTTCTTTTGCTTAGGAAAATTATTTAAATTGTAATTTAAAAAAACACAATTTCATGTGAAACAGGTAGAACGCTTACACACTGCCAGTGGATGTGTTAAATGGTACAACCACTTGAAAGACTTCTGGCAGCATCTACTAAAACCGAACATATGTATATCCAGTGGTCCCACAATTCTTTCTTAGGTATATACCCAGCAAAAATGGAACATATGTTCACCATACATGTACTAAGAATATTCACAGCAGCAGTATTCATATTAGCCCTAAACTGGAAACTATTCAAATGCTCATCATACAGTAGAGATCGAAAAAGAAATCATGGTATAGTCACACAATGAATACTACACAGAGAATGACCTACAACCACACACAATAATACAGATGAATCTTGTACTTTTTTACAGATATATTATACTTTGATGTAATTATTGATTTTTCCTGATTATCAAAGTAATATTTTGATTTTGAGATTTTGAGAACATAAAATCAAAATCACTTATAATCTGTCACTCAGAAATGATCATTGTTAACATACTGATAAACATCCTATTAGGCTTTTATATGTATGCAATGTGAATATTTATGAATACATATGAAAAGATAACCTAAAAAGATATATATTAAAATATTGATGGTCATTTTTAATTTTGTTATATATTTATTTCTAGGTAGTATCATAATATGAAGTATTACACATGCTGCTTTGTAAAATTCAATATACCACGGACAGCTTTCTGTATCAATAAACAGAGATCTATCACACTATTTCATGTCTATAGAATCATATATGCAGATTATCAATTTATCCTGTCCTCTATTAATGAACATGTAAGTTTATTTCCAGTTTCCATCAATATTAAGTCTCTAATGAATATACTTGCACACACATCTGTTTGTTTCTGTCCAATTAGTTGTAGTTCTATAAATGGAATTGTTAGCTCAACATACATTTGGACAAAGTGCCCTCTGGAAAATCTGTAACAATTTATTTTTCTACCAGCAGTGTTACAATCACAGTTATAAACATGGTCAATTAAAAAAAAATATCTGTCCACTTGAGAAGCAAATAATGATTTCTAGTTTTTGATTTTGCAATTCTTTGATAACTAGTGAGGCTAAACATTTTAATATGTTTATTGGCTATTTCCTCCTTTGGTAAGTATACTTTTAATGTTTACTTGTGGTTTACAGTACAAAGAAAATCAGCAAAAAAACTTCTAAAAGACAAAAAAATCTCAGGGCATAGCTCTCCTAGAGAATTATCTTTAAAAATTATTACTCTAATGGTAAGAGTCCTGGTTGCTATGAATCCAGTTTTTTATTTCCCATAATTTTTGTTAGAAACCCTTTGGAGGACTCTTGAATCTGATCAAAATAGCTTAATGATGCAAACAGTAAATATTCCCTTTGATATTTTTCTATAGAAGTTGTTAAACATGTCCCGTTTTAATTTGTGTGTCACTGTATTACATACATACCGTGCCACTTTCCCTTGTAGACTGTCCCAAATGACCCAGATCCAATTCTCTGTCCCACTGTGATCTGCCCATCAGGAATCTCCCAATCATCACTTGAATCCCGTCTACCAAGGGTTTTCTTGGTAAAATTTGTGCAAAAGTCATGCCAAAGCAAACAAAAAAGAGAGCAAAAATCAGTGTGTGGGAATGCTTTAAGCAAAAAGCTATCAGCTCTTACATTTATTTCATTAAGGGAATTCTTCACATACTGACATATCATACATCACTATATAACATACAATCCAAAAGGTGACATTACATTTAGCCATGACTTATAAAACAAAAGAACTTAGAGGAAAAAAGATATCATATATTCTCACCATTCGATTCCTATCTTCTGAGGATGAAGATGATTTCCTTTCCCGCTGAGGTCCTGGAGATTTCTGTAACGCTTTTACATTAGTGAGTGAGCCAGGCAATGAGGCAGGGGGGGTGGCAGACAAACCTGTGGTTGATCCTAAGTTAGTGAAATGAAAAACATATCTATTAAAGGAGGATCAAGGTCATTAATTTATTGGGGGCAGAGGGTGGGGACAGATTTAGACTTCTTTTAAAAATGCAGCGTATCTTTAAATATACACCTTTTGGAAATGACAGGCCAAGAAAGAGTCTTCATTTGGTGATTTGCACTATAATTTCTATTAGTTTTCTGGCCAATTTAATGACTTTTAAAACATCTGATTACAGATACAAACTCTGCTTATTGGTACAGAGGGCAGAAGAAAAATAATCCTTCTAAAGTAAGAGATCAATACTAAAACAATACTCTCAAGTTTTTGTTTCTTTGATAAAAAGAAGTAAAATCAACTTAAAAACATCCTTGTAACTATTTTATGTTACCTCAATAGCCAATCAATATAAAAACAGATGGAAACTCCTAAAAGGAAACATAATAATGGCCTTAATGTTAAGAATATCTGGCTCTGTCATTTTAGCCACTAAAACTTTAAAAATCCTATACTATTTAACTCAAATAGTTAGAAATATTGGTCAGTTCATTGGTTCCTAGATTCCTATTCTACTAAACAAAGATTATTTGTTACCTATACAACAAAGTTAATATAAACAAAGCCAAGCAGGTTTCTCAAGATTTTCTGAAAAAATCACTACCCATACAAAGTCAGAGCAAAGTAAGTGCTATGGCCTCTTGGCCAATTTACTACAAATGGAAATATCCTATCAACCAAGTGAGCCCAACAGGTACACTGTAAGTAGACTCAGTTGGCAGGGCCGCATCCTTTTCCAAATGCTGACTAAACAAAAATCTCAAGTTCATCTACCTGGTTTAGAGGAGTTTAGGCCAATGACTCTTGGTAGGGCCTGAGTATAGCTAAGTAGAACTGAGATGTCCAATAATATCTGCATATACAGAACAAAAAGATCTCCAGAGAATCTTTTTCTTTTTTTTAAAGAAGATTATTATTTGGGGGTAGGGAGGTGTCACTATCTTTCAAAGAATAAGGATACCAATGACTATATTTCAATGTTAAAACTATAGAATTTTATCATTACTGCATCACACATGTCATCATGTGGAATTTCCATGATCTAACATGCAATTTTCTAAGAGAAAATAGCATCTGCAATGTCTTTAACTAGAGCATAATCCATTTCCATTGATAACTTTCAACATCCTAAAGCCTTAACTGCTTGCTCAGGCCTCATAATCCTGATCTACTGAGGACGGCACTGTACTACTTATTTCAGTCACACTACTCAGCACTATAGGACTTCTAGCCCATTCTATGGATTTTATGAGAAACAGTTGGGTTGAGAGAGCAAAAATCTGAAACACCACCACTACATTCAGAATAAGTAACAGACACTAGCAAAAGCCAGTAAATGTAATTCTTTAAAAATATCTACAGCAAGATACTTGTCTGAATTTTGACTTAAATCTTTGAAAATCAGTTTAACTGCTAATTAAAGGCAAGATGAAATGGAAGAGTGAAATTATACTGTTAGCTTTCCCCCTCATATTAGGGCATAAGTGAGAGTGTCAACCCTGAAATTTTCTAAAGTATGCTAAAATATCCCAAATATATTATAGACCTTTTTTAATGCTCCCTACCTTTGATATAATATAAGATGTACATGTCCTACATTTTAAAAAAGAACCCTGCTATTACAGAAAAATAAAGCCAAAAGTCTAGCAAAATCTCCTAACTGGGATTTCCATTTTTACTTTTTTAAAAACCACACAAATTGGTAACAAATATTAATAGTCATAAAGGCTACTGACTAAATAGATTAAAATAAAAGTAATTCAGATTGAAGGACACTCCCGCCCCAACATACATTATTTATTGCCACCCACTGAGTTTAAGAAGTTATCAAGACCAAAAAGTAAGTAATATAACAAAAAACAAGATGGACATCTCAGCTCAGAATTTTCTTGCTTTTAAAAATTTATGACAGATAGCATACAGAAAGCTTGTGGTAGTGAGTATGTGTGAGAAGCACATTCAGAGCATTCCAGCCAGGCCAAGCAGAAATTTAGTACTGAAAACTCTCACACTTACAAACACACGCTGTGAGGGTGAGGCACAAACAGTATCTGTAGTTTATATTTAGTTTGCTTTGGGTGAAAACAAGAAAGAAGAGCCCAACTACCTCTGAACACTGGGCCAGGCTCAAAATCAAACACTATTTCACTGGGGACAGAATGTAGGAGGGGACTGGGAGTCCGGGATTGGCATTTCCGAAGACAGCGCATCAGCTGGTTCAAAGGGGCTGTTAGAAGAGAAAGAGAGGGGCAGGCAAACACAGGAAGACAGACACACAGAAGAAATGAAAGAAGTCATGGGAATAAATGAGCTGAAGCCTGCTTCACAAAATAATTCTGGATGTCTAAAAAATTCTGCTTGTTTTCATAAAATCCCAATGACTTTATAAAGTGACTCATAGAAAGGACAAGAAATGCCATTTGATTTTTGGTACTACGCAGGCAGTTTTTATGACTAAGTTAACTCTGTGATGCTAACATGATGGCAACATTTAAATGCTGGATGTACTGGGCAAAATTATCAAAAGCCACTGTTATTAAGACATATGAAAGTCAAACTGGCAGCAACATTAATTGGCGGGTTCACGGAATAACAAATGGAAAAAAACTACAACTTTTTAAACTACAGGCTAAAGTGAACACTAAATCCAGTATATAAGGCAGGGTTATCATTGTGGCAGGTTCACAGGTATACAGAAACATAACAAAGATGGTTTATACAATGTTTATTCAATATAAAATATCTTTAAGTCTGGGCTTAGATATTTTGAAGACAGAGCAGGTCACAGTGAAGAGACTGACTCAACAAGATAAACAGGTTCTGCAGGTCTTCCTTATTAGATAGAAGACAGCTGAAAAAGCAAGCATGGAGGGCCACCTGGAAGAAATCTTCAAGATAGTTTCAAATACCATTTTTGGGAAAACATTATATAGGGGTAAAATCTTACTTTAGAAGTACTTTCTTAAGCAATGTTTTATGTCCCCAATTTTCACAGAGTGCTAGAGTGAATATCTGATGAAAATTCTGTAAGAAATCTCAACTCAATTTCTCATTTACTTATTTTATATCCTGGACTAATAAGAGGACAATATGATTTCTATTAGGGTCTATTCTATACAATGTGCATTCCAAATCATTCTAGAAAGCTGAAGAGAAGACGCTGACAATTCTAACAAACTGAGAAGTTGTGACAGGCAATCTAAGGGATTCTTCCTAAGAATGAAATAGGAAAATAAGTTTTAACTGATTCTAAGCTCAATCGTTAACAATTACTGGTATTAGTGGAGGCTCCCAAAGGAAATTTAGCGTCTTGAGTTTTCGAGATGGTTAGAAATCAGTAAAGTGGGTAAAATAGTTAAGGCTCTTTGATGATTTTAAAATTGTGGACAGTACATTTAAGACTCCCTTTTATGTCCTCTTTTTCTCTACTCATCTTATAAATCAGTTAAAATTTTATTAGATATAAATGATAAATAATAAAGAAAAGCAAAAAATATCTGGGGCTTTCTCTACACATTTTTCTCTGTGTCTGTGTTTCATGGAAGAAGCAAATATAAAGGAGACAAGCAGCAAAGCAATTGCATTTTTCTCTGAGTTTTTTTTTTTTTAAATGGAAATCACTACTTACCTCCATCACTACGAAACCCTTGGTCTCTAATCAAGTCCTACAAATAAACAGTAATGGATATTTATTCAAAGCATATGGTAAGAAAGTAATAACAACACTCAACTTTTCACTAACCATTAACAGAGAGGTAAATTCAAAATAATACCTATCTTAATAATGACTTCACAAAACAGAAAGAATATGAAATTAGCTGGTCAACATGATAAAATAAACATTTGGAAGCACTTCCAACCTAACCCTATATTGAAGGGATAATTAGTCCTGATCAAATGCTGAAATCCATTTCAGGCCATTCAAAACCAATGGCTGTGTCACTTCTTAAAAAAAAATTCTACCGGCACATGTTAAGAGCCATAAAATGTTCATACCCTTTGATCCTGTAATTCCACTTCTGGGAATTTTTCCTAAGGAAATAATTCAGAAGAAAAAATGATATGCACAAGGATGTCCAGTGCAGCATTATTCATCATACTAAAAAAATCAGAAATAATTATTTCCCTATTATAGACATACTAACATTTGGGTTGAATAAATTATGGTGCATCAATTTAATAAGTATTATGCAGCTACTGAAATAATTATGAAGCTTATATTGTGAAACATGTTTACAATATGATAAAAAAATAAAATTAAATGTACATTGATTACAATTATAAAAATACAGATGTATAAGGAAACATGAGAAGGGAAAAAATCAAAATGGCTCAAACAAGGGTTTTGTTAAAATCTGTCCTTATGATTAAAACATAGCTTTTTACAACAGATAATATTGGGGCTGGGGAGGGACAAGTCTACTGGCAATGCAATGCAATTTGGACCTTCATAGGTAGAACTTCGTTTTTTACCTAGTTTAACTTAAATATGAGGGATTGAATGGCCCCAAATGTCTCTAAACAGGCTCAAAGGCTCTTTGCAAACAGGCAGCTTTTTGTTTACAAGACCTAAATTCCACAGATGCATTTCTCTCATGTTCAATGTATTATATAAAGCCTTCAACATCTTCTACAGAATAACCAACAAATACTTATATATCTGGCAAACAAGGTGCTAGGTATTAGGGGTTGTGTGGCTACCAATAAATATAAAATCCTGGTGGTGTCACTAACTTTCTGTGTTCTTGAGAGATTGTAATCTAAGTGGAAGAAAGACATACAAACATGGAAATTAAATAATATAAGAATAATAGCTCAAGAAAACAAAAGAGGTGCCAAAGATGCTTAGTTAACTGCCAAATAAATAGTATGGGTGAAAAGATTTTTTTTTTTAAGATTTTATTTATTCATTTGACAGAGAGAGAGAGCACATGCAGGGGGGGAGTGGTAGGCAGAGGGAGAGGGAAAAGCAGGCTTCCCGCAAGGCGGGGAGCCCAACACAGGGCTAGATCCCAGGACCCTGGGATCATGACCTAAGCCCAAGGCAGACGCTTAACCGACTGACCCACCCAGGCGCCCCACGTGAAAAGATTCTTAGTGCTACACAAGTTCAAAGGATAAGTAACTATAAGCCCTGATCACTGGTGAAGCATTTCAAGAGATGAGCTATGAGTTGGGGTCTGAGGGATAGAGAGGAATGTAGAGGGGTGGGAACAGAGGACCTACTGTACAGAAAGAACAAGACAAAGGCAGAAAGGCCACATCCCTTTCCTTTTTGCTGCACCAGCCTTGTGACTCCCCATAACCAGGGATCAGCCAATTTTGGCTTTTTCCACTCTTACTGCACCATAAACTTCTACTTTTCAATCTGTTCTTAAAGCTCCTTAACAATCTTTTTATTTGTTCTAGGTTAAAGAGGATCTTCTATTATTCCAATACTGGCTATTTCAAACTCTTTCTCATCTCCCATAGTTCCTTTCCTACTTATTATTTTTTCCCTTTAGCATGATAGAGAAAACAGAAGCCATCAGAGAACATTCTATTCTGCCCCTATATTTACGAATATTTGCACAGTAATGTTAGCTATAATTTCTGAATTCTTACTATGTGCAAGGCACAGTAAGAATTTTCAAACCACTGTAAGAGGCAGACACTTCTAGCTTCAAGGTTAAGTCATTTGCCCAAGATCATACAGCCTGTAAAGAGCTGTAGAGTTCTAGCTATGTCCATCTTTAATTCCTCATAGCCTCTAAGGAACTTTGTTTCCACATTAAAGGAACTTTACTGTATCAATTATTCCCTATCTTGTTATTTTCAACCTCTCTCTTGCTTCTTCCCCTCAAGTTACAAATATGCATAAGACTCTCACATTAAAAACAACTGTCCCTCAAACCTGCTTTAATCTACAGCCCCTGTTCCTTTACAGTGAAGCTTCTCAAAACTGATACTTAACTCACATCTTCACCTGCCTTGCTCTCCTCCACCAACCCTCTAAAACAGTTCTCAATGAAGTCAAAATGACAAAATGATATAGTCCAATAGTCATTTTCAGTCCTTATCACATTTGAGTCTCATTGGCAACTGACATCAACTACTTCAGCATTCCTGAAGTCCCTTTTGCTTCTGCAACACTACTTTCTCTTATCTGAAGTTAGACTTAGGAAGAGCAGCCCACAAAAGAGACACAAAACGACAGTCTCTGCCTGGACCTCAAATGTTAATAATATTCAATGGGGCTGCATATTCTACCCTACATTCTACCCTATATTCTACATATACTGAGTAATATCATTTACACTCATGGTTTTAACTGACAAATATGCTAATTACTCCAAAATCTGTATCTCTACTCAAGGTCCTTATATTTAACTGCTACCTTTTTTTTACAGTTTTATTCATTTATTTGACAGAGAGAGACAGTGAGAGAGGGAACACAGCAGGGGGAGTGGGAGAGGGAGAAGCAGGCTTCCCGCTGAGCAGGGAGCCCGATGAGGGGCTCGATCCCAGCCTGAGCCGAAGGCAGACGCTTAACGACTGAGCCACCCAGGCGCTACTGGACTTCTACACCAGTAAAGTCCCTCAGAAATCTTACTGTCAAAATGTTCAAAGTAATAGTTACCATTTTCATTTCTACAAGTCCTGTTCTTCTTCCTTTGGTGTTTCCTATCCTAATGAATGGAATAAATACTGTCTATTCACCCAAGCCAGAGAAATGTGGGCATTATCTTCTACCTCTCATCTCTTTCAACCCTTTCTTCTACTACTTTACAGAAGAGTGGTTAAGCATAAACAGGAAAAAGCAGGTTTTTACCCCATTTCAATCATTTATCAGTGATGAGATCTTGGGAAGTTTCTTAACCTCCCCAAATCTAATTTTCTCAACAGTAAAATAAGAATAAAAATAGTACTTAACCCAAGAGTGTTTATGGGGACAGAGTAAGAAAATTTACGTAAAGCTCTTAGTATAGTACTTGCCATAGAGTAAGCATACATAAACAGTAGGCATTTTCAATATCATTCCTAACAGTCTTGCCTACAAATCTCTCATGAATTCAAGACTCTTCCAGAATATAGAGCTGAGCACTTTCTCTCTCACTCAAAATTTTTCAAACTCTCTACTACCAACTCCTACAGAGACCTTAAAGTAAGACACAATGCCTTTCAGTATGGACTCTACCTACCTAGTTGTCTTCTACCATTCCCTACCCTTCTCCCGAGTCTTAAACTCCTACAATATCAACTATTAATTACATCCCATGCAAAGGTACTTCCATACTTTTGCACATACTATTTCCTTAACAAATGTCCTTTCTTTTTAAAACCCCCACTGAGTGTCCTTAATCAACTACGCATTCATCTTTTATAATGTGGATTAAATGTTATCCTTTCTCTGTTAAATATTCCTATATACAACAATGTAGAGTTTATTACCCTCTTCTATAAACTACCACTATATATTTTTAATGTCTATTTATTTATATGTCTGATTCATCCATTAGACTATGACCTCTTTGAGGTCAAAGACCATGCTATAATTCATCCTTAATTCCCAGTTGTCAGAGTGCCTATCCCAGAGCCAATATTGCCAAGTATGTCAAAAACAAGTCAAAACAACCTTGTTTACTAGAATAATAAATGATAATGATTGGAGCTGAATGAAATGACTGAAACTGAATGAAAATGCTAAAGAATTTATATATTATCTTAAAATCAGTGCAAAGCAATGAAAGTTGTGGAACAAGGAAACAGATGATGATAGAGGTGTAAAAAAGTCCAGAGGGAAATAGTCTAAAACGATGTTAGTATTGAAAGTAAAAATGGCTACAATTTTGAACATAATGAGAATAGACCTAACTTAGAAGATCTGATTTCTTATTTCACAATCTCATTATTCCCATATTTCCCTCTCCTACATTTTCTTCCTTTGTATTCAGGTCTAACTAGATAAAGGAAGACCTTATTAGTTGAGAAAAATTGGTATTAGTAAAAGGCCACTTAAAATGAATCCAATAAAAATAGAGAAAAAAATTTCAAAGTAAAAAGTGGGAACAAAGTCCAGAATTTAGAAATTTATCTTGAAAAATGAAATTAAAATTATAATAAAGTTTTTCTTTTACATTTAATAAAAACTTTTTTTAAAGATTTTATTTATTTATTTGACAGAGACACAGCGAGAGAGGGAACACAAGCAGGGGGAGTGGGAGAGGGAGAGGCAGGCTTCCTGCAGAGCAGAGAGCCCAATGCGGGGCTCGATCCCAGGACCTGGGATAATGACCTGAGCCAAAGGCAGAAGCTTAACGACTGAGCCACCCAGGTGCCCCATAAATTTTGTTATTTTTTAAAGATTTATTTATTTGAGAGAGGGGGGTGGGGGGAAGGGAAGAGGGAGAGAGAGAATCCTGAAGCAGACTCCACGCTGAGCCCGATGCGATGTAGGGCTTGATCCCAGGACGCTGAGATCATGACCTGAGCTGAAATCAAGAGTTGGCCACCCAGGGGCACCTGGGCGGGTCAGTCATTAAACGTCTGCCTTCGGCTCAGGTCGTGATCCCAGGGTCCTGGGATCAAGCCTCACATCGGGCTCCCTGCTCTGCGGGGAAGCCTGTTTCTCCCTCTCCCACTCCCCCTGCTTGTGTTCCCTCTCTCGCTATGTCTCTGTCAAATAAATAAATAAAATCTTAAAAAAAAAAAAGAGTTGGCCACCCAACTGACTGAGCCACACAAGTGCCCCAATAAATTTTAAGTTAACAGGGCGCCTGGGTGGCTCAGTTGGTTAAGCGACTGCCTTCAGCTCAGGTCATGATCTTGGAGTCCCGGGATCGAGTCCCACATCGGGCTCCCTGCTCAGCAGGGAGTCTGCTTCTCCCTCTGACCCTCTTCCCTCTCATGCTCTCTATCTCTCATTCTCTCTCTCTCAAATAAATAAAATCTTTAAAAAAAATAAATTTTAAGTTATCATTTCAATATGCTAATTCTCAGAACACAGAAATCAAGTTTTTTTTGTTCATAATGCAAAAGTTTTGATAGAACAAACTGAAATCCTCAATTTCATATTCATCTTTTACATCACAGGCGTAATCATTTTTATAAAAATTGTAGGGGCATCTGGGTGACTCAGTCAGTTAAATAGCTGACTCTTGGTTTTGACTCAGGTTATGATCACAGGGTCCTGAGATGGAGCCCTCCCTGTGCTGGGCTCTGCACTCAGCGGGGCAATCTGCTTGAGGGTTCTCTCCCTCTGCCTCTGTCCCTTTACCTGCTCATGCTCTCTCTCTTTCTTTAAAATCAATCAATCTTTATAAAAATTTTAGAGGGCTTCATCAATTCCCTGAAGGGCCTCTATCAATCCTTTGATACTTAAATTATTTTCATTTGAAGAGCCTATTATATTGTCATCTTTATGTTTCTTTTCTATTATTAACTGGACTAATTTAATTCTACTGTAGTCCTTATTTCTCAACGGCTTTTTGTAATTTCAGTAGTTCTCCAAAGTCCTTTTTCATGGTCTTCATAAAAGCCTTAAAATCTTTCCTTCTTTTTGCCAGATTTGCAATCAATTTGCATTATGTTTTCATTGAAATGTTGGATAATGATGTAAGGGGATTGGAATGCAAACTGGTATTAGATGGGGAGGGATGTTTGTGTGGGGACTAATATTAAAGTAGTCTGTTAATAAATCAATATTTTCCTGTTAGGACAATTTTTGCTTCTCTACTCAACCTTATAACTCTGAGGACTCACATAAGGAATGCCTGTAAAATAAGAACAATTCCTATCTTCTAACACACAAGTAACCACCTCACTAATTCTAGTACCCTGTTTACTTGGGGAAACAGTTTTAACTTCTTTTTTATTTTTATTATTTGTTTATTTATTTTTAACTTCCTTTTTAAATATAATTACTTTTCAAGGCAAACAAGCTTGGTGGGTTTTCTGTTTTGTTGCTTATTACAGAGATTAAGGATAACCTATATTCTTTTTTTTTTTTTTAAAGATTTTATTTATTTGACAGAGAGAGACACAGCGAGAGAGAGAACACAAGCAGGGAGAGTGGGAGAGGGAGAAGCAGGCTTCCCGCAGAGCAGGGAGCCCGATGCGGGGCTCGATCCCAGGACCCGGGGATCATGACTTGAGCCGAAGCTTAGCGATTGAGCCACTGGCTTAACGACTGAGCCACCCAGGCGCCCCAAGGATAACCTATATTCTTTATATGAAAGCACAAATTCTGGGAGAAGTGACACCTAATTCTAAGATCAGGATCTCCAGTTCACCACAGCTCAGGTAGCAAGAGGACCTTATTCTCTTCTGTTACTCAATTACTGGATTATTCTGTAAATAAAGTTTTATGGAAATAAAGCCACACCCATTTGTTTATAATGTATTATATCTGGATGCTTTCACACTACAATGACAAAGTTCAACAGTTGTCATTAGAGATCATATGACCCATAAGCCTAAAATATTTACTATCTGGCCCTTTAAGAAAAAGTTTGTTGATCCCTGGTCTATAATATGGAAAATTTCCTGTTTCATCTTCTAACCCTTTTGCTGAAACAAATATTTTTTGATAACCAATTATGTATTTAGTTCTAAGATAGGTGCCAAGTGAATTAATATTAGGAATGGTTTCTGCTGCCAAGAAGATCTAATTGAAGAAGCAACACTAAGGTATATAATTAAGTTACAGTGCGCAAGACAAACCAGAAAAGTAAAGACATCAAGAGTGACCAGCTAGAGGGTGGCTAAAATAATTGAAGATAAGGGATTACAGTATATGATGATTACACAAGAGAAGATACATTTTTAAAAATGAATGATTAAAACTTAATGAGAAACTTTACAAAGAAAGAATATGCAAAAATTCATGATATATAGAGAGATGGAATACAATGTTATAGTCAAAAAAATAAGGAAGGTAAAAGGTAGTTTTGCATGTCTTGTACATAGTAATGATTAGTTCCTAAGGGTTACTTAACTCAAAGTTGTACTTTTAGAAATTTAGATAAAGATTTCAAATTGATCTAAATAGAAAATCTATAGTTGTATTCCTATTTTCTTTACCATAAAATGGCCAAGGGATTATCTGTTAAACAAATGAAGATAAGACTTCTGCAGAAACAATGTCATAAGGAAAAAAATCAGAACAACTCCATAATTTGGCACCAGTTAAGTATTTAATACCATCAGAGAAGACAAGGCTTTTTTGATCAGTAATTGAGGAATACCACTAATAATAACTGACATGCATTTCTGATCTATATTATAAGCATTTGAGCACAAAAATAAAGAAATACACTCGACTTTTTTTAGTTCTAACAATGCTGGATTACTTACATCAATATTGACAGGTTCTATTGTGTTTATATGCACATTTGGAGCTGATGAGGACCGGTCTCGTTGTCCAAATTGATTTCGATGATCTTCATCTGCTGGTCGGAAAGGCTGTGGAATTGGAATGGATTTTGAAGGAGACGGACTGGTGAGAATTTGGGGCCTGGAAAAATCAAGTTCATTGAAAGATAAGATTCAGAGCAACTTTATAGAGATAATAACAAAAAAATGGATGATATAAAGATTTCCTTGTAAAGCATTAAAAACCCAGCAGTAATTGTTTAAAAAACTAATATATGCCTATAGCTAATACCGACAAAGCTGCTTTTGCTCAAGCAGACCCTCCAGGGACTGTCAATGGTAAATGACTCTTATCCAAAAAACTCCAGGGAAATCTACAAATGGCTAGAAATTACCAGTGGTTAGTCAGCTGAAGAAACTCTCTAAAGTTACACAAAAATCTCTAGATACTAGAGACTGACTGAATAATATCTGCTATTTTTTCTACCTTCATCATTTCTTGATAGCCAAAGTTACTAAATTGAGATTTTTATGGAAAGTATTAGGAAATTATGAATATTTTGCAAAATACACCTGTGGATTTCAGGGCCTGAAAGATGTATCTGTTGCTTTACATAGCATTGAATTAAAATCTTGAATAATAGCAAAAGACCATTTGCAAATCCAAAAGATGACCCCTTATAGTGTTCTCTCATATTTTAAATTTTTTATCATGTCCAATAATTGAGCAACAAAAGAGAATCACATGTTAAGCATTAAAGCAAATCTTTTTAAAAACTGTTTTATGAGATCATCAAAATAGGTGACAGATGATCTATTTTGGTACTGTAGATCTCTCACTGCCCTGAAATGAACTTGGCACTCACAGAGCACACTAAAGTTTTGTGAATAGATTGTAAACATCAGTGAGGAGTTTAGGTCCCTCCGAAAGGATATCCAAGGGAACTGGGAAGGGAGTATCACATGATATCACATGATAGAGGAGGTATGGTTGTCTCAGTGAGCTCCACCAAGACCAAAGAATGACACAGTGCTAACAGCCTCTCTACAGAGACTGGATATCATTCCACCCCATTTTATGCAAACTCTGTAATAATTGGCATTATTTAGTAGTTATTAAGACATAGCCAGAAAGACAACGTGGAGGAATACAAAGACATTTTGTGAGGGGACAGGGTTTAGAAAGGAATGGGAAGAAGATATAGTACAAAAGGAGTAGACAGGGGTCTAGGAAGGGCCAAAGAAGCCAAATAGTGACAAAAAGTTTTTTTTTTTTTTAAAGGTTTTGAATAAAGCATGTTAACAAAATCTGAACCACACCAGTTTATAGTTTGACTCTCTGAAGCATGCTCTTAAGGGTAGGGAAAGAAATTTTGAGCTTATCTGTTCATATTAATGGAGTCCACTTAGAATTGAAATAAAAATAATAAAGTATTATGTACTTTAAAAAAGTTAGTATCACCCAAGAGAATTACAGGCTAAAACTGATGGATCTAGCCTTTAGAAAAATTACCATGCTCCACTTGTCCTTTTTATTCTATTAATTATTGAGAAATTTTTAGTTTGTGACAGAGCTATCTTTACTTTTGCCTTTGGCAGCCAAAATATGCCTTTTGCTAAGGGATTTTGGGAACAGGTAAAAGAATGTAAAAATGACAAAACTGGTTTTTTAAAAAAGTTTTGGAAAATGTACCTGCTTTTAAAAAACCATAGGCTGATTTAAAGTCTCAAGTCAACAGCATAATTTAAGTTAGGACTTAAAAGTGGAAAGAGCCTGAATTAACTACAGTTGTGTAGGGAGTCTAATCAATATAATTGGTTTGGTGTAGACATAAGTGACAGCAAGTCATTTCTGAAAGTTACTGAATTGAGACCATGACTGCAACGTGTAGTTTATAACAAGGCAGAACATGTATTCAAAGGGCACTGGTCCAGGAGTAGGAAAAACAAAGACCTGGATTTAATATGATAGACTTTATTACCCAAAGAATGGATATATAAGAATGTGAAGATATCCCGTTTATTACACAAAATCAGAAAGACTATATTTGGCAGTTGGCATCTAACACCACCCAGCAGAAGGCATATGTTGGTCCATAAAGTCAATTTATCTAGCCTGAACAGCAAGTTTATAACTTTGGAGAAAACTTCAAGTAATTATGTCCTGGTATCATTAAACTTCTCAGTCATGTCCTAATCCCATGTTTAACAAAAGCAATCTTTGGATTATAATTTGGTTTCTCATAAATATCTTCTAAAAGTGGACTGAGTGCTGGTCCATCCAACACAAGAACTTTGGTCTATACAATAGCTATACTTCTCATGGAAGTGAATTTACCTGGAATTCTGATTCAGTCTTTTCTAATTCTGGTCACTGTACACCAGTATATCTCTAATAACTCTCATCATTTCTGGGGATTGATAAAATTCAGTTTCTATACTGGGATGTCTTTACCTGGACCAAAGTGATTTATACCCTGTGAAGTATGTTAGGGAGTCAGCAAACTGACTTCTCCTGATACCTCTACCCGTCTTGCTGCAAACCTCTTTAAAGCACTATTAGATTAAAAAGAAAAGAATTTCACCTCTAACACCCTTCAGCAAATTACGTTAGTTTGGATCTCATTTTCAATCTAGAACATTAAAAGTTTTTTAAGAATATTAAAAGTTCTGAAGTAAAGTGACTACTCCTGTTCAGCAATATGCAAATTTTAAAATGCTGACTTTTCAGACATTCATACATCCCATAGCATTTTTAAAAAGCAGAAAAGGAGGTACAAACTGGCCAGTGTATCACTTCTCCAGTATGTCTTGGTTACATCCATTATTATAAGCGTTTCATGAGCACTACAGTGCTAATAGAAGAACTGTTAACAA
The DNA here is from genome assembly GCF_003265705.2 of Callorhinus ursinus. Taxonomy (NCBI): domain Eukaryota; kingdom Metazoa; phylum Chordata; class Mammalia; order Carnivora; family Otariidae; genus Callorhinus; species Callorhinus ursinus. Next base: position 77,963,227 of record NW_027397074.1, read on the forward strand.
AACGCAAAGGAAGAGCAGTACAGAACAGGACTGGCTTCTATGTTTTCATAGGCACATATAGACGCTTGTGACCTAAAAGCATCAGGAAAGCAAAAGTTTGAACAGCTTTCTTATCATTTGCTCAAGACCAGAATGTACTTCAGTTTAGTTATAAATAAAATACTCATGGGATAGGCAAATGGTTTCTCAGTTTTGTGGTTGGTTGTTTCTCAGTTTTAAGACCACACCATTTCAGTGGACGGTAACTGCCACTGTGAACCTTCAGAAAGACCAAACTAATTTCATTGTGGTGTTCTGTAACTCTGCTCAGAGAACTAGGACCTGCCATTAGAAAGGCGTCATGGCCTATAGAACCTGCCAGGAGTAAATGCCATAGCCAAAAGATTAATTAAAAATCAAAACAAACAACAACAACACTTTGCTCTAAGGAAGACCCAGGTACATAAAACTAACAACACAGATAGCAGGAAGAAAAGGACTCCACCAGAGCAGGTAACTGTTACAACCTGGCAAAAAAAAAAAAAAATCAATGGTTGCATTTTCCAGTGTTCCAAAGTAGATAAAAACATCCAGTCCTTAATATAAGTCTTTTGCTAAATTTTCTAGCCTCTGAGACCTTTAGAAAGGTTGGCTTTAATTAGGTTTGGAATAATTTATTCTGCCTCAAATCCAAAAGGAAAAGAGGACACAGACCTGTGTAAGAAATTCTCCAAAATACTAATATCTGTTACTCATCATTTTTTTCCTATGAAGCTTGAATATATGATGCATTTATATCATCTTTAAAGTCAGTTTTCACTTTTATCCTCGACAACTAATAATACTGTTAATATTCTTTTTACACTTTATACATATCCATTCCTTCTCCACAATGCTACCACCCCAGTTCAAGTCTTTATTGCCTCTCATTGTCTTCATTATGAACAGCATCTGAGTTGGCCTTCTTCAACCTCAACATTTGTCTGTCGATCTGTGTATCACTGCTAAGTGCTTCCTTCTTTAAATTTTCACCAGGTTAGTCCTCTGCTGAAAAACCTTTACTTTTTCCCCCTCTTCCGTTAAGTCTAAATTCCAGCTTGAATTCCAACACTCTTTATAATCTGGTCTTATATGTGATACTTCTCAATTTAGATTAGCCTGTGTTCACTCTCTCTCAAATCTACCACCCCATTCCCTTGTTTATGCTATTTCTCCCTTACCAACCCACCACACCATGCTTTTTATTCCCTGGATTCATTCAAATTCTAGAATTCTTGAAGGTCCAGGTTAAATATCATTTCTTCATTAAATGTTTTTGACTACTATCACTATTCTATGGTAAACATGATCACATTTATGTCCTCGCGTCGTTTAAAATATATCGTCTGAGAAACCGTAGACTATAATTATACACTACTTTTAAATTGTTTGCCATTGTCTCATTGGTCATTGCTACTTTTCTAAATGGGAATCATACACTTCTATATTTGAATATTACCTAATAAAGTGATGAGCACAAGGCAGGGACTCTAAATGATCTGTTACTTGATTTTTTTCAAGACTGATCCTGAAACAGTCTACATCAGTTTTAATCCCACGTATCTTACCAAATGCATGTACGAATTTGCCTTATGTGATAAAATAAGTTACCTGAAGAAAAATCCTTAATTTAACAATCCAAGTAGTTGGAAAGGTTTATAATTAACCAAAGGTCCAAAAGAAACCAGCTCAAATAGCACTGTCACTGAACAGCAGGAGTCAAATCATACCCAGCAGAATCGGAGGGGGGAGCGGAAGGGGATGATCCAGACGTAAGGGCAGTCTCTGCTATGGAGGCCTCCTCCTGTGGTATTGGGTGGTGTTCAAAGAACTTGGAGACAAACAGCAAACTGTGAGGCAAAAACAAAAACAAAACAAAGCAAACCTAACTTGTGCAAAACCCAGAAGCTTCATACACCAGAATACATTATAGAGTTAACAGAAATATGAGATCAAATTCCACTTTCAGAAATGATTGTTAAATTCAATTAGTTGTATTTTTGCCTAAAAGCTTATTTTTAAAAAATTACATTGTACTTTGAAAGGCAAGCTTATAATCTAAAACTAATTGCTCTATACAGCAAATTTCTACATATTAGAGGGGAAAAATCATGCTTTATGGTTAAGGAATTAGAAGAAAATGTATCTACCGTCTCAGTTAGATTCCATCATTATAATACACTTCATAGAGTTGGATTCTCTTTGCTCAAGTGATTGAGAAAAGTAAAAAGACCTTAACAGCAGGAGCAGCAGCAACAACAAGAGAGACTACAATAGACTCAGTCTAATCTATTATAGAAACTCTGGCATAAAGCAAATAGAAATTTTAGAAAGAGAAACACGGGGTATAAAGATTTTATATCTTACTTTTAAATAAACTGGGCAGGGGAGGTTGAAGGAGAGAGAAAGAGACAGAGAGAGAAACAGAGAGAGAATATATATAATTTACAAAACAGTGACAGAACCAGAACCCCTGATCTGTGATCCAAAAACATAATGGTTAACTTAATTGAAATCACACCCACTCTCCTCCCAAAAACCATCTAAAAATGATGTCTATGGGCAAGGGATCTTTATTAACTAAAAGAGGATATAAGACATAAATGAAATGTATAGCTGAATCAGAATTACAATTTGGGAGAGCAGTACTGGCTATACTACACAGTATTCTCTAGCCATCCTTTCTTAATTTCCCATAACTCTACTGGACAGAAAATTCCCAGACTCTAAGATATACTAGTTTCACATCAGGAAAAATAAAATTTAGATAGAAAAGAGATATTTTTTGATTACTTACTCAAGTTGGTCATAATTAACACACATCAGTGGAACCTCTGTACTACAACGCTGGTGAAATTTATAACCACATGTTTGACAGCGAAAACCCTGGAAAAGCAGCTTTCGACAAAAGTCACAAAATGCTAAGGTGAAAAAGGTTTTCCGTACCTGCAAAGTAAAAAACATCATAGAGAATTTCAAAAACTTGCAAGAATCTTCTTAGATATCAATTTATTTACTCTCTTGCTTAAAATAACAAATCTTTAATATGTTCATATCATGAGAACCGCCTTACACATGAAGATACTAAAATGGAAACCCGGGGGTTCAAGACAATAGATGGACTATATGTATTTATCTCCCACCCAATATACAATTAAAAAACTCAGAAGTCAAGAAGATGGAAAGTGAGTAAAAGACTGGAAACTATTTTCAAGCTTGACTCCATGAAAGCAAAAATAGAGATGATAAATAGAAGGAGGGAACACGGGTGAAAGGAAGGGTAAGGGTACACTTTAGTAATTGTACAAAGAAAGGAGTTAAGAGATGCTTACTGGTGTTGACAGAACAAGAAACAATGGTATATTTATATTACTTAAAGTTACAAAGGTATCCAATAGAGGAACCTGCCCCCCAAACAAACCAACCAACAAAAAATCCAAAAAAAAAAAAAAATCACACTGAAGGAGGGGAAGAAGGAAGAAAGGCTGTAGCGCTACTAATTCCCTTTGGCATCAGTAAATAGTGGCCGAAGTTGATAAAGCAAGGAACTATGGCTTAAAGTTACTGTTTAGTAAGGGGGAGATAATCATCCAAAGAGCTTTAAAACAGAAACTAACTAGGCTAAGGGACAGGAAAATTACCTAAAAGACAGTAAGAACCACTTCTAACCAATTATCAGTTTGTTAGAGGATTAGAACACCTAAATTTGTGAACATTCCTCTCCAGGAAACTTAAAAGGCAACATGGAAGAACTCCATGTCAGAAGGCAAATCATCTACACAGAGGTCACATAAAAAGAATTACATTAGGGAGGCTCCACCTTGATAACTACTGAAGCCAGAAATTATTTTTAGAGTATCTGTTTTGGGTACAGAATGAGCAGAAAACATAAGAGAAATACCAAAATGTTAACAGTGGCTATTTCAGAGTGGTGAGAGCATGGGTGACTCTATTTTGTCCTTTGTCTTTGCTGTGTGTATTCTCAATTCATCTGTTTCTCAGATAGTTTTCATCACTAACAATAGGAAGAACTACATTTTATACTGTGACCCAGGACATACTTATATTCAGATAATAGTATTTACCCTGACTATATATAATGTACATCAGGACTTTCTATTATATGGAAATGTCTTCCATGATCCATTAAATTGATTTCAATACCCACAAGTTTATCAAACTTTTTCCAATAAACATGCATTTAACAGGATAAAGTTATTTAAAAATAATGTCTCATCAAGAAAATGATATCTTAGCACATTAGGCATTCTAGGCTTTTTGAGAACATTCGGGTAATTTTAAGAGTGGCTCTTGTTTTCTTCACCTTTTTGTCTATGTATCACTTTCTAGAGGGTATAAAAGGCAACTGCTTGTTTGTAGCTTTGTTACTTTTCCGTTTGTCTCTGGATATACAAGAAATTAGAAAACCTTTAACATTTATGTGGCAAATATTTGCCAAAGCAAGCGTTTTTTGTATTTCTTGCAGGATTTCAGAAAATAGAGCACAGAAATATACAAAACATGTTCAAAGGAATCAGCATTTTATAGTCATCTGATCCTCTCCTATCCTCTCCATTTCTCACTCACCTAATAATCCGTTGAATTTCACGAAGTTCTAATTTCTCTTTTCATTAATCTACTCGCTTGCAGTCTTTCTTCCTGTTACTGACTTCTATTTGAAAACTATGTGTACCAGGCTGTTTGTGTATGTAAAGGAGAAAACCAAACATGGCAGGAGGGGAGGAGAGAGGAAGGCACAGAGGAGTGGAAATCAGAAGAAGCAAATGTGGGAATGCATTTGAGTATAAATTGTGACATATAATTGGATCTGGGAGTATACCTTTGTCAATAAAAGTGAGTACAGGAAGGTACCTTTTCTTGTTTTTCTACCTCTCCTGCCGCCTCCACCCTGCCAGTTCCCAGGGACTCCTGGAATGTAGGCAAATACCAAAGAACTGCTTTTATAACGGACTCTAGGAAACTGGGAGGCATAAGCAGCATTGCTTGAGCTGCCAGCAAAACTGAGCACAGAGAAGCAGAGAGAAATTCTCTCCCTTTCTCAAGTAGAACGCGTGCTTTTACTCTTGCCTCTACATGGCACTCAGAGCAATTGTTCTGAAACACAAATCCAATCATGTCTCCCCTTCTCACAATCAATTTCCAATTATTTTAAAGAGAAGGGTAAATCTTTAACATGCCCTACAAGGACTCCTAGCAGCAGGATTCTTCTTACTCTACCCGTAACTCCTGCTACACAATAACAACCCCCTCTCCAACTTTATACCATTCCCCTGAACTTCTTTAAAAACTGAAAAATTCTATGCTCTCTCCCTGTTTCCTCTGTTGAGAGTACTCTTCTCTTCACTCCATCTGCTACTCCCTCATCCATCAGGCCTTAGCTTAGAGAGTTCTTCCTTTGGAAAACCTTCCTGACTCCTCCAAGGCTAGGTTAGGAGTCTCTACTCTGTGCATCTACTGTACTTTATACATACACAGTAATTAAGAGCGTTTATGAAATTCTCTTATCAAAACATCTGTCTCTCTACTCTAAGGCAGGGATATTGTTTTTTCTTATTCATTGTTATAGTCCCAGATCAGACACAGTGTTGGCAAATGGAAAGTTCTTAATAGATATTTACTGGCAGGTCTCCAACTGTGTTATGAGGATTTCCATACTCTGGAACTAGGCTGCAGCTTGTTTCCATGATCCTCTTGTGACAATGATCTTCCTGAGGCACCACTTTAACACCATTTTATGGTTAACAACTTAGGTCTTCTTACCTCCTAACTACTTTCTAGCCAAGAAAAATAATTAGGAAAAAGAGTAGTAATCTTCATGAAATGTAACCTCTACTGTTTTTGGACTCCTAAAAACTTAAAATTATCTTCAGATTTTTCCACTTGAAATTCTATAAATTAAAAAAAATCAGTAGTAACGAACTTGCTAGGTCTTCATTACAAAACTATTTGCTACATAGTAATCTGATTGACAACACTCATTGAAAAGATGCCTTATTGAAGCACAAATTATTCACCATTATTCACCACTAATGGAGCCCTGAAAGCACAAATCCCCAAGGAAATCAGCTCATTATTCGTCTGCTTTAGGAGTCCAGCTGTACTAATCACCTAAGCACATGGGAAAGCACTTGATGCTGAAAGGGTAGCAATAACTAACTATCCATCTAGAAAATATAAACTATGGTCAAAATTCCATATATAATAGAAAGTAAGAAATGCATTCCTGCCTTATAGATCATTCTACTCCTGGCTTCTGCCTAACCCTTTTAGAGGGTAGGTTCTCAAGCTCTGGACACTATATCCTCATCTCTAAGGTGGAGATGCCCCACGTTCCAGGTATCATGCTGGTGACACTTAGCTTAGGCTGGGTTCCAGCAAATGCAAAAACCAGATGAAGGGAGAGGTCCTCAAGGAGACCTATTCCACTTCCACTAACTCATCCTTCAGAAACATTAACAAGTATATCAAGATGTATGCAAAAGATTGTTTAGCCCTGTACAAAACAGATTTAAAAAAAACTTAAATGTCTATTAATAGAGGATGGTTAGGTATAAATACACTGAATTTATATTCTTATGGACTATTATGCAATCACTATAAACATAACACTAGGTGTACTGACGTGGAAAGACATCCATGATGCACTGTTTAAATTTTTTTTTTTTTAAAGATGAAGACTATCACACAGAACAGGACTCCATTTTTAGTTTTAGGAAAGAAACGGAAATTAATGGAAGGGAGGGAGAAAAAAAGAGAATGGAGAGAACTTTGGGCTCCCAAGGTATAATAAGCACACGGTTGTATAAGCAGAAAGAGTTTGGAAGACCATACGATAATTAGTAAGTGTTTACCCTACTAGGTATTTTCCTTTTCTCATATGATATACTTTTGTACCATTCAGATTTTCTTTTCAGTTCCTTTTAATGAAAGATATCTATTGCTTTTTCAAATTAAAAAGAAAATAAAACTCTTTAGTTTAAATACAAATTTTTTAAAGAACAGAACTGATCTTCAACTTAGGTAAAATATCAATCCCCAAATCATGCATCTATATTTCATATTCCCTAAATAAAAATTCATGTGCAAGAACTTGAATGCTTTTGATGTTTGGAAAAAATGTAAAAGTACATACAAAGTTGTGTGTGGTAAGCGGAACATTTTCCAACACTTCTACATGCAGTTCCTCTCCGGTGAGCCAGGAAATATCAGTGTCCCAGCCAATCGGTTTCTTCTCTCTGAAAAGTGTAGACACAGCCTTTCTTGGTTATCATACCTAAAAATCTTTATACCTCATGCTGAAGATATGAAAATTGGTTATTGAGGGGCTAGTAATGGTGAGGGAGATTTGGCTCCCTGGTTTTCCATCGTTAGAAATTTAAATGGCAATAAATTAATTTTTAAGTTTACCCCAAATAAATGTATCACTCTTGGACAAACAGCAGGGTAAAGAGATGTACTCTTTTCTTCAAGCCAGCTCCAGAAAAGACCTACAACAGCAGAAAATTGATTGTTCCTAGGGTCCCCCCCTCAAAACAAACAAACAAAAAAAAAAACCACCAGGTACGGATTTATCTATCCATTAAAAAAAAAAAAAAAAAAAAGAGCACTCAAGGGACAACATGCCCCAGAAAGGGTATTTTTTTTAAAAACAGGATTCAAAATTTGGGGGGGTCTTGGCACAATTTTAGATACTTTTCTGAAAGAAAAATAGTTTAATATAAAATGTTAATTTTGATAAGCCTTTTGTGAAACTGTTGAGTTTATGTTAAAAATAGGGGAATAGGGAAGAGTTCCATTATTCAAATAAGCCACATTTTAAATGGTTCACAAAAATTATAAGAATCTCAAACTCCAAATAAAATCATTTGATCAGAGTAACAAACACTATCATCACACAAAATATCTAGTGTTAACTCCTCAAAAGGCCTGCAAGTTTTCTTTAGGCTAACTTAATATTTTTTTCTAAAGTTAAATTTCAACACCCTGGGTTTGGGTAAAGCTGCTACAGAAAACCCAAAAGTTTTATGTCTGAGGGATTTTTTTCCTTCTTAAACAAAATTTCACATCACATACAAACCATACCCATCCTGAATTCTGTAAACAGCACAGCACTCTGGGATTAGACCTCTCATCATCAGAGCTTTCTTTAGACTGTCTCGGACTGTAACTCCACATCTTGCAGGTACCTATGATATCATAGATATATGATATGAGGTAAAGGGAATAAATTATATATTTTTTCCACATCATTTTAAAAAGCTCAATACTTTATAATACCTTTAAAATGTCATATGGATTAGTATGTCAGATACATCATTGTAAAGCTAAGTTGCTATTAAAGGAAAATTATGACTCAAGTATCTATTATTCACCAACTTAAAGCAAAACTGACTTTGCTTTTTATTAAAATCATGAAATATTTTAACATATAAAAACAGAAAATATAACAGATTCCTATATACCCATCACTGAGAAATGTCAACATTTAAAGCAAAAGCAATTAAAAAAAATTTTTTTTTAATTTGAATATAGTTGACACACATTATATCAGTTTCAGGTGTACAACATAGTGATTCAACTTCTCTATACATAATGCTATGCTCACAAGTGTAGCTACTATCTGTCACCATACAACACTATAATATCATTGACTATATTCCCTATGCCTTTCATCCCCATGACTTATTAATTCCATAACTGGAAGCCCGTATCTCCTACTTCCCTTCTTCCGTTTTGCCTATCCCTCTATTGTCCCCTCTGGCAGCCATCACTTTGTTCTCTGATTCTGTATTTTGTTTGTATACTGTTTTTCAGTGGCTGTGCCAATTTACATTTTCATCAACAGCATATGATAGTTCTTTTTTCTCTGCATTCTACATCCTAACACTTCTTTTCGATTTTAGTGATTCTGACAGGTTTAAGGTGTTATCTCATTGGTTTTTTTTTTTTTAAAGATTTTAAGTAATCTCTACACCCAACGTGGGGCTCGAACTTATAACCCCAAGATGAAGAGTCGCATACTCTACTGACTCAGCCTGCCAGGCACCCCCTCATTGTGGTTTTGATTTGCATTTCTCTGATGATTAATGATGGTAAGCATCTTTTCCTGTGTCTGTTGGCCATCTATAGGTCTTCCTAGGAAAAATATCTGTTCAGGTCCTCTGCGTATTTTTTAATCAGATTATTTGGAATTTTTGGTGTTGAGTTGTATGTTCTTTACATATTTTGAATATTAACCCCTTATCAGATATATCATTTGCAAATATCTTCTCTCATTTAGTAGGTCACCTTGTTCTTTTGGTGACGGTTTCCTTCGCTGTCAAGAGCTTTTTATTTTGGTGTAGTCCCAATAATTTATTTTTGCTTTTATTTCCCCTGCTTAAGGAGACATATCTAGAAAAACGTTGCTGATATCAAACAGATTACTGCTTATGTTTTCTTCTAGGAGTTTTATGGTTTCAGGTCTTACATTTAGGTCTTTAATCCATTTTGAGTTTATTTTTGTATATGGTATAAGTAGTTGTTTCATTCTTTTGCATATAGCTGTCCAGGTTTCCCAACACCGTTTATTAAACAGACTGACTTTTCCCCATTGTTTATTCTTGCATCCTTTGTCATAGGTTAATTGACCATATAATCATGGGTTTGTTTCTGGGCCCTCTATTCTGTTCCATTGATCTATGTGTCTATTTTTGTGCCAGTATCACATACTTGGTATGATTACTACAGCTTTGTAGTATATGTTGAATTCTAGAATTGTGATATTTCCAGCTTTGTTGTTCTTTCTTAAGATTCCTTTAGCTATTTGGGGATCTTCTGTGGTTCCATACAAACTTTAGGATTATTTGTTCTAGTTCTGTGAAAAATGTTGTTGGTGTTTTGATAGGGATTGCATTCAATCTGTAGATTCTTTGGGTAGTATGGAAATCTTAATACTAATCTTTCCAATCTATAAGCATGGAATATCTTTCCATTTGTTTGTGTCATCTTTAATTTCTTTCATCAATGTTTTATAGTTTTCGAAGTATGGGTCTTTCACCTCTTTGGTTAAGTTTATTCCTAGGTATTTTATTCTTTTTGGTGTAACTGTAAATGGAATTGTTTTCTTAATTTCTCCTTCTGCTACCTCATTATCAGCATACAGAAATGCTACTGACTTCTGGGTATTAATTTTGTACCCTGCAAGTTTACTGAATTCATTTATTACTTCTGATAGTTTTTTTTTGGTGGTCTTTAGGGTTTTCTATGTATAGTATCATGTCATCTGCAAATAAGACAGTTGAACTTCTTCCTTACCAATATGGATGCCCCATTTCTTTTTCTTTTCTTTTCTTTTTTGAAGATTTTACTTATTTATTTGACAGTGAGAGACACAGTGAGAGCAGGAACACAAGCAGCGGGAGTGAGAGAGGGAGAAGTAGGCTTCCCGCTCAGCAGGGAGCCCAATGTGGGGCTCGATCCCACGACCCTGAGACGATGACCTGAGCTGAAGGCAGATGCTTAACGACTGAGCCACCCAGGCGCCCCCTCATTTCTTTTTCTTGTCTGACTGCTGTGGATAGGACTTCCAGTACTATGTTGAAGAAAAGTGGTGAGAGTGGACATCCTCAATATGTTCCTGATCTTAGGGTGAAAGCTCTCATTTTTTCACCACTGACAATGATGTTAGCTGTAAGTTTTTCATTATCTTCCCTCAAACCCACTTTTTTGAGGGTTTTTATCCCAAACAAATGTCGAATTTTGTCAAATGCTTTTTCTGCATCTATTCATATAATCATATGATTTTTATCCTTCACTTTGTTGATATGGTATATCATGTTGATTGTGAATAAGGAGCCACCCTTGCATGCCTCGAATAAATTCCACTTGATCATGGTGAATGATCCTTTTAATGTACTGTTGAATATGTTTTGCTTATATTTTGTTGAGGATTTAAAGCAAAATCAGTGTAATCCTTCAATCACACTGATGGTCCTTAAAAGATGTCTTGCTGATCCTAAACATAGTAGGAATAAAATACTTATCTTAGTATGTATAATTGTTATTTGCTGTTTACTTGCCTAACATCCCTATTTCTTCTGGGAACCTGCCTTTCACTAAAAATCCACATGACACTAGTAAGAGTATTAATCAAGGGTCACTACTTTTCTGGCTACACGAGACATATGCTGGTAAATCAGTTTCCCATATCCTTGGCAAAAGCAACTGATCCAGGGCTAGATGTATGACCCAAATAGTACCAGAGTTTGTCCCTAAACTGACTGATGCAGGGGCGCCTGGGTGGCTCAGCTGTTAAGCGTCTGCCTTTGGCTTAGGTCATGGTCCCAAGGTCCTGGGTTCGGGCCCCGCATCGGGCTCCGCATTGGGCTCCCTGCTCAGCAGGAAGCCTGCTTCTCCCTCTCCCACTTCCCCCTGCTTGTGTTCCCTCTCTCGCTGTGTCTATGTCAAATAAATAAATAAAATCTTTAAAAAAATAAAAGAAAATAAACTGACTGATGCATACTGGTTGAGAAAGTTTCTGTTTTGACATAGTTACAGTGTGCCAATAGGATAGAAATCTGAAGCTGTCTGTGGCCATCTTCCCTACAACACTGAGAAAATCTAGTTACAGAATGAAGATAACCTAGGGAGAAGCACAGATAACATCAGGAGTGTGGAGTGAAAAGGCATTGGAAAGAGAGATAAAAATAATTTTTCTGTATATTTGAAATTCCTCCATCCTGGTCTTTTCCAAACATGCCCCATCCTTCCAGGTGAATCTGAATAATTTGTAACTGAAAAAGAACTGACAAACAAGTGTGCACTAAAATGAGGCAGTGGGGATTCATGTTGGTCAGTTTTTAAGGGGGAAGGGGAGTGGAGACAGAGGCGATGTGTTAGTTACTAACAGTAAAAATCAAGGTTCCACTCTTAAATCACTAAAGTACTTAGCAAACCATAAGTTTCCAAAGAAATTGAAAATCTTTGGGCTACAGGGGAAAAAACAGTGTAAAGGTGAATATAAGACTGGATTTAAACAGCACATTGAAGAAGGACCAATTCAGAAATCCACATTAGGACCTACGATTAGAAAAAAGAAGAGACATATTTTAGCTTAAAATAACCAAACTATCCAGCAAGAGAAATGTTGGAGAAGACATGAGGGAATAGTCTCATCACTGGAAGTATTCAAGAGCCTGGACTGGTACAGTTGATCCTCTTTATTTGTGGATTCCATATATGCAAATTTGTCTACTCACTAAAATTGTTTTGTATACTCAAAATCAGTATGTGCAGTGCTTATGTAGAGGCATGCAGAGCAGTGAAAAATTTGAGTTGCCCAATGCACACCTTCCCATCTAAGGATGAACAAGGTGATATCCTGCCTGCCTGTTCTCACTGTCATACTGTAAGCAAGTGCCCTATGCCAGGAGGCTTTTAGGCTAATGGGCCCTAGCCAGCTGTGAAGAAATAAATGACCTATGGGCCAATATACAGAAGCCATTTTGGCTCATTTATCTAATAGTAACCCTTTATTTCCCTTGGAAGCAATGGTCCAGTATTCTTTAATTCAGTGTTTCCAGTGAATTTATAGAACATAACTACTTGCAAATAGTAAAAACTGGCTGTACCTTCCAGAAATAATGAACAGAGGGAAAGTTCACTTTTACCCTCTGCTACTCATATTCCGCATACTTTACGCAAAAACTTCTTGATTAGCAACCTTATCTTTAGTTTTAAGCCCAATCCCATGTCACCAGAGGAATCTTTCGAAAGAAGGTATTCTTAACTTGTGTGTGTGTCAAAGACTTCTGAGAATTTGGAGTGCCTGGGTGGCTCAGTTGGTTAAGCTTCTGATTCTTGACTTTGGCTCAGGTCATGGTCTCAGGGTCATGAGATTGAGCTCTGAATGTCAGGATCCGTGCTGGACACAGAGGCTGCTTAAGATTCTCTCTCCCGAGGTGCCTGGGTGGTTCAGGCATTAAGCGTCTGCCTTCAGCTCAGGTCATGATCTCAGGGTCCTGGATTGAGCCTGTATTGGGCTCCCTGCTCAGCAGGAAGCCTGCTTCTTCCTCCCCCACCCCCCCTGCTGGTGTTCCCTCTCTGTCTCTCTCTCTGTGTCAAATAAATAAATAAAATCTTTTTTTTTTAAAGATTTTATTTATTTATTCATGAGAGACAGAGGAGGAGAGAGAGAGAGAGAGAGAGAGAGAGAAGCAGAGGGAGAAGCAGGCTCCCAAGGAGCAGGGAGCCCGATGTGGGACTCGATCCCAGGACCCTGGGATCATGACCTGAGCCAAAGGCAGACGCTTAACCATCTGAGCCACCCAGGCGCCCTAAATAAATAAAATCTTAAAAAAAAAAAAGATTCTTCTCTCTCCCTCTGCCCCACCTCTGCCTCTAAAAAAAAAAAGACTTCTGAAAATCTGATGAAAGTCATAGATGCTCTCTCTGAAACATAAAATTTCAGAGGGTTCACAGAACCTGAAGCTCATGTATCAACTGTTGAGAAGCCCACCAAACTGAGATTTGGAACTCCATTCTAAAATGTAATTTTATATTTCATTAGTCTGCTCAAATTTTTCATTATTTATAGACCAAATTCAAATTTTCCTCAAAATTTTCCAGTTCCTTATAGGGAAAATTTAAAATTCTATAATGTGGCATATAAAGTCATGAGTGAACCGTGGCTATCTACCACACCCTTCAGTTTCTTTTGTAATTTCCCTCATGTACTCCTGTCATGTGTCTTCTAATATAGGTATGCTCCCTTATGCTTAATTCCAAAGTGTATGTATATTTCATCAGCATACAAAATACCTTCCACTCTTATCAATAAGGGAAAGTCATCAGTCAGTCCTTCTTCATTCCACTACTGTAGGTTCATTTTTTTAAACTATTTGCTCCTTCATTGATAGTGCCAGTTCAACAGACTAACGGAACAAACCAAAATAAACTCTTAATATATAAAGGAAATTAGAATAAAAGAAAGGCAGCATCTGAAATAGGAAAGATGTCCATGTTGAGACAGTTGGAACTAATCTAGGAAAAAAGATTCATTCATACTTCATACCGTATACTAGGGTAAACTCCAAATGAATCAAAGATTTAAATGTTGCAAGAAGAAAGGAACGAATGAACCATAAAAGTACTGGAAGGAGACACGGCAAAATCCTTTATAACCTCAAGGCCTTTATAATTATAATGAAAAATCTGCCATAAAAGAAAAAATGTTAAGTTCAACTACATAAAACTAAGAACCTTTTACACGGCAAAACAAACTATAAGCAGTCTAAAGACAAGTACAAACTGTGAAGAAATATATTTGTAACTTAAAAGCAAAGTCATAAGATGAAAGCAAACTGATAAAAACTATCTGCAACTCATTTAACATGCAGGTAATCTTCCTAATATATAAAGAGCTGAAAATTTGAGATTAAGACCAACAACCAATAAAAAAACGGGCAAAGGATATGAAAGACAGTTCACACAAATGGAAACAGAAATGGTGTTCAAACAGGAAAAGGTGGTCAACCTCATTAGGAGCAAAACAAATTCAAACTTGAAAACAAAATATGCTTCATTTATCAGACTGGCAAAAATCCAAAAGCTTGACAGCATGTTCTGTTGATTAGGCTATGGTAAATAGCATCTCATACATTGCTGGTGGCAGTGCAAAATTAAGTAAGATCTATGAAGCAAAATTTCAAAGCATCTTTCAGAATTACACATATAAATTTCCTTTTGATCCAGCCAAGCATATTTTTGGTATAACTACAGTATTCTGGTAAACTACAGTATATCTATACATTGAAATCTATAGCTATAAAAAGAGTATTTAAAAGTTCTCTGTATATGGAAATGGAACATTTCCAGGGTGGTTACATAAACATTAAAATACAGAATGATATATACGGTATGATGGCTTGTGTACACAAAGAGGAGTGGGGAAATAAAAAAATATATTTTTATATTTGCTTGTAGCTACATTAAAAAAACGAAACAAAAAACCAACCCAGAAAATATACACACACACCCCAAAGAAAAATAGTGACCTAAAAGATTCAGGGGAACCTGGATGTATAGAATATAGAAACAGGGTAGAAACAAGATTTCTTTATATAAGTACCACATGAAAGAATTACCTGATTGAAAAGAAAAGGGGAGGAGAGGTTTGTCTCCTATTTATAGGCTGAAAAGACTGAAAAGATATTTTCAAAAGAACCAGGTGTATGCATCTTCTCCAAATTCCAAAATTAAGTGTCCCTGATTAGGTTATCAAAGCAGGAACATTTTTTCCCTATAAAATTTTTTAAAATAAGCATACTATCTTAATAAAGAGCTAGAGTCGATGTAATTGCAAAGGAAAATTTAGACCAAAACAAAATGTATTAGTCTAAACTTTTGTCCAACAGTTTTTATAGTGAATATAAACCATCTTTTATCAATGGGTTCATGACGGCTCACTACACTACTTTTGTATATGCTTAAAATTTTCAATAAAAGGTTTTCTTAAAACTTAAAGACCTTCTTAAAAGAGCAGCCATTAAAATTCGGGTGACCACCAAAATTATTACATATTATTTGAGCTAGTAGATTAATTTGGTAGTTTAAATTCTTTGCAATGAAGACTTTACTATACACTTTAAGTAAACTTCATGATACCCTAAGATCTTCTTGTATAAACCAGCACAAACTACAGATGCCAATATATGGGTTTTGAACATAAATCTAAATTTATAGCTTCCTGATTTTATAATAATTTATCCTGATGTCAAAGCCTTTTCCAGGACTGTTCCACCGATTCGGTTTTCAAGGAAAAACCTCCTATCATCCGCTTACAACATGGTCTTATTAAAGTAAAAAGAGGCTCACTATACTATAAAAACTTTGTAATGTAAAAGCAATTTTATTTTATTTTTTAAAAGATTTATTTATCTGAGTGAGAGAGAGTAAGAAACAGAAAAAACGAGAGGGGAGAGGGTCAGAGGGAGAAGTAGACGCCCCACTGAGCAGGGAGACATATGCAGGACTCCTGCTCTCTCACTCTCTCTTTGACAAATAAATAAATAAAATCTTCAAAAATAAAAAGTTAAATTCAAAGAGTAAGATCTATATGTATCAACATGTACATATGTATACCTTGAAATTATAATTTTGAATAAAAAAGATAAGATGTTGAACATTACATATAGTATCATCCTACTGTAAATTTTATTTTATTTTTTTAAAGATTTTATTTATTTGTCAGAGAGAGAGAGCACAGGCAGGGGGAGTGGCAGGCAGAGGGAGAGGGAGAAGCAGGCTCCCTGCTGAGCAGGGAACGCAATGTGGGACTCGAACCCAGGACCGTGGGATCATGACCTGAGCTGAAGGCAGATGCTTGACCGACTGAGCCACCCCGGTATCCCTAGTATACTACTATAAACTTTAAAAATACTTATAGATATATATATATTTAGTAAAGTATAAGAATTAATGTAGCCCACATTTATCGAATGGCTGCTTCTTGGGCAACACGGTGGGATGTGGATGTTTATGAGAGGAATGGGACTGGTAAAGGGAACCACATTTGCGTATGTGTGTGCAGTATGAAGGATATATAACAAACACTCCTATTTGTTCATTGGAGGTGACTAAACACAGATTTTAATATACTGTCCTTTATACTTTTCCATATAAATACATTTTCTAAATAAAAATATTTTAAAAACCTTATGAACATTCTTTTCCAAATGCTG
Source organism: Callorhinus ursinus (assembly GCF_003265705.2). Classification (NCBI taxonomy): domain Eukaryota; kingdom Metazoa; phylum Chordata; class Mammalia; order Carnivora; family Otariidae; genus Callorhinus; species Callorhinus ursinus. Next base: position 77,979,987 of record NW_027397074.1, read on the forward strand.
AATTGGTGACCAAAGTTACCAATTTTTAAATACCTTGCTTTGAAAAATGATAAGCATGGTTTTTTGTTTAGTACTGGTTTACAGTCATAAAAGAAAACTTCTAATAGCTAGCCACTATCATATTCCTGTATTATAATCCTCTCACTTAGTCTACCTTACTTTTACTTTCTAATCTCAGGCTTACTTGTCTTAATATAGTTCTTTTCAAACCTGAAACGCATTCAGTTTTATTCCTATAATCTCCACTTCTCTTTCTCCTTCTAAAATATATATAGTCTTAGAACGTGTACTTTTTGCTATCTCTAGAAGAAATAATCCTGGCTATTTTCTCTTTTTTATCCAATTTCTATTATTAGAACATTGCTCATCAGCTCTTACAATTATTCTTATCTCAGACCTATCATATTTTATTTTGTCTCTGCATGCCATGTAAAACTATTTATAAAAGAAATTTCTTTCTCCAAAAAAGATACAGAAAGCCAATAAGCACATGAAAAGATGCTTAATATCATTAGCCATCAGGAGAAATACAAATCAAAACCACAATGAGACGCCACTTCACACAGACTAGAATGGCTATAATCAAAAAGACAGTAAACATGCTGGTGAGTGGATGGAGAAACTAAAACCCTCATACAGTACTGTTGAGAAAGTAAAATGCTACAGCTGTTTTGGAATACATTCTGCCTGTTCCTCAAAAGATTACTATAGACATATACCAAACAAAAATGAAAACATATGTCCACACAAAAACTTGTACATGAATGTTCATAGAAGCATTATTCACAATAGCCAAAAAGTGGAAACAACACTTAGGATGGATAAATAAAATGGAGTATATACAAACAATAGGATATCATTTGACCATAAAAAGGCATGAAGGACTGAATCACACTATAACATGGATGAACACTGGAAACATGCTAAGTAAAAGAAGCCAGTCACAAAAGACCACACATTCCACAATTCCATTTACATGGAATGTCCGGAATAGGCAAATCTATAGAGATAAAAGGAAGTAACTTGTTACCTAGGACTGGGAAGATTGGGGAGAAATGGTTAAGTGACTTCTAATGTATATAGGGTTTCTTTTTTGGAGTGCTGAAAGAGTTTTTTTTTTTTTTTAAAGATTTTATTTATGTATTTGACAGAGGGAGACACAGCGAGAGAGGGAACACAAGCAGAGGGAGTGGAAGAGGGAGAAGCAGGCTTCTTGCTGAGCAGGGAGCCTGATGCGGGGCTCGATCCCAGGACCCTGGGATCATGACCCGAACTGAAGGCAGAAGCTTTAACGACTGAGCTACCCAGGCGCCCCTGGAGTGCTGAAAAAGTTCTTAAATTGATTGAGATGACATTTGTGTGACTCTATGAATAGACTAAAAATCACTGGATTGCACCCTTTGAATGAATCAATTGTATAATGTGTGAATTAAGTCTTAGTCTATAAAAAAATTCTTTTAAATTATGAATTCCAAAAGCCAGGCTTAGGACAAGCTGTGTTTCAGGGTAACTGGGTTAGTCTAATACTTTCTTTGTTAGCCTTTTGTTAATTTCTTTGTTAACCTTTTGTTGGATGATTTATGTATTGAAAAGTATACATGAATGTGGGTATCTCAGGCTTAAAATACTTTAAATTTTATTAGATCAATAATATCTTCTAAATTTTAACATTCAGTGTTGGCCAAGGTCTCATGGTAAAAGTAAGTCTCATACACTATTCAGAGTGTATACTAATGCATACTTTATTCAATAATTATTTCTAGGTATCTAACATAAAAATTTCCCACAGTGTTTCAGGACACAGGTATTTAAATGTATATTACAGTATTAACTATCCATCATGAAAAATGGCTAAAGTTGGATACAACCACTCTAAACAATAATTTTAAACAGAAGAAACAGCTCTGTGAAAAAAAGATTTAAGTATAAGGTAAAAGGTTAGTCTTTTTCTCCTGCCAGAGCATGATCCTCCTCATCCTTAACACTTCTTTCTCTCTTTAAAGGTCTATTTCAAATAATACTTAGATAGCCCTACCAATTTTCTTTTGGTTACTAACAGCTCTTCTTTTTTTTTTTAAGTTTTATTTATTTAAGTAATCTCTACATCCAACACGGGGCTCGAACTCATGACCTTGAGATTAAGAGTCACATGTTCTTCCAACTGAGCCAGCTAGGTGCCCCCTTCATTCCTTTTTTAAAAAAAGATATTTGAGGTATAGCTGACCTACAATAAACTACATTAAGTATATTGTCTGATACAATTTGACATTATGTATATATCCATGAAATCATCTAATGTACCCCATTACACCTTCTCAAAGTTTCTTTGCACTCCTGTGTAATTCCTCCCTCCTGCCCCAGGCCCAGGCCCAGGCAAATACTGATCTAACACTGTCACTATAGAACAGTTTGCATTTTCTAGAATTTTATAAAAGTATAAAATACATATTCATTTTTGTCTGGCTTTCACTTAGCATGATTATTTTGAGATTTATCTATGTTGTGTCTATCAGTAGTGTATTCCTGTGTACCACATGGTATTCCATTTTATGGATATACCACAACTCGCTTAACCATCTGTTGATGAACATTTGGGGCTAAGAACAAATCTGTACAAATCTTTGTATGGACATATGCTTTATCTTCTTTTGGGTAAATACCTAGAAGTAGAATGGCTGGATCATATACTAGGTGTATGCTTAACTTTTTACAAAATTGCCATACTTTTTTTTAATCGTGGTGAAATAAATTTAACATAAAATTTAACATCTTAACCATTTTTAGTACACAGTTAGCTATGTTAAGTACATTCACATTGTGTAACCAATGGCCTTGACTTTTTTCATTTTGAAAAACTGAAACTCTATGACCATTAAAGAACAACTCCCCATTCTCCCCCACCCCCACACTTTGCAACCACTATCCTATTTTCTGTTTCTATGAATTTGACTACTCTAGGTAACTCAAATAAGTGGAATAATACAGTATTTGTCTTTTTGTGACTCAAGATTCATCAATGCTGTACAATGTACCAGAATTTCCTTTTTAGAGTTAAATATTTCATTGTATGCATATATCACATTTTGTTTATTCATGCATCTGCTGATGGACATGGGTTGATTACACATTTTTGGTTATTATGAATAAAGATGCTATAAATATGGTGTATAAATAATCTCTTTGAAACCCTTCCAATTCATTTGGGTATATATTCAGAAGCAGAATTGTAGGATAATATGATAATTCTATTCTTAGTTTTTTGAGGAACCATCATACTGTTTTCCATAGTGGTCACACCATTTTATATTCCCACTAGCAATGCACAAGGGTCCCAATTTCTCTACATCCTTGCCAATGTGCTATTCATTCTTTCCTCTTTCCTTCTCTTTTTCTTTTCTTCCCTCCCTCCCTTTCTTTTTTTCTTTCTTGATAGTAGCTATTCTAATGGGTGTGAGGTGGTAGCTTATGTGGCTTTGATTTACATATTTCTAATGATTACTGTTGAGAATCTTTTCATGTGTTTGTTAGCCATCTGTATATCTTCCTTGGAGAAATATCTATTCAAGTTCTCTCCCCTTTTCTTAATCAGGTTGTTTAGGTTTTTTTGTTTTGTTTTGTTTTGTTTTTTAATTGAGTTGTATGAGTTTTTAAAAATACGTTCTAGGGACACCTGGGTGGCTCAGTCGTCAAGCATTTGTCTTTGGCTCAGGTCATGATCCCAGGGTCATGGCATCAAGCCCCACAACCGGCTCCCTGTTCGGCAGGAAGCCTGCTTCTCCCTCTCCCACTCCCCCTGCTTGTGTTTCCTTTCTCACTGTCTCTGTCAAAAAATAAATAAAATCTTTAAGAATAAATAAATAAAATACATTCTGAATATTAGCCCTTTATCACAGATATGACTTGCAAATATTTCCTCCCATTCTATAAGTTGTCTATTCACTCAGATGGTTATGTTTTTTTTTTTTTTTTTTAATTTATGTCAGAGAGAGAGAGACCACAAACAGGGGGAGTGGCAGGCAGAGCAAGCAGAGGAAGAAGCAGGCTCCCCACTGAGCAAGGAGCCTGATGAAGGACTCAATTCCAGGACCCTGGGATCATGACCTCAGCCAGAGGCAAACGTTTAACCGACTGAGCCACCCAGGCATCCTGATTTGTGTTCTTTGATTCACATAGTTTCTAGTTATCATATAGTCCTATTTCTCTATTTTTATGTATGTTGCCTGTGGCTTCTGGTGTCATATCTAAGAAACTACTGCCAAATCCAGTGTGGTGAGGCTCTTCCTCTATGTTTTATTCTAAGGGTTTTATAGTTTCAGCTCTTACATTTATATCTTTGATCCATTTTGAGAGAACTTTGCATATAATGTAAGGTAAGGGTCCAACTTCATTGTTTTGCATGTGCACATCCAGGTTTCCCAGCATCATTTGTTGAAGAGACTGTCCTTTTTGTGGTACCCTTGTTAGATCCCTTGACCATATACATAAGAATTTATTTCTGGACTCTATTTCACTGATCTATATGTCTCTATGTCTATGCCATTCTGTAGGTTTGTAGTAGTTTTGAGATCAGGAAGTGTGAGATGGAATTCCAACTTTTCTCTTTTCCTTAAGCCTCCACATTAAGTTCAGGATGGATTTTTCTATTTCTGCAAAAAATGCTGTTGGGATTTTAAAAGGAACTGTAGGGATCCTGGGTGGCTCAGTTGGTTAAGTGTCTACTTTCGGCTCAGGTCATGATCCCAGGGTCCTGGGATGGAGTCCCATATCGGACTCCCTTCTCAGTGGGGAGCCTGTTTCTCCCTCTCCTGCTCCCCTTGCTTCTGTGTGCTCTCTTTCTCTGTCAAATAAATAAATACAGTATTTTAAAAAGAGGAACTGTATTAAATAAAACTACCAAACTGTTTTACAAAGTGACTGTACCATTATACAGTCCCACCAGCAATGAATGAAAATTCCAGTTATTCCACATTCTCGCAAATAGTTGGTATGGCCTCTCTTTCATTTTAGCCATTCTAGTAGGTATAGGGGGTTATCCTTGTGCCTTTATTTTGCATTTCCCCAGTAACTAATGATGTTGAGCATCTTCTAGTGTATTTATCTACTATCTACATCTCTGGTGAAGTATCTGTTCAAATCTTTTGCTTATTTTTTGAGTTATTTGCTTTCGTATTATTAAGTTCTAAGAGCTCTTTGTATGCTCTGGATACATGTCTTGAATCAGGTGTATGTTTTGCAAAGACCAGTCTGTGGTTTGTCTTTTTATTCTCTTAACACTGTCTTTTGAAGAGTGTAAGTTTTTAATTTCAGTGAAGTCCAATTCATGAATATGTTACTTTTCATTCCTTCCTCTGTATTCAACTTTCTTTCTAAATTAATTTTTGGGTAGTTCCTTCCAGCAGAGCCTGGGAAAGGTAAATTCTCATCTGGAAAGGCCTTTATTGTACTTTCAACTCATACTTTATCTAAGCAACTTACAGACATTTCTCAGCATTCTGAGTACACTAGTCTATTGTCTTCTGGCTTCTATAGCTGTACAATGAAAATTTTTTGATAATCTAATTAAGAATTTTTTAAAGATAATTTTTCCCTGGTTTTAAAATACTATCCTTTCATTTTATTGTATCTAATAATTATATTGAAAATTATTTATACAATTTAGGGCCTTTGTTTCCTAAATCTTTAGATTTATATCTTTCACAAATGATAGCCATCATTTCTTTGAATTTTGCTCTACTCCTTTATTTCTAGTCTCACTTTCTGGAACTCCTCTGAGGCATATAATGAAACTGTTCATTCCATCTTTCATATCTCTTATCCTCTCTGTTACAGGTTTTTAATTTTTTTTTACTCTTTCCTTCTTTTAGAATTTACTAATTCTCCCTCTAATCTACTTTTTACCTCATCCACTTAGTTTTTTAAAATATTCTAATTTTTATTTAGCACTTCGATACTTCTTCTGTAACATGATGTAATTATTTGACATACTGAGGTTTTATTTAAAGTCACCTTGCTATGTCCTCAAATCAGTATCAATTTATATTTGTTAGGTTTTTTTACCTAGTGGCAACTATTTCTTTTGAACTTTCTATTTTTCCTTTGGTCTAAGTTGTTTGAATTTTTCCAACTCTATTAAGAAAAATTTCACTCACAGAAAATTAGAAGGAATGATACAATTAACATCCAAATCTCTCTACTTAGATTCTAAATTTTTTTCATATTTATTTTCTCTAACGTTTTGTTTTCCATCTTACCATTTGAAATGAAGTTTGACTGATTGAGAAAGGAGTCATAATAGTGGTTACTCTTGAAAGTGATTACTGAATTGGAATGGGTTTGGAGAACCTTTCTCAAGCGCTAGAAATGTTCAATATCTTGATTTCTGTGGCAGTTACATATGTAGAAGGTCACTCAGCTGTATACTTGAGATTTGTATACTTTAAGTTTTATTTCAAAAAAGAGGATGAAAAAAGTTGTAGGTGTCATGACAATTTATGCCTAAATGCCAAAAAAGGTATTTCCTAAGAATAAAGACATTCCTCTACATAGTTATGTTCCTGGTATCAGACTAGGAAAATTAGTAATTCCATAATATATTTAATCAACATTCAGCATTTCCCATCACAAAATGCCTTTTATAGCTCTTCCCCATTCTAGTCCCAAGTTAGGATCACACACTGCATTTGTTTACATCTCTTTAGTCTTGTTTAGTGTAGAATAATCTCCAATCTTTTTTGTCCTCTGTGACACTGAGTCCAGGCCATCCATCTCTCTTATAGAATGTCCAAATTCTGAACCTGTTTGTTTCTTCATGGCACTTAACTTTTTCCTTTATCCCCTGTGTTTCTTGTAAAATGGAAGGTTCAGAAGCTTAACAACAGAATTGTCTTTAGCTAGATAACTTCAGAGATGATAACAGTCATCCACTGAGTTTAAAATTTTAGGACCACCTAGAAGCTCTATTTGGTTCTTTCTTAGGAGTCCTGTTGTTCTTAAGTCTTCTAATGCACTGATAAGCTCTTTCCTTGTGTATTTTATAACATGGGATTTTGAGCTTATCAGTGGGCATTATCTATGTGGGTTCCATGAGCTCTAGATAGGCCAAAGAGATTCTGCATTTGCTTCTGCCTACTGCCTGACTGCTATTACCTCTCCAGGACCAGTTGTTGGGTTTAAAGTTCCTGGACAGCACCCATAAATATGAAGCCCACACCATGATGAGGACAGGCCTATAATTAAGAATTCAAGGGAAACATTAATCTTTATCTGGACTGCTGGTGAAGACAAACAAGTTTCATTGTTATTTACCTATGCTGAGTAGATATTTTCTTCTAGTTTACCCTTTTGCTGAAGGTAAAACCATTCAAAGGCTCAGCTTTATGTGAGGATCTGAGTTCCAACTACCCTTTGTGACACTGGCCAAAGGCCTAGTCTTGCATCCCCATACACTGACACTCGCATCCCTTTGTTGCACAAGGTGACAAACTGACCTCTCTGGAGGCCACTGTAGCACTTTTTCCAAGACAATCCAGAATTACTACTAATGCTGTGTGAGGGGAAAAAAAATTAAAACTACTTTGATTTCACTTGTATTTGGAAATGAAAAGGTTTTTTATTAATTTCAAAAATAACCATATACATTTTTAAAAAGTAGTGATGTATACAGGTGCATTATTATTAAAGCCAATGATAGTACTTGTTGCACTCAAGGATTACAGACCACCCATAAAACTGTGCAGATTTCCCTGCTTTAAATATTACTCACAGAGTAGTCTGTTCCATTGGTAATACTTACCATTAACAAAAGTTACGTAGACAGAGAAAAAATATCAAGCACACTAAAAATCCAACATTTGATAAAAAGTCCAAATAGGGATTTCTCAAGGGCAAAGAACAAAGCTGACCTGACATGTTAAACAACAAACAAGCTCAAGTCTTGAAATTCTTTTTGATTCTAAACTCGTACTTAGACTTGAGTGTGGTTCAAGTTTGGTAGATAGGTTATAAATGTTAAATTGGACACTAAACACAATACAATTTGTTCCAGTTAAGAAACACAGACAGTGGCACCAAATAATTATGTCTTTTTCACTCCTGTTTGAAATGGATGCTTCCATTTGCATGACCACGGAGTATGGAGTGGTAACATATTTCAGTTTCAACAACTACTATTTCTGAAAAACACAAAGAAAAAGCAATGATGACATTAAAAGCTGACTCACCACTGTCCTCTGTTTATTGGGCAAGAAGACTCTAACGATAGGTTTTTGTGGTGACTTGGGATTGCTCCGTGATACATCTGTGGGATTTTGAAAAACTGAAAGAGATGAAGGTAGCACTGAAAGGCTGGAAGAGGAAGAAGATGTAACAGTGTCCATTGATGCAGAGCTAGAAACAGAAAAATCAGTTCCATTCCCCAGGGATTCCAATAACTGTTGTTCTCGCTGTTGGAGGGCATCTAGCTTGCTGGTGTATTCTTCATAGGCCTATAAAATAAAGCAGACTTATGTTGAAGCTGGACTTTTTCCTGACAGTAACAAAAGGAAACAAGAAATTTAAGTTTGGTTATAATCTCTTTATAATCTAGCTAATAGGGTTTTAAGTTAGAAGTTACAAAATAAATGCTAAAAGCACTGTAAATTAATACTTATACTTTTAAATTGATAAATCTTTTGTGATAAGATACTACACTGCACTGAGAAACTGACAAAAACATAAATGTCTAGAATAGCCATGAACGTTAATTTAAAAATACAGTATTTAGAATGTTCTGGTCATATTGCAGTTTACCTTCCAAACCACTTATCTAACATAAAATAAAATACTATATACTACATCAAGGGTAAGTACAATCTCTATTAAAAATTTATTTTTTTCCAGAAAACATGTAGGCATATAAAGTGTCATACCTTTCTCCCCTCCAAAGAACAGAAAGAGAGGTTGAAAAGGAGATGAGGTCTTAAAAGAGATTTGTCAAAAAATAAGACTCAGGTATAGTGTCAGATCTCACCATTACTTAAAAGATGTATAACTGCCAGCTTCTTTCTGAAATAGCTATTAGTTAAAATGCTTTATTCTCCTCACTATGGGTCTCTGACGATCCCATCAAATACTGCTTAGAGAACAAAATTTTATCTGAAAAGGTGGTTTACAACCTGCAGTCAAGAAATTCTGGGGCCATTATCCATCATGGTTTCTTTCTACAAGTTTCAATTGACTAAAGCTATAAAGTCAAATGACCATGTAAGATATCATATTCTAAAAGTAACAAAATTTTGAAAACAGGGGGGCCTGGGTGGCTCAGTTGTTAAGTGTCTGCTTTTGGCTCAGGTCATGATCCCAAGGTCCTGGGATCGAGCCCCACATGGGGCTCCCTGCTCAGCAGGAAGCCTGTTTCTCCCTCTCCCACTCCCCCTTCTTATGTTCCCTCTCTCGCTGTCTCTCTCTCTTCTGTGAAATAAATACATAAAATCTTAAAAAAAAATTTGCAAACAGAGTAATTTTGAAAGTGAAGAGATGGAATGAATTGGAATATATATGTCCATGGTTCTTTAAGGCAGTGGTAATCACTCTCCCCCACACCATAGGACACCATTTCTGTCCACCACCATACATAGAGGCAGTAGCTACATTTATAAAAGCCTACAAGGGGGAATCATAGATTTTAAAATGGCATTTCCTATCACTCAAAGAGTTTATTATTGGGCTGCAGAGAAGTAGGTGGATGTATTTTCATTTGTTTAAGTGCTGTACATGAGAAATAAACAAAGAACTTTTTTTTTAAAGATTTTATTTATTTAATTGACAGAGAGAGACACACACATACAGCGAGAGCAGGAACACAAGCAGTGGGAGCGGGAGAGGGGGAAGCAGGCCTCCTGCCGAGCAGGAAGCCCGATGCGGGGCTCGATCCCAGGACCCTGGGATCATGACCTGAGCCGAAGGCAGAATGAGGAGGGAAAGGGCCTTAAAATGTTAGCACTTAGATGGAGTTAAGTGGGGAGAAGAGAGTACTGTGTACAGGAGAAATTCTGCCATAAAATAAAGAGGTAGGAAATTTTGGGGCGCCTGGGTAGCTCAGTCAGTTAAGTGTCCAACTCTTGATTTCGGCTCAGGTCATGATCTCAGAGTCCTGGGATTGAGCCCTGTGTCAGGCTCCATACTCAGTGCGCAGTCTGCTGGTTCCTCTCTTTCTGCTCCTCTCCCCCCACCTCCTGCTCTCAAATAAAATCTTAAAAGAAAAAGAGGTATGGAATTTCAAGGCATAGAGGGAAAACTACAGACGAGTATAGCTGAATGCTATTTAATATCTGGGACATAGCAAGGGATCAATATATGCTTGTGGTATTTAAATGCAAAACAGCAACACAGGGAAGCAAATAATAAGACTGGAAAAGTGGGTAAGGGACCAGCTTGCAGAGGGTGTATATACCATGCTATGAAGCCTGAATTTTATTCCACAAGCAAGGGAGAAATTTTATTTCAATAAAGACCACTGCACTTGCTATGCTAGACCTTAAAATGTAATTGCAGAAAAAAGGAGGAATAATACTAAACTGAGCCACTGAGGTTAAGGGCCTAAAGTACATCAAAATGCCCTCTCCTTTAGCCTGCTAGCTACCCTACCCTGATTCTGGAAATGTTTCATAGCATTTCAGGGCATTATAACCAAATCAATTCAAAATTTTCTAAGCTGTATTTTGATTTAGTTTTCAGTTCTAAGATCTAATTACTTAAGGGCATCTCTTTCAATATGATCCACTTTTTAAGCCTAATTTAAAATCAGTCAATTAAGGAGCACCTGGGTAGCTCAGTTGGTTAAGTGTCCACTCTTGATTTCTGCTCAGGTCAAGGATTTCCACTCAGGATTCTCTTTCCCTCTCCCTTTGCCCCCTCCCCCCACACTCATGCCCTCTCCCTCTCTCAAAAAAAAAAAAAAACCAGTCAATTAATATATAGTGAACATACATGTGCCTCGCACTGTTTGGGCCTCAAACTACAAAAATAAAGACGGATACAATTCCTACCCTTAGAAGAACATATACATGCCGTCTAAGATATAAAAATTACCTCCTGCATAGATCAAATCGTATTTACTATCATCTGGACAAGTACATTTACTACACAAAATTAGCCTTAGGAAAAGTAATGCATGTAAAAAATAAACTCTCAGAATGTTATTTATCAAAATGTTAGTCTTAATTTTTGAAAGGATACTGTTCCCTCTATTGGGGATTACAAACTATTTCACTGCATTATCAACAGCTCTTCCTTTCCGTTCTTATTCCACCTCCCTCCATCCTCACAGGTGAAATCTATCAAGGCACTTGTACCTGGCGTGGCTCATTTCTTCCCATTATTCTTGCTGCATTCAGTGTGGATTACTCTTTCAACACTCCTGTCTTGAAGTTCTCTAAATCTCTTATCTCTAAAGGTATTTATCTTCACTCTACCTTTCAGATCCACTAGTTCCAAATGATGACAAGATTTCAAATTGTAACTTCCTTTGTCCCTGAGCACACCTTCTTAAGTTTCCATCTCACTACATTAATCTGTTCATGAGCAACATTAACCCCTTCAAGTTTCTTAGATTTGGGCATTCACTGTCTTAATTCCCCTACTTTGTGACTCACCATTTCAATAATGCCACTAGTAACATCTCTGATTCTCTGGCTAATTCTTATTCTTTTACCAACTTGTCTGTCAAATACAAATATTGAGTAAACCCTACCATTTAATTATTCCATTCTTTCTCTCAGGTTACTACACACTGCTGAAGAAGGTAGTAGTAAGACAAAGCCAATTAGTTCCATCATCAATTCATGGAAGTAAGTCCTTCACACTACTACCTGAAAAATTTTACTTATTTTAAATATCATCATACTACGTTTTTCACAATACTTACTCCAACCTTTTCTATGCTGCTTTGGTTCCTTACTTTCATCCCTCAATGTTTAATTCACTCAGAAAAAAGCATTAACTTCAAATTTACACTAAAGATCAAAGCCATTAAATAAGAGCTTCCTCTTCTTTTCTTTGTCTAAGCAATTCTCCACACCTTTCCCCATCCCTCTTCTGTTCTCAATTTAGTGTTGGCACTGAGTGTTTAGGGCCTCAGGCCCTGGTACACTGTAATCCCCATTTTCTCTTACGTCTTCCAACCTTTTCCTCTGTTTCCTTACAAAGCAAATGTGAACACGTCTTCCCACATAAATGCACACCTCAGCTACCACTACTGCCATCAACAAAATTCTTGTCGTTCTTCAAGATGTTGCAGATCTAGATACTTTTTCAGGATGCAGCTTTCCCAAAACCCTGTTCTTTCTCATCAAAATCCTACTTATTTTTCGAGGCGCCTGGGTGGCTCAGTCAGTTAAGCGTCAAGACTCCTGGTTTTGGATCAGGTCATGATCTCATGGCTCTTGGGATTGAGCCCCATGTCAGGCTCCGCGCTCAGAGGGGAGTCTACTTGCGGATTCTCTCCCTCTGCCCCTCCCCCCACTCACACTCTCTCGCAAGCTCTCTCTCAAATAAAGAAACAGTAAATCTTAAAAAAAAAAATCCTACTTATTTTTCAAAGTCCAATTCAAAGCTCTGCTTGATAAAACCCAAGGGGTATTCTTTGTCTTCACCTCCTTTAGAATATTATCACGTTCTTCTTTATATGACTATTTCGTTCTTATTTATGAAGAAATTTTGTGAGGATTAAATGAGATAATACAAATAAAAGAAGCTATTACAGAGACTACCATATAGCAAAAGCCCAATAAATATTCTTATTAGTAATAATAAGTAGAACTAGTAATTCTTGTTATGATTACTACTGTTATCACTATATTACTTAGCTGAGTTTTTAAGATGACTCTACTAAATTATAAGCTAGTTGAAGGCACAGATCATGTCAAACGTTTCCAAATTAAATAAAAGAGTACAGGGGCATCTGGGTGGCTCAGAGGGTTAAGCGTCAGACTCCTGATTTCAGCTCAGGTCCTGATCTCAGTGTTGTGAGACAGTCCTGTGTCGGGTTCCATGCTCGGTGTGGAGACTACTTAAGATTCTCTCTCCCTCTCTCTCTATCCCTCATGCCCAAACCTGCTCCTGCTCTCTAAAATAATAATAATTATTATTATAATAAAATTAAATAAGTAAAAGAATACAAGAACACTTAATATCATTAAGATAACAATATTCCCCCAAACTGATCTATGGATTCACTGCAATCTTTATCAAAATCCCAGTGGCTTTTCTGCAGAAATGGGCAAGCTGATCTTAAAATTCTTATGTAAGTGCAGGGTACTCAGAATACCCAAAATAATCTTGAAAAAGAACAAAGTTGGAGGATTTAATTTCTTCATTTCAAAAGTTACAATAAAGCTACAGTAATCAAGACATGTATATTGGAATAAGGATACACACACAGAACAACACAATAGAAATGAGAGTCCAGAAACAAAGCCTTACATTTATGGCTAACCGATTTTCGACAATGGTGCTGGTACCACTGAATATCTACATGCAGAAGAATAAAGTCAGACTACTACCTAACATTATATTCAAAAATTAACTCAAAATGGATCAACCATACACATAAAATTAACAGCTAAAACTACAAAGCTCTTAGAAGAAAACACAGGAGTAAATCATCATGATGCCAGATCAGGCAATAATTTCTTGATGTAATACACTAAAAGCACAACAACCAAAGAAAAAATAGAAAAACTACACTTCTCAAAATTAAAACTTTTGTACTTCAAAAGACACTGCCAAAAGAATGAAAAATAAATCCCACAGAATAGGAGAAAATATTTACAAATCATATCTGATAAAGTTCTATTATCTAGAATATACAAAGAACTCTCACAACTCAACAATAACCCAGTTTAAAAAATGGGCAAAAAATATGAATTGATATTTTTCCCAAGAAGATACAGAAATAGCTAACAAGCACATGAAAAAGATGCTTAAAGGATGGCTGGGTGGCTCAGTCTGTTAAGTGTCTGCCTTCGGCTCAGGTCATGATCCCAGGGTCCTGGGATCAAGTCCCACATCAGGCTTCCTGCTCAGGAGGAAGTCTGCTTCTCCCTCTACCTGCTGCTCCCCCTGCTTGCGCTCTCTCTCTGACAAATCTTAAAAAAAAAAAAAAAGATGCTTAACATCTTTCGTTATCAGGGAACTGCAAACCAAAACCACAATGGGATACCGGTTCACAACTACTAGCATGACTATTCAAAAAACAAACAAACAAATTTAAAAAAATGAAGCAAAATAATTGTTGGTACTGATGTGGAGAAAGTTAAACCCTCATACACTTCTGGTGGGAATGTAAAATGAAGCAGCCACCTTGGAATAGTCTGGTAGTTCCTCAAAGAGTTAAAACACTGAGTTACTACAGGACACAGCAATTCCATCCCTAGGCATATAACCAAGACAACTGAAAACATATGTTACACAAAAACTTATATACTAATGTTCATAATACCTTTATTCATGACAGCCAAAAAGAAGAAACCCAAATGTCCAACAACTGATAAATGGATAAACAAAATCTGTATATCCATATGATGGAATAAAAAGGAATGAATGCTACACTGAATGCTACATGCTACAACATGGATGAATTTTGAAAACATTATGCTAAGTGAAAGCAGCCTGTCACAAAATGCCACATCACGTATGATCCCATTACATACATGAATTATCCAAAAAGGCAAATCTATAGAAATACAAAGCAGATCAGTGGTTGCCAGGGGCTGAAGGGAATGACTGCTAACGGGTAAAGGGTTTCTTTTTCTAGTATTTTGGAATTAGTGATGGAATTGATGATGATTGCACAACTTTGTGCATATACTAAAAAACCACTGAGTGGTACACTTTAAAATAAAAATCCTACAGTATGTGAATCATTTCTCAATTAAGAATGGAAGGAAAACTATCTATGGATCTACTTTAAACAAATGGGAAAAAGCAGTGAAATAAAATTATTCTTTTAAAGATTTTATTTAAGAGAGAGAGAGATCGATCACAGGCAGAGGGGGAGAAGCAGACTCTCTGCTGAGCAGGGCACCAAACCTGGGACTCAATCCCAGGGCCCCGGGATCATGACCAGAGCCAAAGATGCTTACCCAAATGAGCCACCTAGGCACCCTAAATTTTTTCTTATCATTAGCTCATTAAATTTATTCTTACTAAACTTCATCTTACAAGACACAATGAAATCCTGCAGACTACCGAAAAATGGTATTTAATGAACCGCTCTGCATTCCACAGGAAGCACCTTGCTTCCAGTATTTTCATTTGTTTTAACAAAATTTCTCTGCATTATCCTGGATTCTACACAGACTAAAGATCAAAAAGGCAGCATCATAATAATGATATAGCAGTTAAGAGCAGAATCTGAATTCAGAATGTCTAGATTCAAAGTTTGACTATACCATTTACTAATTGTGTAGCCTTAACCATGTTATTAAACTTCTCTGTGCCTGAGTTTCTTCATCTTTATAAAATGAAAATGAGAATAGGAAGTATAACTGATAGGGTAGGTTGAGGATTAAATGATCTACTATATGCCTGGAACAGTGTCTGGTACATAGCAAGTACTCAATAAATGTTAGGAGCTCCTACAGTTATCATCTGTCTGTCTGCAGGGAACCCTAGCACATATGTAAATTCTGTGGTAGCTAGGACTCAGTGTGTAACACTATATAAGTAGGGTAATTCCAGAAACACCATTCCTTCACTTCTGGAATCCAATATATATCAGGTCCAAAAAGAAGAATCTACTACTAGAAGAGCATCTAGCATTATATCTTAAACACAGAAGTCATTCAAGTAATTTGTTGGATGAGTGAAGAGAGAAAAATTGGGAGAAAAAGAAAAAATTCTGGGAAATAACTTATCTTTTCTTCCTCTGGATGATTATTTAAAAAGGGAATCAAAGATTAAAAAGACAAATTTGAAATTCTTTACAGTACTACAGCTCATTTCACTATAGTTATCATCAAGGGAATCAACAGAATTTTAATTATTATTCATGTCAGTAAGAGAAAATCTAGAAAAACGTAAAAGTTTTAAAATAAATTAGTACAAGGAAAAAAGAAAAGAGGATTTCTGATGGTGACAGAACCTAATTCACTCTGTTCTGCTACAAGGAAGAGATGCAGGGATAGGTAAAGATGTTTCCTGTGGAAACATCAAACATATAGGAAACATTATGTCCTATGTTGAAATGGTATGAATTGAAATAACCAGCCTAACTCCTACTTATCAGTCTCAAACCAATCTGAAGCCAAATTGCGAACACTGGAAAAACTTCACTTTTTAGCCTCTTATTTCAAGAAATGTAAACACAGTCCTGGTGTAGGGATATATGTGACCCCATCCCACTCGATGAGATGTAAAGGAAAAGACTTGTAGGGGATTTGGAGGGAATAATTTCTTTAAGAGCTCAGTACACAAGAGAGCCTCTGTGATCCCGGCATCGTGTTTTGAGGTGTCCTATGAGAACACACAGATCTGTTGCAGTCATGACCGAAAAGCCAAAAGGACTGTAGAGATCCACCCCAGCATGTGACAACTTTGAGATGTAGAACCAATGTTAAAATAATTTACCTCCATGCTTCTTGTTATAGGAAGGGAAAATAAAACTCCTATTTGTTTGGGCAACTTGTGATTGCTTTTTATTTTTCTATAGCTAAAAGCATTTGTAATGTTTATAGATCTCCTAGATTTATTCTCTAATTTTTCTCATCTTTCCTCTAATATTTTCCATCTGTGTTTTTATTCTGCTTTCTAGAGATTTTCTTACTTTATAACATTTATTTATATGCAGAGACATATACACATATATTTACATTTTCTGCTGAACTTTTATACTATTTTAATTATTTTAATACCAAGAGCTCTTTCTTGTGCTCCATTAAGACTTCTGTTTTAGAACAGCCATGAAACAAGAACAGACTGTCTTATCTCTGATGTTAATTATAGTTATTTTCAGGTTTTCATCTTCACTGCAGTGTTTCTGAGTTTCTTTTGGCCATTTTTGCTATTATCTTTCCTGTTATAAGCTTTCTTCCAATATCCGCTTATTCTTAGCTATCCATTTATATTTAAGACTTAAGAGCTTTTAAGATGTGAATACTACCCAAGCATCTATGAAGTCAATGTAATCCCTATCAAAATCCCAATGTGTTTCAGAAACAGAAAAATCTACCCTGAAGTTCTTATGAAATCTCAAAGGATACTGAATAGCCAAAACAATCCTGAAAAGGAAAACAAAGCTGGAGGTCTCACAATTCCTGATTTCAAAACTTATTACAAAGCTACAGTAATCAAACGGGTATAGTATAAAATGGCATAACATTGGACATAAACACTGGTGGAAAAGAAAAGAGCCCAGAAATTAATTCTCACATACATGGTCAAATGATTTTTGACAAGGGCACATGTCAAACTTTCTATACAAAGGACAGTCTTCTCAACAAATGGGGCTGGGAAAACTGGATATACACCTGCAAAAGACTGAAGCTGAACTCTTACCTTATACCATACAGAAAAATTAACTCAAAATCGATCAAAGACCTCAACATAAGGGCTAAAGCTGTAATTATGTATCTTAGAAGACAAGAGAAAAAAAGCTTCATGACACTGGATCTGATAATGATTTCTTGGATATGACACCAAAAGCACAGGCAATAAGAGGAAAAATAGGTAAGTTAGACGTCATCAAAATAAAAAAAAACTGCACAAAACATAATAAACAGAGTGAAAAGGGAACCTGTGGATTAGAAGAAAATATTTGCAAATCGTGTATCTAATTAGGACTGATACTCAGAATATATAAATAACTCCTACAACTCAACAACAAAATAAACAACCCAATTAAAAATGGGTGAGACTTAAATAGACATTCCTCCACAGAAGAAACACGAATGGCCAATAAGCACATGAAAAGATGCTCAACATCATTAGTCATCAGGGAAATACAAATCAAAACCACAAGATACCACTTCACACTCATTAGGATGGCCATTACACACACACACACACACACACACACACACACACACACACGGAAAGAGAAAGTGTTGGCAAGGATGTGGAGTAATGGGAGCTCCTGTGTATTGCTAACAGGAATGAAAAAGGCAGCTGCTGTGGAACACCAGTACGGCAATTCTTTAAAAAATTAAACATAGAATTACCACATGATTCGGTAATTCCACTTCTGGGTATATAGTCAAAAGGAGTAAAATCAGCATTACTCATGATAACAAAAAGGTAAAAACGACCAACCACTGATGGTATCCATTGATAGATGAACGGATAAACAAAATGTACAATATTATTTAGCCTTAATTAGCAAAGAAATTTTAACCCATGCTACAACACAGATGGACCTTGAAGACATTATGCTAAATGAAATAAGCTAGTCACAAAACGACAAATACTGTATAATACCATTTATTTGAGTAGTCAAGTTCATAAAGAAACCAGAATGGTGGGTCTCAGTGGATAACTAAGAGACTTGATTTTTCACTGAAGGGCCTTCATGTTTCAGTACCCAAAAGTCTTTTCCCTGGGCCTTGCCAACCTTCCCCAGGGAAAAATACTGTCATTGCCAGGCAGGCTCCTCTTCATAGTATATCATGTGATGTAAGTTCCATGTTTATTGTCTCTAATTCAAAAATTTATGGAGCACTCAATATGTGTCAAGAATGATGCTATTTCATAATTATAAACTTAATGAAACCTTCAATTACTACATGTGTGATAGTATTCCCATTTCACCAATGAGGTGAGGTAATAGGAAGGTTGGGTAACCTATCTGCAGAAACTAAGACACAGCTTAAGATTCAAACATAGGGCCTGTGTGACTCCAAGGTTCATCTTAACCACTATATTATAGTGCTTTCTACAGGGAAATTGTGTAGTGTTTGTCCCTGAGAATGCAGATCTACATGCTAATGATATAATCTGTGAGGTATGGTCTGCTGTATATTATCCTAGTTAGATGTAATTTGAACAGTAAAAAGCCTGAAGAGTGTGAGTGTGGAGGAGGCAGCGAATCCCTGCTATACTCAAACACAGTTATTGATGTAAATGTATTACAACTAAGCGTGGGGGAGAGTCTCCCAAGACACAGAAGTGGCTAGCAGAAAAAATGCTGGTTAAGTTGTCTAGTTCTAATTAACAAAGAATTACTATTTTCTTTTCTCTCTCTCTTTTTTTAAGATTTTATTTATTTGACAGAAAGAGACATAGCGAGCCAGTGAACACAAGCAGGGGGAGTGGGGGAGGGAGAAACAGGCTTCCCACTGAGCAGGGAGCCCTATGTGGGGCTTGATCCCAGGACCCCTGGGATCATGACCTGAGACGAAGGCAGCGCCTAACGACTGAGCCACCCAGGCGCCCCTCTTTTTTTTTTTAAAGATTTTATTTATTTATTTGACAGAGAGAGACACAGTGAGAGAGGGAACACAAGCAGGGGGAGTGGGAAAGGGAGAAGCAGGCTTCCCACTGAGCAGGGAACCCGATGCAGGGCTCGATCCCAGGACCCTGGGATCATGACCTGAGCCGAAGGCAGACACTTAACGACTGAGCCACCCCGGTGCCCCAAGAATTACTATTTTCACCAGAACTCTGCCTCCTTATGACTCCTGTTCTTGTCCTCCTCAGACATAAAAGTAAATCAGCATGGAATATTAGGAAGTACACTAGTCTTCAGAGGTATGAATTCTAGTCCTAGTACTGATACCTGGCAGTGTGCTCTGGGATAAGCCATATGAAGAAGACAACAGTTTATTAGTGATGATTTTCAAACTTCCAAATTTATTTTAGAAATGCAAACTTAACTTGTAAGATTTAAGGTGCCCTTTAAAAGCAATCAGATTATTAAATTGGAAATTTAGTTTAGGAGTCTATCAATCCATGCCTAAAAATCACTGGCATTTGAAGGCAAATGGTAACCTGATCATTTGTAATTTAGGGTTATATTCCTGTATGACTAGTGATTACAGCTGGAGCCAGCTTTTACAGAGACAGGCAGTATGAGCAGTGGTGAGCAGTGTGGGCTGTGAAGCCCGACTACTTGGATTCCCTGACAGCATGCTCGTCATGGAACCCGAGTGACTTAAAGAAGGAAACTGATGCCAAGAAAGCTTACCTGTGAGTATAATAGTAACTACTACCTCACAGGATTAAGAACAATTACTAACTACTCTCTAAATTTACAATGATGCTCAAAGCTTGATACAAAAACCTAAAGTCACAATTAAACAGTAAAGGTAAGCAATTTTGAGCTATTTAAATATTATATATTTTATCTATTAAGAAAGCAAAAACCAATTTGGGGGGATTTGTTCTGGAAAAAAGATATTTTACCAGGAAAAAAGACATTTTATAAAATTCGCCCCAATATTTCCCAATACGGTAACTAGTTTCCTAACCCCTACAACTGAATGCTTTCTCTCTCTTTGATTTTTTTATTTTTATTTTTTAAGAGATTTATTTATTTATTTGACAGAGAGAGACACAGTGAGAGAGGGAATATAAGCAGGGGGGGGTGGAAGAGGGAGAAGCAGGCCTCTCGCCAAGCAGGGAGCCCGATGCGGGGCTTGATCCCAGGACCCTGGGATCATGACCTGAGCCGAAGGCAGACGCTTAATGGCTGAGCCACCCAGGCGCCACCCCCCCTTTTTTTAAATAAGTTTTCCACCAGGGTATATTTTTAAGTTTATACATGACTTCTCCTTTAGTTTTGACATTTTTCCAAATTAGAAAATACTGCATATTACTATAACAAGTGAAACAAGATTAAGAAGTATAAGAAAGACAAAGGTAATTCACCTTCCCCTTTCTCATCTCATCTCCTAAGAGAAATATAACCAGTACAAATGCTTGTGATAAGTTCATGTTTTTATTTTCAAAATTACAACAGATATGATACTCAATAGCTTACCTCCAGATATATTGATGGTGGATTATGCTCCCCACCAAATTTGTCCAACAGGGCTTCTATATGTTCCTGTGTCAACTTAATCATTTGTTTGATATTCCACACCTGAAAAATATTTTAAAAGAATATAAATAAAATGAATTAGAATATTTTTATTAAAATATTTTTATTAAAATATTTTAGTAACTGCCAGCATTCCTTGAAATTTAGGGCTTAGAGACCTGTTTAATATAGCAATTTTTCCCATTTATTATTAAACATCTTAAAACTCTTTCCTACACTAGTAATACAATAAACTCTCAACTGTAAAAGACTCAAGTAATAGATAAGTATTCAGAATAAATAATGAAAACCTCTTTTTCACCTTCCCCACATTCCTGGACCCCTTGCCAAAAATGTTAAGTGCTATTTACAGTTTGTTATGCATCCTTCCACATCTCCTTTTAATCCAAGTAAATATCATAATACATACACATACAAAATATACAAAAACATAAGTATTATATATAAAATATATTTTTATCTTTTAATTTTTATTGTTATGTTAATCACCATATATTACATAATTTGTTTTGGTGTAGTGTTCCATGATTCATTTTTTGTTCATAACACCCAGTGCTCCATGCAGAATGTGCCCTCTTTAATACCCATCACCAGGCTAACCCATCCCCCTACCCTCCTCCCCTCTAGAAACCTCAGTATAAAATATATTTTTAACACTTGCTTTTTTTCACTGAACAGCATGCCTCAAAATTCTTTCCATGTCAAGACATACATATTTTACTTCTTTAAAATGGTTAAGTATAGATACATTCATTTTGTAATATTTTGACACTGCTTATCTCAATGGTCTTCAAGCTTCAACAGCAACCTAACAGTGGGCAAACATGGATGATTTTAGGACAAACAATTTCCAGATCTTCGATGTCTATATGTACTCTTTCTAACTGAACGGTTTGAGAACTAGTTCTTCTTTTTTCCTCTCCCTTTAAAATCACCACATTGTCTGTGTCTCTCTCTCTCTAAAACAATAAATAAAATCTTTAAAAAAAATAAATAAAATCACCACATTGTAATTCTCCACTCTCTTCAAGAAAGGCAAAATTCTTATCCATCTCAGACCCTACTAAGGTACACTATTCTGAGATGTACAAACTTCAAAGTACCTAACAAACAACAGGTAAAAATCCCTTGAGAGAAAGCAAGGTGTGTATGTTGAGGGGGAAGGGGGAAGCGATTAAAATCAGGCCTTTATCAATGAAACAAATTCTTGGCAGGGTTCTAAGCCTCATCCATTTAGCCATCCAGCCAGCCTAGAATTCAGAAGTCAGGTGGTTATAGTACAGGCACATATTACATGTTTAAGATAAGTCAGTTTTTTTTCCCCTGATTAAGACTGAGTCCAATTTATCTGGTTAGAGAACGTGCTTTGCAAATTACACGATATGCTAGATACTCTATGAGTTGCATGATCTAAACCAAAGATGAACAGCATAAATACAATACACACTAGAAACTATGGCCCTTTAAACTACTGCTATAATTTAAAAATGTGAGATAATTAAAAAATGTACAAGAGGGAATAGATAGATGAACAAGGGCGTTTCAGGACCATCGGTTTATTTAATAATTCCCTTACTAGAGGACATGTAGATTATTCCATTTTTCTCAACTTCAAACAATGCTTCAATGAATAGTTCTGAGCTGCCTTTCTGGGCAAAGGTACAAGTTTCCCTTTTAGATATCAAGGCACAGGATTCCTGAATTGAAAGTTATGTGCATTAAAAAATGTAATAAATGTGTCAAAGGGTCTTCCAAAAGAAAAAAGTACTAAGTCAAACTCCCATTAGGAGGGTATCCCATCAATACTGGGTATTATCAAACTTTGAAACTTTTGCCAATTTGAAGGGGAAAAGGTGATCTTGTTGTTTCAATTTCTATTTCCCAGAAAACTGAACATTTTTCATGTTCATTGGACATTTACATTTCTTGTTGAAAAATTCCCTATCCACATTTTTTATTCTATTTTTTTCTTTTGTATAGATACCTTTTGTTCTAGATATTTTATATATTAATCCTTATCCCCCTCCAAATGTTGCAGTCTTGTTTTTCATTTTATGTCTCATTTGTCATACAAAGTCTTGCTACTCAAAGTGTGGTCTATAGACCAGCAGCAGCATAATCTCCTGGAAGGATGCTAGAGTAGCAGAATCTCAGGCCCCATCTCAGACGTACTGAGCTTTAACAAAATGATTTATATTAAAACTTGAGAAGCAGTGAGAGAAGTTTCCTTCTCTTTCTATGGTCAGATATTGCAACATCTTCCTTTATGACTCCATGGCTAATTTCTCATATCCCTCCAAAAGCACTAGATGTCTTCTTTTCTCTAGCTATACTTAACTCCCCAGGTGATCTCATCCAATCTTATGGCTTTATATGCCAAATATGGACCGATGAAGTCCAAATTTTTAAATCCAGCTCTGTCCCCTCAACTCCAGACTCTTTTTGTCCAACTGCCTACTGAACATCTCTACTAAGACAATGAATAGACATCTCAAACTTAACATGTTCAAAGACTAACTTATGATCTACCCCACAACCCTCCCAAAATTTATTTTTCCCAGTCTCTTCATCTCAGAAAATGATAACCTCCTTCTATGATGAGTTCATTGACCACCCAGGCAGAACAGCTTTATAATAAGAATTTTGATATCCTAAAATTGCTTATGTTTTTCATATCTACTAGCTGCTTTGAGATCAGAAACATGTTCTATTCTTCTTTTGTCTCCTCATCACTTATCTTGAGTCGTAGTCATAAACAGGTATTCAATCAGTGCTGAAGTTAAGATTCAAGCTGTCTTTAGAATAGGGTAAGAGAGAAAAAAATTAATCCTAGTTCAGTGATTCTTTCCAGTCCAGCAAGTTGAAGACTTTATAACCCACAGCAACTCCCCCCTTTTTAAAGCTCCTTAGATAAAAATCCTGTGCAGTAAGGGTAAAGAACCACTCCCCCAGGGGATGGGAGAGAGAAAGGAAAAAAAAATTGGATTAGCAAAGGAGAATGAGTATGAGGAAAATGAGGGAACGGAGCTGATTAAAACTGATTAGAATAAAAATTTTTTGCTGGGCAGCAGAAAATGATTGGTTTGGTGATGTAGGGCAGGGCCACACCAGAATGTCCAGACATAAGATTTCTTATGTTCCCAAACAAAAGTAATTTTATATCCAAAAAATGAAGAAAAATCACTACAAGCCCTCGTTGAAATTAAAGATGATGAGTCTGGGACAAAAAATTCTTTCAGATTTCCCCAGAAGAGTAAGAGAAAGAACTTTGATGATACTTATAAAATAGAAATATATTAAAAAACAGGATAAAGGGGCACCTAGGTGGCTCTGTCAGTTAAGCATCTGACTCTTGATTTTGGCTCAAGTCATGATCTCAGGATCCTGAGATAGAGCCGTGCAACCGGCTCTGTGCTGAGTGTGTGGGGGGGTCTCCTTGGGATTCTCTTTCTTCCTCTGCACCCCCCACCCCTTGCCGTGCATGCGTGTGAGCACCCATGTGCTGTCTCCAAAAATAAATACTTTTGTTGTTTTTTTTAAGTAGAATAGGATATTGTAAAACTAAAAGGAGATAGTTTTGGCCTTAACATGGCTTCTTAGAAAAAATGAAGAAAATCTGTTTCAACAATCCTAAAAGGGAAATGAAAGAATTAAAAACAAAAACAAAAACATTCAAGAAAGGTACTAGACTTCCTGTCCTGTTTTGATCTCTTCAGTGGACCACAGCAATTAAAACCAGGTAATTTTAGTAAACAAGTGATCATTTCTAGTGACTTTACAAATGGCAAAATTCCCTCCCCCTAAAAATATATTTTTTTAAAAGCCTACCTCAGAAGATGCCTATGTTAAAACATAAATTCAGACAAACTACTAGGGAAGGAACTATAGGCAAACAATGGTACAAAAAACTATAGCCACCGGCTTCCTTCCTCCCAATAAAAAGGCATCAAGTCCAGATTATTATATGACTGGTTTCATTCAAACCTTTAAAGAAAATATAGTAACAATTATTAGTACATGATAGCATATAAAAAAAATCTTCCAAATTCATTTTATGAAACTAGCAAAATCTAGAAGTCCAAACTTGACATAGATAATACAGAAAGAAAAAGAAAACCACAATAATCCAACATGTGAGGATAGAAAAAAAAAATTTCTTTTAAAGAGCGAGAGAGAGGAAGGGGGAGGCAGAGGGAGAGAGAGGGGCAGAGGGAGGCTGCTGCAGAAGGAGAGGAGGAGAGAGAATCTTAAGCAGGCTCCACGCTGAGCACGGAGCCCGATGGGAGGGGGCTCGATCTCACAACCCTGAGATCATGACCTAAGCTGAAATCAAGAGTCGGACATTTCACCACATCAGAAACTAATGATGTATTATATGGTGACTAACATAACCTAATAAAATTAAAAAAATTAAAAAAAAAGAGTTGGACCTTAACCAACTGAGCCACCCAGGCACTTTGGATAGAAAAACTGTTTTCCTTCTCCCTCTCCCTTCCCCCAACTCTCCCTCTTGCTCTTTCTCTCAAATTAATGCTAGTCATTCATCAGGAATCCAGTAAAGTCATACCTTAACAGATCAAAGGAGAAAATTACAGATTATAGATGCCAAAAAAACAAATGACTATTACCAAAGATAAAAAATTTTAAATAAATAATTCAAAAAGAGAGACATGGTCCTAAAGTTTCAGAAGAACTGCTACAAGAATTATGGTACTGTAAGCAAGAAGGCTAGACCATCACTCAGTGAAAAAGATTCTAAATAATTCCTCTAAAATAAAAAAAAAAAACACCAGCAGCTTGAGAAAGAAATCAAAGCTAATAAATCACAGACCAAAATATAAAAGGAAGTTTCTATTGAGATAATTCTAGAATATCTCCAAGCTTAAAGACAGCACATATAAAAAGGAAGCATGAGGAAATGATAAAGACCTGAAATTGTAATCATATAGTCATTAAAATAAAATTTCAGTTGAAGTAAAAAGATTAGAACTAAAGAAAGATTTAAAGAACTAGAAGAGGATTCAGAGAAAATTAGCCAAAAGGCAGAGAAAAATGAATGGAAGATATGAAAGACAAAGAATAGAATTAGTAAATCCAGAAGCTAAACAGACAATGGGAGAGATATTTGAAGAAAGGATGCCTGTAATTTTCCAAAACAGTTGAAAATAAAAATTACTCAAGAGTAGCACAATGAGTCCTGTGTCTTGGCCATGACAGATAAAACTAAATCCACAACCATACAGGTTGAAGTCAAAGTGCATAAAAGTTCTTAAAGTCAACCAAAGAGAGGGGCGCTTGGGTGGCTCAGTCGTTAGGCATCTGCCTTCAGCTCAGGTCATGGTCCCAGGGTCCTGGGATCAAGCCCCACATCGGGCTCCCTGCTCAGCGGGAAGCCTGCTTCTCCCTCTCCCACTCCCCCTGCTTGTGTTCCCTCTCTCTGTGAAATGGATAAATAAAATCTTAAAAAAAAAAAAAAAGTCAACCAGAGAGAAAAGAAAAATAAATTAGATATTTCTTTTTTTTAAATTTTATTATGTTGTTAGTCACCATACAGTACATCATTAGTTTTTGATGTAGAGATCCACATTCATTGTTTTCATATAACACCCAGTGCTCCATGCAGTACGTGCCCTCCTTAATACCTCTCACCGGGCTAACCCATCCCCCCACACCCCCTCTCCTCTAGAACCCTCGTTTGTTTCTTTTTTCTTTTTTTTTTTTTTTAAAGATTTTATTTATTTATTCATGACAGAGAGAGAGAGAGAGAGAGAGAGAGAGAGAGGCAGAGGGAGAAGCAGGCTCCCAAGGAGCAGGGAGCCTGATGCGGGACTCGATCCCAGGACCCCGGGAACATGACCTGAGCCGAAGGCAGACGCTTAACGACTGAGCCACCCGGGCACCCAACCCTCGTTTGTTTCTCAGAGTCCATAGTCTCTCATGGTTCGTCTCTCCCTCCGATTCCTCCCCTTCATTTTTCCCTTCCTTCTCCTAATGTCCTCCATGCTATTCCTTATGTTCACAAATAAGTGAAACCATATGATAATTGACTTTCTCTGCTTGACTTACTTCACTTAGCATAATCTCCTCCAGTCCCATCCGTGTTGATGCAAAAGTTGGGTATTCATCCTTTCTGATGGCTGAGTAATATTCCATTGTATATATGGACCACATCTTTTTTATCCATTCATCTGTTGAAGGGCATCTCAGCTCTTTCCACAGTTTGGTTATTGCAGACATTGCTGCTATGCACATTGGGGTGCATATGGCCCTTCTTTTCACTACATCTGTGTCTTTGGGGTAAATGCCCAGTAGTGCAACTGTTGGGTCATAGGGTAGCCTCTATTTTTAATTTTTTGAGGCAGCTCCCTACTGTTTTCCAAAGTGGCTTTACCAAATTGCATTCCCACCAACAGTGTAAGAGGGTTCCCCTTTCTCCACAACCTCTCCAACGTTTGTTGTTTCTTGCCTTGTCAATTTTTGCCATTCTAACTGGTGTAAGGTGGTATCTAAATGTGGTTGACAGAGAGAGACGCAGTGAGAGAGAGAACACAAGCAGGGGGAGTGGGAGAGGGAGAAGCAGGCTTCCCGCTGAGCACACAGCCCAATATGGGGCTTGATCCCAGGACCCTAGGGTCATGACCTGAGCCGAAGGCAGATGCTTAACAACTGAGCCACCGAGGCGCCCCTAGATAGCATATTTCTTAACAGTAAAAGAAGCCAGAGGATAATGAAATGACTTCAAGATACAAATGAAAACAGCTGACAACCTAGAAAAGGGAAACTGAACCCAGAATAATGTAGAAGAATCGTATGGGCATGTTAGACTGATCAACAGCCCCCAAAATATCTACATTCTAAACCCCAGAACCTATGTTACCTTATATGACAAAAAGAATTTTGCAGATGTAATGAAGTTTCTTCTTTCTTTCTCTTTCTTTCTCTTTCTTTCTTTCTTCTTTCCTTCCTTTCCTTTTCTTTCTTTGCAATTAAGTATCTTGAGTTAGAGTAGATTATCTTGGATGGGCCATAAATGTTACTACACGCATCCTTATAAAATGGAATTGGAGGGAGATTTTGTTACAGAGGATAAGGTAACATGAAGATAAACCAGAGAGAGCTGAAGATGCTACACTGCTGGCCCTGAAGTTGAAAGAAGGGACCATGAATCAAGGAATCTAAGGAATGCAGTTCTAGAATCTGGAAAAGGTAGGGATATGTGCTCCGGAGGGAGAACAGTCTTTTGACACCTTGATTTTGGCCCAGTGAAACCCACTTCGGACCTCAGACCTTCAGAATTATTAAGAGAATAAGTTGTGGTATTATAAAACACCAGGTTTGTGGTCATTTGATACAGCAACCACAGGAAACTAATATAAATGGGGAACCTAGAAATTAATAAACACAAGTGTAAATCTAAATAAGCATAAACTAGAGGGCGCCTGGGTGGCTCAGTTGGTTAAGTGACTGCCTTCGGCTCAGGTCATGATCCTGGAGTCCCGGGATCGAGTCCCGCATCGGACTCCCTGCTCAGCGGGGAGTCTGCTTCTCCCTCTGACCCTGCTCTCTCTCTCTCTCTCTCTCTCAAGTAAATAAATAAAATCTTTAAAAAAAAAAAAACTAGATAAAACAACAAAAACAATGATAACAACTACTGGGGGGAAACGGCCAGCACTAAAGCATTCTAAGACCCACCTATTATTCAAGAAGAGGGATCCTGGAACATCTCGTGTGCCAGACAGATGTCAAAACAACACAGGAGTCAGTTTAAAGGGACTCCTACTGGCCAAATTTAGAAGATTATCAGCAAAAAGAGTAAAAACTATAATTAATTACAACAGATTGCATACATAAAATAAAAACTCTCATAAAAGTAAGTTTTTAAAAAGTTCATAAAAGTAAGAAGTGTGTTTTGGGTGACATTTGCCACCAGTGTAGGTGACTATTACATCTTTAGAAAACTAAACATTACTGGAAAAGAATTATGTATTTATCTTGCCTTTTTGGGGGAAAAATTCTACTTATTCCCATTTGATGTGAGAAGCTCTCTTTACAAAAAAAAAAAAAATGCCAGCTAATATAAAATCACTGATTCAGGAAAGGATCACAGGAGGCTAAAACCATTAGATGAAAAGAACAAGAATACTCATATAGTGTCAAAGCATTTCTGCAGATTAAAGACAAAGGGAAACACACACCTTTACAAGGAGATGTGGCTTTGAATCATTAATAGAGGGACAATCCAACAAGTGCCTCTTAATGTGATGCAACATAAATGACACATTATCTATCACCCATGAAGCATACCTGCAAAACATTATATAGAATCAAATCAAACTTTTATACTTAACTTCTAATTTAGAAGAAATATCCAGGATAAAAAAATATGCTAAAAACACCACAATGAAATAATCAGGAAAAGAGAAAATATGGGACATTCATTAAGACATTTACCTTTCTCTTTGAAAGTCAAAGCCATGACAACCAGAGAAATCCAAAATGTGGGACATTGCGGGACAAGTGTAATAAATCATGTCATGGGAAACAAAATGGCAGGTGGTCAGTTGAAGACTAAGATAACAACTACTAAAAGTCAACAACTAATTCAATGCATGCACAAAAAGGAGATCTTAGTTCAGGGATGGAGGATAGTCAAAAAACATTCTTAGGATAACTTTGGAAATTTAAACATGGACTTCATGCAATTATGGAATTGTTAATCTCCCTAAATATATTTTAGACAGGTAAAATAATTTTCCAGGACCTATAAATCTAGCAAAATGTTAATAACTGTTGAAGCTAGGCAGTATAGATAATATCTACGTAAGTGTTCATTGTGATGTTATTTCCACTTTTCTGTAAATTTGAGTTTTTCTCCAAACTTTTTATTTCTTTTTCCTTTAATTCTTCCCAACAATGCTTTTTCTCTTAAAGTCTATTTTATGATACAAACCTACCTACACCAGCATTCTACCACTACTTGCCTGATATGTCCTTTCTCATCTTTTTACCTTATTATTATTATTTTTTTAATTAAGTAGGCTCCATGCTAGGCATGGGGCTTGAACTCACAACACTGAGATCAAGACCTGAGCCAAGATCAAGAGTGAGACACTTAAGCAACTGAGCCACCTAGGTGCCCCTCATCTTTTTACTTTCAAGCACTGTGTGTCTACTGTAAATGAATTATGCATAGTTCTTTTTGCTAGCTTGTTTTCTTTTAAACATATCTGTTGGTGTTTTAATTAGACAATTTGGTTCACTTACATTTTCGTAAATTTGATTTATTTCGTAAAGCTGATTTATTTCTACCATCTTATTGTGTGTTTTCCACTTACACTGCTTTTTCTTGATTTTCTGACTTCTATAGAAGTGATCAAGTTTTGTTATTCTTCCTTTTTACCTCTATGTACCAGCTACATTCCAGGCCATAAAACATGTTTCATAACTACAGAAAAGTATTATCAGCCAAACCATATTCCTTTATCATGGTACAATTAATTTAGAAATCAGTAACAAAATTTGAATATATTTTGAAAAGTTCAATATCCACTTATTTTAAAAATCTTGAAATATTAGATTTAGGGATCTTTTAACTTAATACAGCATATCTATAAGAAACCTGCAGCAAACCCTATGACCCAGCAATTGCACTACCGGGTATTTACCCCAACGATACAAATTTGGTGATCTGAAGGGGCACATGCACACCAATGTTTATAGGAGCAATGTCCACAATAGCCAAACTATGGAAAGAGCCTAGATGTCCATCAACAGATGAATGGATAAATAAGATGTGGTATATATATACAATGGAATATTATGCAACCATCAAAAAAAATGAAACCTTGCCATTCACAACAATGTGGATGGAACTAGAGGGTATTATGCTAAGCGAAATAAGTCAATCAGAGAAAGACAAGTATCGTATGATCTCACTGATATGAGGAATTTGAGAAAGAAGACAGAGGATCCTAGGGGAAGGGAGGAAAAAATGAAACAAGATGAAACCAGAGAGGGAGACAAACCGTAAGAGACTCTTTTTTTTGTTTTTAAAGATTTTATTTATTTATTTGACAGAGAGAGAGATAGCAAGAGAGGGAACACAAGCAGGGCGAGTGGGAGAGGGAGAGGCAGGCCTCCCACGGAGCAGGGAGCCCGATGTGGGGCTTGATCCCAGGACCCTGGGATCATGACCTAAGCCAAAGGCAGATGCTTAACGACTGAGCCACCCAGGCGCCCCACCATAAGAGACTCTTAATCTCAGGAAACAAAACAGGGTTGCTGGAGCAGAGCGGGTGGGAGGGATGGGGTGGCTGAGTGATGGATATTGGGGAGGGTAAGTTCAATGGTGAGCGCTGTGAACTGTGTAAGACTGATGAATCACAGACCTGTACCCCTGAAACAAATAACACATTATATGTTAATTAAAAAAAAAAAGAAAGAAACCTGCAGCAAAATATCACAGTAAAAGGTCAGGCATAAGACAAAGGTACCTGTTATCACTATATTATATAGAGAAAGTTATAGTTAATAGTGTGGAAAGAAGATATGAAAAAGGACACAAAAATTGCAACAGTAGAGATAAAAATTTATTTGTAGGAAACATGCTATAATAGAAAAACTAAAGAGAACCTGGAAACCATTAGGGCTAATAACTAGTATCTATAAAGACTAATATAAGAGTTAGTTTAGCAGGATGGCTGTATATAAGATCAAGGATACAAACGTTATATAGTATTCCAATGCATCAGCCAGACCCAATTAAAAAAAGATGCCCTTTGGGGTGCCTGGGTGGCTGAGCTGGTTAAGTATCTGACTCCTGACTTCAGCCCAGGTCATGATCTCAGGGTTGTGAGATCTAACTCCGCGTTGGGCTCTGCGCTAAGCGTGGAGCCTGCTTAAGAGTCTCATTCTTCCTCTCCCTTTCCCCACCTCCCTCTTTAAAGTAAATAAATAAATATTTATTTATAAATTTAAATAAATTATTTATCTAAACAAACAAATTAAAAGATGCCCTTCACAATAACAACAAAAACCATAAAGAATCTAGGGATAAATCCTTTAAGATTTTATTTATTTGACACAGAGAAAGTGAGAGAGAGAGAGAGCAAGCACAAGCAGGGGGAACGGCTGGCAGGGGAGAAGCAGGCTCCCTGCTGAGCAAGGTGACCGATACGGGACTTGATCCCAGCACCCTGGGATCATGACCTGAGCTGAAGGCAACCACTTAACTGACTGAGCCACCGAGGCACCCCTAATCCTTTTTTTTTTTTTAAAGATTATTTATTTTTAAGTAATCTCTACACCCAATGTGGGGCTCAAACTCACAACCCCAAGATCAAGAGTCACATGCTCCACCACTGAGCCAGCCTGGAGCCCCTAGGAATAAATGTAATAAAAGATTTGCAAGACCTTTGTGGAGGGAACAGGAAAATAATATGCAAATGCGTAAAAGAAGATTGAGAAGAGAAACTCAGAAGACTCCGCAGGTTAATTTCATCCTCTCAAGCTGACTCAGCAGGTGTGAGTTTACTCAATGCAAGGAAAGACTGATGAAAGAGACAAAGAGCTCCCCATTCTAATAAGGCCATTTCATCAATCTCAAAGTTCCAATTACTGGCATATTCTAGTTATGTCTACTCTCAGTACACATCTATGTGAAGATAATAGAGCTCAGGGGAGTGTGGTGCTCTGCAACTTACTGTTTCCCACTAAATCTTACTTCACATTTATGCCATGTGATGCATGTGTGTATGTACATGCCCCAAACCTTCATGTGACAGAGACTAACATAAATGCTCTTTAGTGTGAAGACTCAATATCATAATAATCTCAAATTTCCTCAAATTAATTCAGTGCAAGACAATAAACAAAATCCTGAGATTTTTTTTCCCTCATGGAATTTGGCAAACTGATTCTAAAATTCTTATGAAAGCACTGTAAAGTGATAGCCTTTTAGCTATTTTAAATAATGAGAGTAAGACTGTACCATATATACAGTAAGACTATCCATGTATCATGGACCATATAATAAATAATGCTGGGGTTACTGGCTATCCTTATGGAAAATGTCAAATAATCCAAAAGAAAAATGGGCAAAGGATTTGTGAATAGGTAGTTGAACTAAAGAGAATTTAGACTATCCAACAGACATATGATAAAATAAATGACCTCACTGGGGCCCTGGGTGCCTCAGTCGGTTAAGCGACTGCCCCACGTCAGCCTCCCTGCTCAGTGGGGAGTCTGCTTCTCCCTCTCCCTCTGCTTTTCCTCCTGCTCATGCTCTCTCTCTCAAATAAATAAAATCTTTTAAAAAAATAAATGACCTTATTAGTAATCAAAGAAACGCAAATTAAAATAAGAAATCATTTCACACCCATGAGACTGGCAAAAAATTTAGGTCTAACCATATACAGCAATAGGTGCTTTTCTATTCTATATGTGGATATAATATAAATGCATGAGAGTAAACTGGAAATATCCCATTAAGCTGAAGATAGGCATTATGCTATCATCTATTATAATATTAACAAATGTACAAGAAGTATTCATTGCAGTAACGTTTATAACAGCAAAATACTAGAACTAAAATACTCCCTAAGAGAAAAATGAGCAAAAAAAAAAATGTAAAATGGAATACTATATATAAATCAAAATGAGGAACTAGAGCTAAACATATCAACATGGATACATCTCAAAAACACAACACTGAATGAAAAAAATCAGGTTCCAAGATATATACAGCTTTAAAATATGCAATTAATATTGTTTATGGATATATACTCATGGCAAAAATTTAGAAGTGAGGGGAGGTGGGTGGGAAATGGGGTAATTGGGTTGATGGGCATTAAGGAAGGTGATGTGATGAGCACTGGCTATTATATGCAACTGATGAATCACTAAATTCTACTCCGAAACTAATAATACACTATTTGTTAACTAAATTGAATGAATTTATTTATTTACTTAAAGGCTTTATTTATTTATTCGAGAGAGAGTGAGTGTGAGGGGAGGTGGTGTGGGATGGGGAGGTGGAGCAGGGAGAGGGACAGATACTGTGCTGAGCAAAGAGCCAGATGTGGGGCCTGATCCCACAACCCCAAGATCATGACCCGAGCTAAAATCAAGAGTGGGATGCTCAACCAACTGAACCACCCAGGCGCCCCTTAACTAAACTGAATTTAAATTAAAAAAATTTTAGAGCAGAGTTGCGCAGTGGAAGCGTGCTGGGCCCATAAATTAAAAAAATTTAAAAAAAATTTAGAAGCATCCATGGGTATGATAAACACTAAATTCAGGATAATGGGTACCTCTGAAGATGAAGAGGGCAGGGAATAGGATCAAAGGATAAGCTCTGATTACCTCTGATGGTCTATAAGGTGCTTTATCTGTGTCTGTAATAGGATGAAAGACTTAATTGAACAAAATTGGGTTATAGGTACGTGCATAATCAACATTATTATACTCTATACATTTCTTGTATGCTTGAAAAAGGAAGGAAGGAGAGAATGAAGAAGGAAATTGAGGTGGTGAGTTGGTTAGCTCCTTCCATGCTAAAAGCTGTCCTTACATTTATAATTAGGGGGTAGCCCTAAACCTGCCAACTCCAATCCCTGTGCTCTAGAAAAAAACCAACCAATGAATACACAAAACTTAAAGAGAACTCACAGTCAGACTTCCCATCTAGAAAAGCCTAGACCTATATAACTGCAAAACTCTCTACTCTAATCAACTTAGTCCTTTATTCATGAATGTGCATAGACAGTCAAGAACCACAAGATATGAACAGCATGGTGACTACAGTTAATATTGTATTATATATTTGAAAATTTCTAAGAGATTAAATCTTAAGAGTTCTCATCACAAGAAAAAAAACTGTGACCATGTATGGTGACAGACATTAACTAGACTTACTGTGTGATGATTTCTCTATACAAATAGCAAATCATATTGTATACTTAAAACCAATATAATATGTCCATTATATCTCAATAAAAAAAAAGAAGGGCACCTGGCTGGTTCAGTCAGCAGAGCATGTGACTCTTGATCTCTGGGTCCTGAGTTCAAGCCCCATGTTGGGCATGAAGCCTACTTTAAATAAATTAATTAATTAATGAATTAATAAAGTCAGTCTCTGTCTTTTTAGAGAGAGAGAGAAAAGAATCACAAGACACCAGGAAAATCCAACAGAAGGAAAGAGAAAGATCACCATGAACAAACAGAATGACTAGGCAAGGAGAAAGTGGAAATACTGTTATCAGAAAACATTTTAGAAAGGGTAAATAACAGAATGAGCATTGGTAAAGACCATGGTAGCAATCTGTAATATAAAGAAAAACTAAAGGTAAAGAAAATTCCAGAGAAATAGAGCAAAACAAAACAAAAAACTGAGATGGATGATACAAGTAAAAAGTTGATATGTTAAGAGCATATCTGGGAGGTTCAAAATTCATTTAACAAGAGTTCTAAATACCTAGAGGGTGTTATGCTAAGTGAAATAAGTCAGAGAAAAACAAATACCATGATTACACTTATATGTAGAATCTAAAAACTAAACAAATGAACAAACGAAAAAGCAGAAACAGACCCATAAATACAGAGAACTGATGGTTGTCAGAAGAGTGGAGGTGGGTGGTGGGCAAAACTGGTAAAGAGAAGTAGGAGGTATGGGCTTCCAGTTATGGAATAAGTCATGGGGATAAAAGGTACAGCATAGAGCATACAGTCAATGGTACTGGAACGCATTGTATGTTGACAGATGGTAGCTACACCTGTGGTGAGCAAGCGTAACAGAGTTGTTGAATCACTATGTTGTACACCTGAAACTAATGTAACACTGTGTGTCAACTATATGTCAGTAAAAAATTTTAAAAATAGGCTCTGGAGCAAGATGGTGGAGAAGTAGGAGACCTGGATTTCGTCTGGTCTCAGGAATTCAGCTGGATAGGGATCAAACCATTCTGAACACCTACGAACTCAACAGGAGATAGAAGAAAAGAATACCAGCAACTCTCTGAACAGAAAAGTGACTACTTTCTGGAAGGTAGGACTTGCACAGAAGTGAATTGGAGGCGTTATTTGGGAGGATAGACGGCGGGGGAGGGGGCCTCTGTCGGCCGCTTCTGAACAAGTGATAGCGCCACAGAGCACAAAATCGGAACTTTCAGAAGTTGGCTCCGCTGAGAGATGTCGCTCCAGTGGCTAAGCAAGGGGTGGAACCCTCGCGGGACAGTGTGGTCTCAGGACCCTTGGGGTCAAAGAAAGACCGGGGGTGCCTGAGTGCGGCAGAGCTCCCAGGTATTGGAGCGGGGAAGCGGGCTGTAGAGACGGAGCCGAGGGGTGGGCTCCCAGCTTGGGGTTGCCATAAACTGTGATCGGTGACACAGTCAGGCCACTGCTCCTCCAGCAGGGACCCAACAAGCGGCAGATCCGGAAAGACTCCCTTTCCTCCCCTGGGAGGAGAGGCGTGGGAGCGCACCGCAGGGATCTGCCAGGTTTGGAGACTCCACACCAAGTTGGGTGCCAGAGATAGAAACGCTCGGTCACAGGCCAGGTGAGCAAGGAGTGTGGCCGGAGACCAGGGAGACGGGAGTGATTGACTGCTTTTCTCTGGGGGCTCACTGAGGAGTGGGGCCCCGAGTTCTCTTCTCCTCGGGGGTGGAGATTGGGAGGCCACCATTTTCACTCTCGTCCTCCAAAGCTGTACCAAAAATTTGCAGGGAACTAAAGCTCTGAGCAGATTACTTAGCCCAGACCCAGCAACGGCGGGGCAGTTCCGCCTCCGGCAAAGACATTTAGGAAACAACGCAACAGGCCCCTCCCCCAGAAGATCAGCAAGAATCGCCAGCCAAGACCAAGTATACTGATCAATGAGAACGGCAGAACTCCAGCGCTAGGGGAATACTGCACATAGAATCCATGGCTTTTTTACCATGATTCTTTAGTCTTTCAAAGTTAATTTTTAACTGCCTTTTTAAAAATTTTTCTTTTTCCCTTTTTCAACCAACATCTTATCTCTTTTTTTTTTTTTTTAGGTTTTATGGTTTTATTAACACAAATATGATGTGCACAACAAGCTGTCTATTCATTTTCTTTGCTGTGCAGCCTGGCGTTGGGATTGGTGACTCTGATTGCCAGCTGGGCTGCTCTTTCCACAATAGCTTTGCGGTTCTTGGAGGAGACATTGTGAGCAATCTCTGCACAGTAAGATTTGTTGCACATCAGCAGCACTTCAAGCTCCTTAACGTTGTGGACTAGCAACTTCCGGAAGCCACTGGGCAACATGTGCTTTGTTTTCTTGTTGCTCCCGTAACCAATGTTGGGCATCAAGATCTGGCCCTTGAATCTTCTGCGCACCCTATTGTCAATGCCTCTGGGTTTCCGCCAGTTGCGCTTAATTTTGACATAGCGGTCTGACTGGTGCCAGATGAACTTCTTGGTCCTCTTTTTAACGATCTTGGGCTTCACCTGAGGTCTGAGGGCAGCCATGATGCCCAGTAACAGATGGCGGCCACCTCCACAGGCAGCGCCGAGAAAAAAAGTTATCAATCCCTTTTTAAAAAGTTTTTATTTTTCATTTTTAGAGTCATATTTTATCCCTTCATAGCAGTTACTCTTATTTTTGGCATATATATATAAGTTGTTCTCTCTTTAAAATTTTGAGATACAGTTTCTTCTAACAGATCAAAATATACCCTAAATCTCTAGTGTATGGCTTTGTTCTAGTCTCTGCCTAATCACATTCTTTTTTTTTTTTGAATTCTCTTTTCTTTTTTCAAACAACTTCTTATCAATTCCTTTTATAAAATTTTTTATAATTTTCATCTTTACAGTCATATTCCATCCCTTCATCATATCAACTCTTATTTTTGTACATATATAACTTTTTTTTTCTTTAAATTTTGGGAGGAACTTTCTTCAAACAGACCAAAATGTACCCAAGATCTAGTGTGTGGCACTGATCTATGCACCAGCCTGATCATATTTGATCATATTCTTTTTTTGTTGGTTCTGTTTTTGTTTCTTTTTATCTTTTTCTTTTTTTTTCTTCTTTTCTATTTTCTTTCTTTCCCTTTCTTTTCCCCCAGCTTCAGGTCTTTTCTGATTTGTTTAGAGTATATTTTCTGGGGACTTTGTTACCCTGTTAGCATTTTGTTCTCTCATTCATCTATTCTCTTGGGGACAAAATGACAAGATGGAAAAAATAACCTCAACAAAAAGAACAGGAGGTAGTACCAACTGCCAGGGACCTACTCATTAAGGACATTAGTACGATGTCAGACCTAGAGTTCAGAATCATGATTTTAAAGATACTAGCTGGGCTTGAAAAAAGCATGGAAGTTATTACAGAAACCCTTTCTGGAGAAATAAAGAACTAAAAACTAACCAAGTCGAACTCAAAAAGGCTATTAATGAGGTGCAATCAAAAATGGGGGCACTAACTGCTAGGATAAATAAAGCAGAAGAGAGAATCAGCGATATAGAAGACCAAATGATGGAAAATAAAACAGCTGAGAGAAAGAGAGATAAACAACTATTGGATCACGAGGGCAGAATTCAAGAGATAACCGATACCATAAGACAAAATGACATTAGAATAATTGGGATCCCAGAAGAAGAAGAAAGAGAGATGGGGGCAGAAGTAATACTGGAGCAAATTATAGCAGAGAACTTCCCTAATTTGGGGAAGAAAAGAGGCATCAAAATCCAGGAGGCACAGAGAACCCCTCTCAATCAATAAAAATAGGTCAACACCCTGACATCTAATAGTAAAACTTACGAGTCTCAGAGACAAAGAGAAAATCCTGAAAGCAGCTCGGGAGAAGAGATATGTAACCTACAATGGTAGAAACATTAGACTGGCAACAGACCTATCCACAGAGACCTGGCAGGCCAGAAAGGACTGGCATGATATATTCGGAGCACTAAATGAGAAAAACATGCAGCCAAGAATACTATAACCAACTAGGCTGTCATTGAAAATAGAAGAAGAGATAAAAAGCTTCCAGGACAAACAAAAACTAAAGGAATCTGTGAACACCAAACCAGCCCTACAAGAAATATTGAAAGGGGTCCTCTAAGCAAAGAGAGAGCCTAAAAGCAACACAGACCAGAAAGGAACACAGACAATATACAGTTAACAGTCACCTTACAGTCAATACAATGGCACTAAATTCATATCTTTCAATAGTTACCCTGAATGTAAATGGGCTCAACGCCCCAATCAAAAGACACAGACTTTCAGATTGGATTAAAAAACAAGACCCATTGATATGCTGTCTGCAAGAGACTCATTTTAGACCCAAAGACACCCCCACATTGAAACTGAAGGGGTAGAAAACCATTTACCATGCTAATGGACACCAAAAGAAAGCTGAGGTGGCAATCCTTATATCAGACAAATTAGATTTTAAACCAAAGACTGTAATAAGAGATAAGGAAGGAGACTATATCCTACTTAAGGGTCTATCCAACAAGAAGCTCTAACAATTGTAAATATCTATGCCCCTAACATGGGAGCAGCCAATTATATGAGGCAATTAATAACAAAAGCAAAGAAACACATTGACAACAATGCAAAAATAGTGGGGGACTGTAACACCTCCCTCACTGAAATGGACAAATCATCTAGGCAAAAGATCAAGGAAATAAAGACTTTAAATGACACACTTGACCAAAATAGACTTTACAGACATATTCAGAACATTCCATCCCAAAGCAACGGAATACACATTCTTCTCTAGTGCCCATGGAACACTCTCCAGAATAGATCACATCCTAGGTCACAAACCAGGTCTCAACCGGTACAAAAAGATTGGGATCATTCCCTGCAAATTTTCAGACCACAATGCTTTGAAACTAGAACTCAATCACAAGAGGAAAGTCGGGAAGAACTCAAATACATGGAGGCTAAAGAGCATCCTACTAAAGAATGAATGGGTCAACCAGGAAATTAAAGAAGAATTAAAAAAACTCATGGAAACCAATGAAAATGAAAACACAACTATTCAAAATCTTTGGGATGCAGCAAAGGCAGTCCTAAGAGGAAAGTATATAGCAATACAAGCCTTTCTCAAGAAACAAGAAAGGTCTCAAATATACAACCTAACCTACACCTAAAGGAGCTAGAGAAAAAATAGCAAATAAAGCCTAAACCGAGCAGGAGAAGAGAAATAATAAAGATCAGAGCAGAAATCAATGAACTAGAAACCAAAAGAACAGTAGAATAGATCGACGAAACTAGGAGCTGGTTCTTTGAAAGAATTAACAAGATTGATAAACCCCTGGCCAGACTGATCAAAGAGAAAAAAGAAATGACCCAAATCAACAAAATCATGAATGAAAGAGGAGAGATCACAACCAACACCAAAGAAATACAAACAATTATAAGAACATATTATGAGCAACTCTATGCCAGCAAATTAGATAACCTGGAAGAAATGGGTGCATTCCTAGAGATGTATCAACTACCAAAACTGAACCAGGAAGAAATAGAAAACCTGAACAGACCTATAACCACTAAGGAAATTGAAGCAGTCATCAAAAATCTCCCAACAAACAAAAGCCCAGGGCCAGATGGCTTCCCAGGGGAATTCTACCAAACATTTAATGAAGAATTAATACCTATTCTCCTGAAACTGTTCCAAAATATAGAAATGGAAGGAAAACTCCCAAACTCATTTTATGAGGCCAGCATTACCTTGATCCCAAAACCAGACAAAGACCCCATCAAAAGCGAGAATTACAGACCAATATCCTTGATGAACATGGATGCAAAAATTCTCACCAAAATACTAGCCAATAGGATCCAACAGTACATTAAAAGGATTATTCACCACGACCAAGTGGGATTTGTCCCTGGGCTGCAAGGTTGGTTCAACATCCACGAATCAATCAACGTGATACAATACATTAACAAAAGAAAGAATAAGAATCATATGAATCTCTCAATAGATGCAGAAAAAGCATTTGACAAAGTACAGCATCCTTTCTTGATCAAAACTCTTCAGAGTATAGGGATAGAGGGTACATACCTCAATATCATAAAAGCCATCTATGAAAAACCTACAGCGAATATCATTCTCAATGGGGAAAAACAGAGAGCTTTCCCCCTAAGGTCAGGAATGCAGCAGGGATGTCCACTATCAACACTGCTATTCAACATAGTATTAGAAGTCCTAGCCACAGCAATCAGACAACAAAAAGAAATCAAAGGCATCCAAATTGGCAAAGAAGAAGTCAAACTGTCACTGTTTGCAGATGATATACTTTATGTGGAAAACCCAAAGACTCCAGACCCAAACTGCTAGAACTCATACAGGAATTCGGTAAAGTGGCAGGATATAAAATCAATGCACAGAAATCAGTGGCATTCCTATACGCCAACAACAAGACAGAAGAAAGAGAAATTAAAGAGTTGATCCCATTTACAACTGCACCCCAAACCATAAGATACCTAGGA
This sequence comes from Callorhinus ursinus, assembly GCF_003265705.2. Taxonomy (NCBI): domain Eukaryota; kingdom Metazoa; phylum Chordata; class Mammalia; order Carnivora; family Otariidae; genus Callorhinus; species Callorhinus ursinus. The sequence continues at coordinate 78,021,458 of NW_027397074.1, forward strand.
ATAAATCTAACCAAAGAGGCAAAGGATCTGTACTCAGAAAACTATAAAATACTCATGAGAGAAATTGAGGAAGACACAAAGGAATGGAAAAACGTTCCATGCTCATGGATTGGAAGAACAAACATTGTGAAGATGTCAATGCTACCTAGAGCAATCTACACATTCAATGCAATCCCCATCAAAATACCATCAACTTTTTTCAAAAAAATGGAACAAATCATCCTAAAATTTGTATGGAACCAGAAAAGACCTTGAATAGCCAGAGGAATGTTGAAAAAGAAAAGCAAAGCTGGCGGCATCACAATTCCGGACTTCCAGCTCTATTACAAAGCTGTCCTCATCAAGACAGTACGGTACTGGCACAAAAACAGACACATAGATCAATGGAACAGAATAGAGAGCCCAGAAATGGACCCTCAACTCTATGGTCAACTAATCTTTGACAAAGCACGAAAGAATGTCAATGGAAAAAAGTCTCTTCAACAAATGGTGTTGATATTGGACAACCACATGAAGAATGAAACTGGACCACTTCCTTACACCACACACAAAAATAGACTCCAAATGGTTGAAAGACCTAAATGTGAGACAGGAGTCCATCAAAATCCTAAAGGAGAACACAGGCAGCAACCTCTTCGACGTCAGCTGCAGCAACTTCTTCCTAGAAACATTGCCAAAGGCAAGGGAAGCAACAGCAAAAATGAACTACTGGGACTTCATCAAGATAAAAAGCTTTTGCACAGCAAAAGAAACAGTCCACAAAACCAAAGGACAACCGACAGAATGGGAGAAGATATTTGCAAATGACATATCAGATAAAGGGCTAGTATCCAAAATCTATAAAGAACTTATCAAACTCAACACCCAAAGAACAAATAATCCAATCAAGAAATGGCAGAAGACATGAACAGACATTTTTCCAAAGAAGACATCCAAATGGCCAACAGACACATGAAAAAGTGCTCAACATTGCTCAGCATCAGGGAAATCCAAATCAAAACCTCAATGAGATACCAACTCACACTAGTCAGAAAGGCTAAAATTAACAAGTCAGGAAACGACAGATGTTGGTGGGGATGCGGAGAAAGGGGAACCCTCCTACACTGTTGGTGGGAATGCAAGCTGGTACAGCCACTCTGGAAAACAGTATGGAGGTTCCTCAAAAAGTTGAAAATAGAGCTACCATACGATCCAGCAATTGCACTACCGCGTATTTACCGCAAAGATACAAATGTAGGGATTAGAAGGGGTATGTGCACCCCGATGTTTATAGCAGCAATGTCCACAATAGCCAAACTGTGGAAAGAGCCAAGATGTTCGACAGATGAATGGATAAAGAAGATGTGGTGTGTGTGTGTGTGTGTACACACACACACACACACACACACACACACACACACACACACAGGAATATTATGCAGCCATCAAAAGGAATGAGATCTTGCCATTTGCAACGATGTGGCTAGAACTGGAGGGTGTTATGCTGAGCGAAATAAGTCAATCAGAGAAAGACATGTATCATATGACTTCACTGATATGAGGAATTCTTAATCTCAGGAAACAAAGTGAGGGTTGCTGGAGTGGGGGGGGTGGGAGGGATGGGGTGGCTGGGTGATAGACATTGGGGAGGGTATGTGCTATGGTGAGCTTTGTGAATTGTGCAAAACTGTTGAATTACAGATCTGTACCTCTGAAACAAATAATGCAGTATATGTTAAGAAAAAATAAAAGAAGAAGATAGCAGGAGGGGAAGAATGGAGGGGGGGAAATCAGAGGGGGAGATGAACCATGAGAGACGGATGGACTCTGAAAAACAAACTGAGGGTTCTAGAGGGGAGAGGGTGGGAGGATGGGTTAGGTTGCTGATGGGTATTAAAGAGGGCACGTTCTGCATGGAGCACTGGGTGGTATGCACAAACAATGAATCATGGAACAAGACATCAGAAACTAATGATGTAATGTATGGTGATTAACATAACAATAAAAAATTAAAAAAATTTTTAAAATAAAAAATAAATGATTCTGACTCTGGAATTTTACATACAGGCAAACTACCAATCAAGTGTAAGAGTAAATGAAAATCTTTCTGGACATGTAAAGTCTCAAAAACTTACTTCAATAGGAATCATAGGTCTGAAAACATTCCTATCATTTGACTTAGCAAGTCCACCTCCAGGAATTTTACAAATCTCACACAAAACTGGAAAAACATAGTAGGTCCCTGGTTCTAGCCTTTAAAAAGATAAGCAAGTCACCACATGAAAAAACATCAACTAATTTTTGAAAATGGCACTATCTTTACATAAAACAAAACAAACACAAAAGAAGAACGGGAATAAACTGGTCTAATAAAAAAAAAAAGAAAGGAAAACACCCCATCAAAAGTCATGTTTCAGAGTAAAGGGTTAAAAGACAGCAAGTGTGGTTTTAGTACAGTAAATACGGTAAGCAAGAGGCACATGAAAACAAGAAAGAGGTCAGAAAAACTAAGCAAGAAGCCAGATTATGAGGAAGTCCTGAAATCCATGGTAAGTAGTTTGGATTTTACTCTAAGTGCAATGAGAATCCAAACTCTCGAAACCAGGTGTGTGTGTGTGTGTGTGTGTGTGTGTGTGACATAATCTGATTGCTATCTTATTATTACTGACAATTATTATCCTGTTTTCTAGATGAGAATATTGTGGCACAGAAGTATTAAGTATTTTGCACACAGCCACAGAGCTAGTGAACAATAGTCAGGATTTAATTTTAGATAATGTAAATCCAGAGCAGTAAATATTGTAATTCCTCTAAATATCACTCCAGTGAAGAATGGATTATAGGGAGGCAAGAATGGATGCAAAGAATTCCAGTTGAGACTATGGTTGTAGGCTAAGCAAGAGATGATTGCTTGGACTAAGGTGGAAGCAGTGGAGATGGAGAAAAACTGGTGAATTTGGGATATATTTTAGAAGTAGAGAAAATAAGACTTACTAATGGATTAGACATGGGGAAGGGGTGGGAGAGAAAAATAAGAATCAAGAGCCAAAATTTTGGTATAAGCAACAGGATGGACAATGATGCCATTTACTGAAGTGGGGGAACCAAGAGGGAGAGTTAGCAAGCATTATGTCACCAACAGGAGAGGTCAATGAAATGATCAAGGAGGCAAGCTGGCCATGCTATAATCAGGGGCCAGAGGAGAGATGAAGCAGGAGATACATTTAGGTGTCTCAGCACACTAATAAGCAGATTTCCAAGGGAGTATAGGCAAAGACTCAACCATAAGGCCCATCAATATTTAGAGGACTAGTAAAAAAAAAATAGACACCACAAAAATGGTTGAGAAGAAATAGACACTGAGGTAGGAGAAAAACTATTCAGAGAAGAAAATTATTGGATAAAAACTGGAACAAGAATAATAGAAGGCACTAAGAAGGATGGAATTTTATATATCTGGTCATCACATTTACAGAATGAACAGGGCTGGGAGATAACACAGCATGTTTGTAGGCTAAAAGGAAAATCCAACAGAGAGGGAGAAACTGATGATGTGGAAGAGAGATGCTAACTGCAGGAAAGAAGCCCCAGAGACAGTAAGAAGAGATGGAACCTGAGTCACAAGAAGAGGAATTAGACTGGCAGGGAAGGTCTCTGATAATAAGTGAAAGGAAGAGAGAGAACACACCCCAATGCAGAGGGGTCTGCAGATTTGGTGGTGAGATGAGAGCTGCATCTAACTTCTCAATAAAGTTTGTGGTGAAGTCCACAGATGAGAGTGGGAGTTGTGACAAGTTTGCAATGAGTGGAAATGAAGTCTTAACCGGGAAAGTGAAGCAGCAGCAGCAGCAGCACTACCAGCAGACAGGTAAAGGCCTACTGAGGTTTATGGCATAAATTTAAAGTGGTACATTCAACTGCCTGAGTGTAGGCAGGGAGACGGTACACAGTTGGTATTTTGTTAGGCCCATAAAATGAAAGGCGAGAGAGTCAAGGGTATTTGTAATTGTTAAAGTCATTCCCTGGTCCTAAAGTTGGTGGATTGTGAAAAGACAGTTTCACTTAAGAAGGCTGAAGAAGTGCTATAATCAGGGGCCAGACAGCTGTTTGGAATCTTCTTAAGATTAAAAAAGAGGTGGAGGGGCGCCTGGGTGACTCAGGTCACGATCTGAGGGTCCTGGGCTAGAGCCCCAAGACGGGCTCTCTGCTCACAGGGAACCTGTTTCTCCCACTCCTCCCTGCTCATGCTCTCTCTTGCTCTCTCTCAAATAAATAAAATCTTTGAAAAATAAAAATAAAAAAGAGGTTGAGAATTTAAGAGTTTATTGATCATAGTTCCACAATAACTTTGGGCAGGTAGAGAGTGAGAAATACAAAGAGGGAAGTAGTACTCATGAAATCAATAAGAAGAAAATATCTTGACTTTTCAGTTAAACTTGGAAATTAATCTAAAATTATCCAAAATGGAATAAAGGGAGGAAAGATTTTCTTTTCCCCCCTCTGGCTAATTAACAGCAGGTAGACCTTAGAGTTTCAGGGATCCTAGAAAAACAAAACAGCACCAAAAATGAGCTATTTTATTATTATTATTTTTTAAGATTTTATTTTTAAGTAGTCTCTACACCCAATTTGGGGCCTGAAGTCACAATCCTGAGATCAAGAGCTGCATGCTCCACTGACTGAGCCAGCCAGGTGGCCCCCCAAAAACTTTTTTAAACTGTCCGTAAGATCATGCACTAAATTTATTTAACTTTAAAAACAAGTCACTCTTAGTTTTCCAAAACCCTGGAACACCATTCCAGAGCACTGAGCCTTACAATTCTAAAATAAAAGATGTGTGGGAAAACATAAGTAAATAACTAGGGCATAATGGCCTATTGTAAGCTCAGTCAAGTTAAGATCTATACCACACTGATCACTATTTTATTCCCAGCACCTAAGAACACTAGCATGAAGCAGGTAGTTTACAGGTCAGAGAAGTAGGAGCCACCTTAGTCAAAATATTTTCCATCTTTCTCAAATGAAGCTCCGTGAGAGAATTCAGTCCTAATGCACCAAGTGTGAGTCCAAGGCATTCTCTCCGATGTTTCGACAATGAGGCTTATATGACTCTCAAAAGAGACAGTTAAAAAATATGTTCACTAATTTTAGGTATTTTTTGGTAAATCCTGAAATAATGAACAATATTTTGTGAAGAGCACTTGGTGGTATGTGAATGTTTTCAGGATACGATGCTACAAAAAACATCACCTATTTCCTTTGCTTTATGGGCTTTTCCCCTTCCCCAAAAAATACACTGTTGAGTTTTCAACAATCTTATAATTTCTCCCTCAGTATAAGATCTCTCCAGCTTCTAACTCCATTTTCCCTATGCCATGTACTCTAATAACAAGTCGGTGATAGGAATATTATGCCAGAATTGTGCTTTTCTAGTGCTTACTTTGTGCCAGGCCCTGTTAACACACTTTGTATACATTAAACTGGTTCAACTCCTCCCAATAACTCAAGGAGTTTGGAACTATTATTATCCTTACTTTAGAGAAGAGGAAATAGGTGAAAAAATAAACTTGGTCCAGGTCAGACAGCTAATTAAGTGATAGAACAATTATGACAGACTACATGGCCTGTGTGTCTTTGAGAAAGACAGTAGCCCCCTTGATCTGCTGTGGCACTTTCCAGTTTCAGCTACCTGCAGTCCACTACAGTCTGCAAAGAGCTAATCCTCCTTCTGACAGATTGTCAGGTCATTAGTGGCCTAATGCTACATCACAGTGCCCATGTCATTCCCCTCACTTCATCTCACCATGCAGGCATTTATCATCTCACACAGTCACAAGGATAAGTACAGTACAAGAAGATACTGTGAGAGAGAGAGAGGAGACAACACCTAATTTTTATTATAGTATATTGTTATAGTTGCATTATTTTATTATTAGTTATGTTGTTAATCTCTTCCTACACCTAATTTATAAATTAAACTTTATCAGAGGTATGTATGTTCAGGAAAAAACAAAGTATATATAGGTTTCAGTACTGTCCACAGTTTCAGGCATCCACTGGGGTTCTTGGAACATATCCCCCATGGATAAAGGGGGATGTGGACTACTAGAAGAAAAATTCCATCATCGGGTAATTAAACCAAAATCCTTGACATTGTAGTTGAGGAAAGACAAGCACAAAACAAACTAATATGTCAAATGGTGATAAAAAGTTATAAAGAAAAATCTAGCTGGAAAGCAGGAAGGAGGGGGGTGGCTATTAATTCTATAAAGCAGTCAGAGTTTAAGGACTCACTGATAATATATGAATGGAGACCTGAGGGAGTGAGGGAGCAAACTCACCACGTAGGTATATAAAAAGAAAACCAAACAGAAAACAAATGCAAGGCATTAAGACAGGAGAAGAACGGACTGGTGACAGGCTGACTGCATTCATGACCCCAATTAATGGCTTCCCTGTAGGCATACCTTCTGTTCAATAACTTGCAATCCCTTTCCACTCAAACCCCAGGCTTCTCCAAGTGACTCGTTTTAGGCCAACAGGATATTAGGAAACATGACCCAAGGAGAAGCTTAAAATGCAAACACAAACTTCTTGCTTTCCTGCACCATTGAACTTGCTTGCTCATATAGCTCTGCCTTGCTATGAAACATGTTTGGGCTAGCTTCCTAGAACCAAGTTGTGCCATTCAAGGCCATCCTAGACCAGCCAGCCTACTTAAACCACCAGTTTGGTCACAGAAACATAAGAGAGCCTAGCCAAGGTTAGCTCAGCCCATGGCCTGTTCACAGACTCACAGTTGTTGTTCAAAGCACTAAGCTTTGGGGTGGTTTGTTACACCATAAATAATAACACTGTGTTAGAAGAAGAGCACAACAACATGCAATAGAACAACATACAAAAACTTGTACATGCATCTTCACAGATGCATTATGCACAATTAACCAAAAAGGGGAAACAACCCCAACCATTCAACTAATGAATAAATAAAATGTGGTATATATCCATTCACTAGAACATTACTTGGCAATAAAACTAAAACACTGATATATGCTATAACATGAACAAATCTTGAAAATGTACTTAGTGAATACAGTCACAAAGGACCACATACTGAGTTTGCATGAAATGCCCACATTAGGGAAATCACAGAGACAGAAATTAGTGGTTGCCTGGGACTGAGGCAGAGACTGAGTGATGATGGCTACAGGGTATGGGGTTCCTTTCTTGGAGAGATGAAAATATTCTAAAACTGATTTTGGTGATGGTTGTTGCACAACTCTGTGAACATAGGAAAAGCCACTGAATTGCACTTTAAATGGGTGATTTGTAGGTTATGTGAACTCTATCTCAATAAAGATTTTTTTTAAAGGAAGTTGTGATCATTCAGATTTTTTAAAGTAGCTGCTATATTGAAAATGAACCATAGTGGGAGCAAGAGTTGATGCCAAGAAACCAGATGGGAAATGACTGCCAAATGCAAGAAAATGGTGCCTTTTATCAGACTGATACAGGCAGAGGTGGTAAGATGCATCATAGCCTGGATATATCATAAAGATAGAGTCAATAGGTTTGCTGATGAAATGAATGCAGGGTATGATAAAGGGGGTCATCTTTGACTCTACAGTTTTTAACCTATGTAAGCCAACAGACACAAGAGCACCAAATTGAAAAGACTGCAGAAGGAAGACTAGAGGTGGGACTGGGGGACACAGCACAAGGAGTTAAAAATTTTATTTTAAACATCCTGAGAGGCTTATTAAACAATCAGAGTGGAGAACTTAAATAAGAGCTAGATATCCGTATCTGGAATTAAATTAAGAGGTCTGGGCTGGAGATATAAATTTGGAAGTTGAGAAGTAACATGTTTTTCACCCATTCTAAAAGACACTTTTTCTTTTACATTATAACAGAAATCAGAATGCATCTTACAACTGATGACATCTTAAAATTGCTGTTGTCCAGATGGTGAGCATGATGTAGTTCTCACTGCCCGCATATGTACAACTTGATGAACTCTATTCAGACTGTTGTCAGTAAACTAACTTATGAGCATTGTTGGTATTATGTATGTTGACATTAACTGCCACTGTAAAATACATCCAGAAAGATTATGTTTCTCCATTGAAACAAAAGTTATTATGTATGCAGAAAGGCACAAAATAAGAGATGGCTGAGCATAAATTTGATGTGAGTGGAGCAGCAGATAAGTCTAAAAAGTGAAAATAAGCACTGAAAAAGTTTAATTGACTATTTTTTGGTGGTACATAAAACAACAGTGTATCTTACAATCAACTGTATCACTGATTCAGTGAAAAATGAGAGATGATATTTAAAACCATAAAATGAAAAGACAGACCACAGGGTAAGATCCTACCTCATCATAGCTCTTCCCTCATAGGAGAATTGCAAAAATTTAGTGAGATATTTATAAAGCACTATGCAGACTGCTTAAGACATAATTAAAAACACAACCATTGGGGTGCCTGGGTGGCTCAGATGGTTAAGTGTCTGCCTTCAGCTCAGGTCATGATCCCAGGGTCCTGGGATCCAGCCCCACGTCTGGCTCCTGGCTCAACGGGGAGCCTGCTTCTCCCTCTCCCTCTGGCTCTCCCCCTGCTCATGCTCTCTCTCTGTATCTCTGTGTCTCAAATGAATAATATTTTAAAAATCTTAACAAAAAAACAAAACACAACCATTAAGCATTGATATCATCATTAAATGTTTAAAGGCCCACAACAAAATTCTATCAAATGAACAGTTTCCAGAGAAGGTGTACTGGCCAGGATAGGCTACATTATGCTGTGTGTTAAGGAATCCCCAATATCTATGGCTTAAAACAAAAAAGGTTTATTTCTCATTCATGATATCTGTCCATTTCAGAGAGGCAGGGAAGCCCTGATTATTTTATCTGATTACTATAGTCATTCAGGGATTCAAGCTGAAAGAGCAGCCACCATTTTGAACAATGCCAATCACCAGGCTGGACAGAAGGTGGGTGGGGGAAAGCTCTGGAGGAATTAACATGGGCAATTAGACATAAGACATGAGGTGACACAAGACATTGCTGTTCATAACACATTGAACCGAACTAGCCACAAGGCCTTCGGTGTGATCAGAATAGGAAAACTGGATATGGGTAAGAAGCACAAGTGACTACCATAGAAGACTGATTTATCTAGAAATATATATAAGAAAACTATAGAAAGATAACCTGACACTTGGGCTTAAGCAGAATGATTACTAGATGCCGTGGAAGAAATAAGGAAATATATTATGTCTACCAAACACCATCCACATTTAATAATAGCCTTTGTCCCTTCTTTAACTCCAGTATAGTTAACATACAATACTACATGGGTTTCAGGTGTACAACATAGTGATTCCACAATTCTATAAATTACTCAGTGCTCATCATGATCAGTGTATGATGAATCCCCTTCATCTATTTCACCCATTCCCCCATCCAATTCTCCTCTGGTAACCTTCAGATGTTTCCTATACAGAAGTCTGTTTTTTGGTTTGTCTCTCTTTTTTTCCTTTGTTTGGTTTTTTAAAATTCCACATATGGGTGAAATCATATGATATTTGTCTTTCTCTGACTTATTTCACTTAGCATTATGCCCTCTAGATTCATCCATGTTGTTGCAAATGGCAAGAATTCATTCCTTTTTATGACTAATATTCCAGTGTATGTACGTATATATACATAGGCATATATGTACATATACACAAACCCCACTTCTTCTTTACCCATTCATCTATCATTGGCCACTCGGGCTGCTTCCATAATTTGGCTACTGTGAATAATGCCGCAATAAACAAAGGGATGCAAATATCTTTTCACATAAGTGTTTTTATATTCTTTGAGTAAATGCTCAGTACTGGAATTACTGAATCACATGGTAATTCTCATTTTTAAAATTTTGAGGAACCTCCATTCAGTTTTCCACAGCGGCTGTACCCGTTTGCATTCCCTCCAATGGTGTATAATGGTTCCTTTTTCTCTAGATCCTTGACAACACGTTTCTTGTGTTTTTGATTTTAGCCATTCTGACAGGTGTGAGGTGAAATCTCATTGTGGTTTTGATTTGTATTTCCCTGATGATGAGTGATGTTGACCATCTTTTCATGTGTCTGTTGGCCATCTGCATGTCTTCTGCCCATTTTTTAAATTGGATTATTTTTTTGCTGTTGACTTGTATAAATTATATATTTTGGATACTAAACTGTTATCTAATGTCATTTGCAAATATCTTCTCCCATTCAATAAGCTGTCTTTTAGTTTTGATGATTGTTTCCTTCATTGTGCAGAGCTTTTTATTTTGATATAGTTTCAACAGTTTATTTTTGCTTTTGTTTCCCTCCCTTCAGGAGACATATCTAGAAAAACGTTGCTATGGCTGAAGTCAAGGAAATTACTGCCTGTGCTTTTTTAGGATTTTTATGGCTTCAGGTTTCACATTTACATCTTTGATTGATGTTGAGTTTGTGAATGGTGAAAGAAAGTGGCCCAGTTTCATTCCTTTGCATGTAGCTGTCCAGTTTTCCCCCACACCATTTGTTGAAGAGACTGTCTTTTCCCCATTGCATATTTTTGTCTCTTTTGTCAAAGGTTAATTGACCATTTAATCATGGGTTCATTTCTGGGCTCTCTATTCTGTTCTGCTGATCTATGTGTCTACTTTTGTGCCAGTACCACACTGTTTTGATTAACAGAGCTTGGTAGTATATCTTGAAATCTGAGATTATGATATCTTCAATTTTGTCATTCTTTTTCAAGACTGCTTTGGCTGTTTGGGGTCTTCTGTAGCTCCATATGAATTTTAAAATTATTTGTTATAGTTCTGTGAAAAATGCTACTGGTATTTTGATAGGGATTGCATTCAATCTGTAGATTGCTTTGGTAGTGTGGACATTTTAACAATATTTGTTCTTCCAATCCATGAGCATGGGGTATCCTTCCATTTGTTTATCTTCAACTTCTTTCATCAGTGTTGTATACTTTTCAGAGTACAGGTCTGAATTTCCTTGGTTAAGTTTATTCCCAGGAATTTTATTATTTTTGGTGCAATTATAAATGTGATTGTTTTCTTAATTTTTCTTTCTGCTATTTCATTATTAGTGTGTAGAAATGGAATGGATTTGTGTATATTGATTTTGTATTATGCAACTTTACTGAATTCATTTATCAGTTCTAGTAGTCTTTTGGTGGAGTCTTCAGGGTTTTCTATGTATAATTTCATGTCATCTGCAAAGAGTGAAAGTTTTACTTCTTCCTTACTAATCTGGATTCTTTTTATTTTTTTCTTGTGTATTGTGACTAGGACTTCCAGTACTATTGAATAAAAGTGGTGAGGGTGGACATCCTTGTTTTGTTCCTGACCTCAGGGGAAAAGCTTAATTCACGCCGCCTACCCCCCCCCCCAGTATGATGTTAAATGTGAGTTTTTCCACATGTGGCCTTTATTATGTTGAGGTATGTTCCTTATAAATCTACTTTGTTGAGGGTTTTTTATCATGAATGGATGTTGTACTTTGTCAAATGCTTTTTCTATATCTATTGAAATGATCATATGGTTTTCATCCTGTCTCTTGTTGATGTATCACATTGGCTGATTTGCAAATACTGAACCACACTTGCATCCCAGAAATAAATCCCACTTGATAGGCGGTGATTTTTTTCATTGTATTGTTGGATTCAGTTTGCCAATGTTTTGTTGAGGATTTCTGCATCTGTGTTCACCAGAGATATCAGCCTGTAGTTCCCCTTTTTTGTGGTATCTTGAACTGGTTTTGGTATCAGCATAATGCTGGCCTCACTGAATGAATTTGGAAATTTTCCTTCCTCTTCTATTTTTTGGGAAAGTTTGAGAAGAAAAGGTATCAATTCTTCATTAAATGTTTGGTTTTTCCAATTACTGCTTCAATTTCATTGCTGTTGTTTTTGCAGAAAAATTTCTGTTTCTGTTCAAATTTTCTATTTCTTCCTGCTTCAGTTTTGGGAGGTTATATGTTTCTAGGAATTTACCCATTTCTTCTAGGTTGTCAAATCTGTTGCTATCTAATTTTTCATAATACTCTCTTACGATCCATTGTATTTCTGTGGTGTCAGTTATTTTTTCTTCTCTTTCATTTGTGACTTTGAGTTCTTTCTTTAATGAATCTGGCTAGAGGTTTATCAATTTTGCTGATCATTTCAAAGAACCAGCTCCTCATTCCATTGATCTGTTCTGTTTCTTAGTTTCTATAACACTTATTTCTGCTCTCATTTTTATTATTTCCTTTTTTCTGCTGGTTTTTGGTTTTGTTTGTTTTCAAGCTTCTTGAGGTAGGCCTGTATTGCTATAAACTTCCTCCTAGAACCCCTTTTGCTTCATCCCAAAGATTTTGGACTGTCCTGTTTTCATTTTCATTTCTTTCCATATAATTTTTTATTTCTTTGATTTTTTGGTTGATCCATTCATTGTTTAGTAGTATCTCATTTGACCTCCATGTATTTATGGTCTTTCCAGAATTTTTTTCTTGTGGTTGATTTCTAGTTACACAGCATTGTGGTCAGAGAAGATGCATGACGACTTCAGTCCTTTTTAATTTGTTGAGGCTTGTTTTGTTGCCTAATATTCTGTGTTTGCTTGAAAAGAATGTGTATTCTGCTGTTTTAGGATGGAATGTTCTGTATATGCCTGTTAAAACCATCTGGTCCAGTGTGTCATTCAAAGCCTCCGTTTTCTTGTTCATTTTGTTTGGATGACCTGTCCACTGATGTAAGGGGTATAAAAGTCCCCTACTATTACTGTATTACTATCGATTACTTCCTTTATGTTTGTTATTGCTGCTCTATGTATTTGGGTGCTCTCATGTTGGGTGCATAAATATTTACAATTGTTGTATCTTGTTAGATTATCCCCTTCATTATTATGTAGTAACCTTCTTTGTCTTTGTTTTAATGTATATTTTGTCCAAATATAAGTATGGCCACCCTGGCTTTCTTTTGACAGCCATTTATACGATAAATGTTTCTCCACCCCCTCAATCTGTATGTGTCTTTAGGTCTGAAATGAGTGTCTTGTAGGCAGCATATAGACAGGTCTTGTTTTTTTATCCATTCCACCACCCTATGTCTTTTGATTGGAGCCTTTAGTCCATTTACAAAGTAACTACTGATAGGGGTGCCTGGGTGGCTCAGTCAGTTGAGTGTCTGATTCTTGATTTTGGCTCGGGTCATGATCTCGGGGTCCTGGTGGGCCTCTATGCTCAGCAGGGAGTCTGCTTGGGGATTCTTTTCCTCTCCCTCTGCCCCACCCCACGCACACGTGTGTGCACTAAGACAGATGAATAAATCTTTAAAAATATATGTACTCAAAAAAGTAATAATTGATAGGTATGTATTTATTACCATTTTTATACTTGTTTTGTGGTTGTTCTTACAGTTCTCATTCTTTCTTCTCTTGTTCTCTCTCATGGTTTGCTGGCTTTCTATAGTGATATCTTTGGATTCCTTTCTCTTTATTTTTTGCATATTTATTACTGGTTTTTGATTTGTGTTTTTGATTTGTGGTTACCATTGGGTTTATATATAAAGATAATATATATATATAAACATCTTCATACAAAATTATATATATACATCTTCTGCATATAAGTCCATATTAAATTGATGTTCTTAAGTTTGAACTCATTCTTTACTCCTCCCCCCCATCCACCTTCTAGATATATGGTGTCTTATTTTACATCCTTTTATTTTGTGAATCCCTTGATTTTTTTTTTTTTTACAGATATACTTATTTTTACTGCTTTTGTGTTTCCTACTTTTCTTACACTTGCTTATGGTCTTTCCTTTCCATTCAAAGAGTCCCTTTTATCATTTCTTGTGGGTCTGGTTAAGTAGTCATGAACTCCTTTAGCTTTTGCTGTCTGAGAAACTCCCATCTCTCCTTCTGTTCTAAATGACAGCCTTGCTGGATAGAGTATTCCTGGCTTTTTTTTTTTTCTCTCAACATTTTGAATATATCATGCCACTGCCTCCTGGCCTGCGAAGTTTCAGCTGAAAAGTCTACCTGTAGCCTTATAAGGTTTCCCATGTATGTAGCAGTCTTCTTTTGCTGCTTTTAAAAATCTCTTTATCACTTTATCAACCCTCCTTGGGTTGACTTTGTTGGGGGAATCTCTGTGCCTCCTGGGTCAGATTAGAGCAGTTTTCAGCTATTATTTCTTCAAGTAAATTTTCTGCCCCCCTCCACAATCTCTCCTCTTCTTCTGGGATCCCTATAATGTGAATATTATTATGACTGATGGAGTCACTTAGTTCCCTAAGCCTATACTCATGTTGTGTTATTTTTTTCTGTCACCTGCTCAGCTTAATTAGTTTCCATTACACTGACTTCTAGATTGTTAATTTGCTTCTGTTGCCTCTAGCTTGCTATTTATTCCACCCAGTTTATTTTTTATTTCACTGTGTTCCTCATCTCTGATTGGTTCTTTTTTTTAAAATTTTATTCATTTGAGAGAGAGAGAGAGAGACAGAGAGCGAGGGAGTGAGCACAAGCGGGGAGGAAGAGCAGTGGGAGAGGGAGAAGCAGGCTCCCTGCTGAGTGGAGAGCCTGATGTGGGGCTTCATCCCAGGACTCTGGGACCATGACCTGAGTTGAAGACAGAGAGGCTTAACCAACTAAGCCACCCAAGCACCCGAATGGTTCTTTTTTATCTCTTCATTAAAGGTCTCACTCATGTCCTCCATTCTTTTCTCAAGTCCATTCAGTATCATTATGATCATTACTTCTCTATCAAGTATATTACTTATAACCGTTTGGTTTATCTCTTTTGCTGTGATTTTGTCCTTTTCTTTCTTTTGGGACATATTCCTCTGTCTCCTCACTTTGTCTAACACTCTGTGTGTCTGTTTCTGTGTGGTAGAAGTCAGTTTCATCTCCTGCTCTTGAAAGTAATGGCCTTATGAAGAAGAGGTCCTGTAGTGCTCTTCAGGGTAATGTCCCCTGTTCACCAGAAACTGGCACTTCAGGGGGTGTGTCCATGTGTGTTGACCATGCCCTGGTCTTCTGTCCTGGTCACTTTTTTTCCTTCAGTCCAGTCATCTACAGAGGTTCTCTTTGCCTGTTATGGGTAGTGTTTAATCCCCAGCTGAGGTGGTACACAGTTTTAACAAGGTGTGTGCTGGTCTGCTTGCAAAATGAGATCTGCCACAGCTGCCACCCCCACTGGGAGCAGGGGTTGGTCTGGGCAGATAAGCAAAGTGGGTGAGGATGCAATTATAACAATGGGCACCTATAGTTTCTGCAGGGCCCGCCACCACTGCCTACCAAGACTGAGGCTCTGCAAAACTTGTGAGTCAGGAGACATGGTGTTGGCAAGGTTTGCACTGTTCTTCTGGGGGAGGAGACTGACAGTGCCAGGACTGAGGGTAAGGGGGCTGAGGTAAGCATAACTGGAAAGGCAGATCCACTGAAGCATGGGGAATGGGGCCTGGCATAAGCAGGTTAGAAAGTGAATGTTGGGAGCAACACTGGTTTACACAGGTGGCTGTATGTTTATGCTGGGGGGCAGGGGAGAGAGATGGCAGCTGCCAGCTCCTTTGTTCCTGGAGAGGTCCCTTAACCATCACTGCCCCTCAGGGACACACTCTGAAATGAGTAAAGTACTCTCCCCTCCCAGTATATCCCAGATGTTTTTCAAACTATTGCTTCTACACTATAGCTCTGTGGGCTATTTGTCCTGCTATCTCTTTAAGGGCAGAGACTCAGCATCCTTTCACCCTCCAAGCTCTCCCAGAGCCATAAAGCCTGCTGATTTTTAACATTCCAGGCTTTAAGTCCTGCTGGTTGTACCAATACATGAAATTTGGCCCCCTGCTTTCAACACCAAGTTATGGGGATTTGTCTTCCCCATGCAGTCTCCCCAATGTGCTATTCTACTTCCCCCCATTCTCTTAGCTGTTGGCTCCCTGCCTCCATGGATGACCACAGTCCGTTGAGCTTCCCACTGCATCTCCACCTTTCTACCCTCTTCATTGTGGCCTCTTCTCTCCCTTTAGTTGTGGAGTTGATTCTACCATCTTCAGGTCATTTTCTGAGTTATTTTATGCTGATGTGAGTGTTAGCCTGTTGCTATCAGTGGAATGAGCCTAGGGTCCTCTTACTCTTACATCTTCCCAGCCTCCTCTGAGTGCCATAAACTTTTTTTTTTTTTTTTTAGTTTTTATTTAAATTCCAGTTTGTTAAAATACAATGTAATATTAGTTTCAGGTGTACAATATAGTGATTCACCATAAACTTTTAAGATAATGTCCTTCAATCAAAAAAATGCCTCTAGGGGCACCTGGGTGGCTCAGTCAGTTAAGCAACCAACTCTTGGTTTCAGCTCAAGGCTGTGAGATTAAGCCCTGTGTCAGGCTCTGAGCTCTGCTTGAGATTCTCTCTCTCTTTCTTTGCTCCTCCCCAACCCCCACTCTCTCTCTCTCTAAAATAAATTTTTTTTTAAAGATTTTATTTATTTGATAGAGAGAGACACAGCGAGAGAGGGAACACAAGCAGGGGGAGTGTGAGAGGGAGAAGCAGGCTTCCTGCCGAGCAGTGAGCCCAATGCGGGGCTCAATCTCAGGACCCTGAGATCATGACCTGAGCTGAAGGCAGACACTTAATGACTGAGCCACCCAGGCACCCCTAAATAAATCTTTTTAAAAAGTAACAATTCTTTCCTCTACATACTTAAAGGAATCTATTGTGATAACCAGAAAACAATATGCCTTGTGCTCGCTTCAGCAGCACATATACTAAAAAAAAACAATATGCTCTTCTCTATGAGCTACAATATGGAGATGTACATCCTTATTTTAACTTTTAAATAAATTTAAAACAGAAAATTTCAAAAATACCATTCAAAACTACATTTTAAAATATGCTAAAACTTTAAAGAAAAAAGCATTCTGTACTCTCTCATTAATGTTATTAATTTTAGTTTATTTCTGAAACTTAACTTTTCTTAAAACTGTAAGGCTCTACCTGAAGAATTTTGCACAGCTCCAAGGTTCCAGAAAATCTTAACATCATAAATCCTTACAGATAGCTCTCTTTACTTCCAAATCTCTAATGAGTTCATCCTTCTGACTCAGGTAATTAGAAAAAAAGGCTTTAGCCTATATTCCAACTAGCCTGCTCTAAATTTTTGCTTTCCTGAACAAAAGAAAAGAAAACAAAACAAAACAAAAAAGAAAACTACGAAGAATATTTCTATGCCTCAGTGTGAACCTATATGACTGTCATTTCCTAGTCAGATTAATTCTCTTAACATAGTTTTCAAAATGTTCAGGAAACAATTCAAAATTACTCAAAATACAAAGAACCAGGAAAATCCCAACTCACATGGAAAAGACAACCAAATGATACTAACTCCAAGATGATTAAAACAGCTATAATAAATATGCTTCAGTAAGTGATCAAAAATACTTTTGGGGCACCTGGCTGCCTCAGTCACTAGAGCATGTGACTCATGATCTCAGGATTCTAAGTGTGAGCCCCATGTTGGGCATAGAGATTATTCACAAATTAAAATCTTTTAAAAAAATACTCTTGAAACCAACGAAAAACTAGAGTCTCAGCACAGTGAAGACAGAAGGACAGAAACTTTACAACTGAAAAATTAAATAATACAAATTTTAAAATATACATTTTAAAATAAAACTCAATGGATGTACTCCATAGCAGAATGAATATAGAAGAGTCAGTTAACATGAAGATGGATCAATAGAAATTATCCAATTTTAACAGCAGGGGGGAAAAAAGGAATTGAAATTAAAAAAAAACAGAACTTCAGGGTTCTATGGGTCAACAATAAGATCTAAGTTGTGTCACTGAACTCCAAAAGGAGAGGAAAGTGAACAGTAAAAAAATATTAGAGGGGTGCCTGGGTGGCTCAGTCAAGTAAGCATCCAACTCGTGATTTCGGCTCAGGTCATGATCTCATGGGTCATGAGACTGAGCCCCACATCAGGTTCTGTGCTCAGCAGAGAGTCTGCCTGAGATTCTCTCTCTCCCTCTCCCTCTGCCCCTCCTCCACTCTCTTGCACGCTCTCCCTCTAAAATAAATAAATAAATCTTAAAAATTTTTTTGAAGAAATAATTGTTGAAACCCTCCCAAATTTGACAAAACACGTAAAACTAAAGATTCAGAAAGGTCACTGAATCCCAAAATGGATAAATACATGGAAATAAACACATATACATTAAATGTTGAAAACTAAAGACAAATTATCTTGCAAGCAGATAGATAAAAATTACCCACAAACTATAAGGGAACAACATTTCAGACGACTACAGATTTCTCATCAGAAACCATGAAGACCAAAAGAAAGTAGCACATTTTCAAGGGCTGAAAGAAAAGAACTGACAACCTAAAATTCTCTATCCAGTGAAAGTACCTTACAGCAATTAAGTAAAAGAAAGATATTTTCAGATAAATGAAAACTAAGAGAATCTGTTGTCAACAGACCTGCTCTATAAGAATTAGTAACAGAAATGGTAAATATAATACATTAATCCTCTCCTCTTACATTCTTTAAATACGTATAATATTTGAAAAGAAAATGTATAACATTGCCTAGTGGGGCTTTGTATGAAGAGAAATGTAACATCCAAGTCGACAATAACAAAAGGGGGGCAGGAAGACAAAGACCCCTATATAGTGGTAACACTTCCAGTAATACACTTAAGGAGATAAAACATTTATCCTAAGCAGATAGTGAAGACTTTAGTATGTATATTATAATCTCGTGAGCAATCACTAAAGAAACTATATACAGACACAGGATTACCACACTAAGGAATTTTAAAGTGGAATACTAAACAATGTACAAATAACCCAAAAGAAGGCAGGAAAGGAGAAAGAGAATAATGGAAAACAGAGAAAACTAACATAAAACAAATTACTAAACTGGTAAATCTAAATCCAAACATATCAATAATTACATTAAATGTAAATGGTCTATAGATACAAATTAAGAGATAAAGACTGTCAGAAGAGATGAAAAAATATCCAACTATATGGTGTCTACAAATAACTCACTTTATAATGACATGGATAGCATAAAAGGATGGGAAAATATCTATCATGCAAACTAATTTAAAAAGCTTTACTGACTATGTTAATATCAGATAAAGTAGACTTCAAGGAAAAAAAGAGGGAGAAAAAGTGACATTACACAACGATGAAAGGGTCAATTCACTAAGAAGACACAAGTATCCTACTGTGCACCTACTAACAGAGCTTTAAAAAACATGTAATAAAAACACACAAAACATGAAAGGAAAACAAATTCACAATTATACTTCATGACTTCAACACTCCTCTTTCAGTAACAGAACTAGCAGAAAGACTAGTAGGATGTAGAAGAAATGAACACCTTCAATCCACTGGATCAAATTATATTTACGTAACACTCTACTTAAAACAGGATACAAATTCTTGTAAAATGCACATAGAACATTCACAAAGATAGATCATATCCTAAATCATAAAACAAACCTTGACAAGTTTAAAAGAACACATTCTCTAAAACTAATGATGTAATATATGGTGATTAACATAACAATAAAAAAATTAAAAAAAAAATAAAAGAACACATTCTCTGACCATAAAAGAATTAAACTAGAAACAAAGATAACTGAAAAACCTCCAAACACTTGGAAATTAAACTTTTTTTTAAAAGATTTTATTTATTTATTTGACAAAGACATAGCGAGAGGGAACACAAGCAGGGCGAGTGCGAAAGGGAGAAGTAGGCTTCCCACTGAGCCCGATGTGGGGCTCAATCTCAGAACCCTGGGATCATGACCTGAGCCAAAGGCAGATGCTTAACAACTGAGCCATCCAGGTGCCCCTAAACAAATCACTTCTTAATAATCCTTGGGTCAAAAAGGAAGCCCCCAACCCACAGGCCATTATCCTTCATAGGCAAAGATGCAAAAATCATTAATACGCTAGCAAATAATCCAGCAATTATAAAAAGAAGTAAAAATGAAAATACAACATACTGAATTTGTAGAATGCAGCTAACGTAGTAAAGGGGACTTTATGCCATTAAATTTATATCATTGTATCAGAAAAGAAAAATGGTCTCAAAAAAGCAAAATAGACCCAAAGAAAGGAGGACAGATAATAAAGAGGAAAAATCAGTTGAATTGTAAACAGAGGGGAAAATACATTTAAAAAATTAAACTGTTAAAAACACAATAGGGGGCACCTGGGTGGCTCAAGTTGGTTAATGTCTGCCTTTGGCTCAGGTCATGATAGCCTCCTTCTCCCTCTCCTCTGCCACTCCCCCTGCTGCTCCCCTCTGCTTGTCCTCTCTTGCTCTCTCTCTCTCAAATAAATTAATTAAAAAAATAAAAAAGACAACAGGTTCAAAGTGGAGTCACTTGTGTTAAGCCCACATCACCATCCGAGACTTAATACCTGATATAGATGCAGTTTTGGTCTCCCCCACCAATGTAACCTTAACCAGTCAGCCTGGAATACCTAGTCAGTAATTTGCCCCATAGACCCATGCTGTCCCTGCCCCCCCCCCAAAAGAATGGTGACCTTGCTTGAAAGAAATCAGCTCTTTGCTAGAATAACTTCCTTGTCCTACCTCCTTCTGCCTATAAAAGTCTTCCCTGTTGCAGAGTTCTTTGGTAACTCCTTTCTATCTCTTAGATGTGATGCTGCCCAATTCATGAATTGTTGAATAAAGCTAATAAAATCTTTAAAAATTACTCAGTTGAATCTTATTTTTTAACAAACCAAAGCTACTTCTTTGAAAGCATCAATAAAATTTATAAATCTCTAGTGAGAAAGACAAAGTAAAAAGAGAAGACACAAATTACCAACATTAATAATAAAAGAAGAATAAACTACAGACCCTCAAAGACATTTAGAGGTTGATAATAAGAGAATATTATGAAAAACTCAAAATGTACATAAATTCAAAAACTGAGAAGAAATGAACCAATTCCTCAAAAACCACACACACACACACACACACACACACACACACACACACACACACACACAATCTCCTACAAGGTGGAAGAGGTCATCTCAATTTCCTAAAACCATCAAGGAAATAGATTATTTTACAAACCTTCTCTAAAAGAAATCTCTAGATCCAAATGATTTCAGTGACAAGTTTTACAAAATGTTTAAAGAAATAGGAAATGAGACTAATTCTACACAATGTCCTCCAAAAACAGAATAGGAGGGAACACTTGCCAACTCACTTTATGGAGCCAGCATTGCCCTTATACCATCGTGAAAGACCGTACAAAAAAAGAAAACCACACACCAATATCCCTTTTGAATATAGATGCAAAGTCAAAGAAGAAATCACAAGGGATATTAGAAAATACTTTCAGAGAAATGAAAATGAAAACACAACATATCAAAACTTATGGGATACAGCAAAAGCAGTCCTCAGTAGGAAATATATACTGTAAATGCCCCCATCTCACACCATATATACAAATTAACTTAAAAATGTATAAATGACCTAAACATAAGAGCTAAAACTATAAACTCAGAAGGAAACAAGGTAAATCTTAATGACTTTGGATTCGACAATGGATTATTCGTTATGAAACCAAAAGTACAAACAAAAGAAAAAAACTGGATTTCAACAAAATCAAAAACATCTGTGCAAAGGACATTATCAAGAAAGTAAAAAGACCACCTATAAAGGGAAGAAAATGTTTGTAAATCCTGTATCTGAGGGGCGCCTGGGTGGCTCAGTTGTTAAGTGTCTGCCTTCGGCTCAGGTCATGATCCCAGGGTCCTGGGATCGAGGCCCACATCAGGCTCCCTGCTCTGCAGGAAGCCTGCTTCTCCCTCTACCAGTACCCCTGCTTGTATTCCCTTTCTCGCTATGTCTCTCTCTGTCAAATAAATAAAATCTTAAAAAAAAAAATCCTGTATCTGATAAAGGTCTGGTATCCAGAAGATATAAAGAACTGTTACAACTCAACAACAAAGACTACCCAATTACAAAATGGGGAAAGAACTCTAACAGACATTTCTTCAAAGATATAGAAAAAAGCCCATAAGCACATAAAAAGATACTCAAAATCATTAGTCATTAGGGAAATGCAAATCAAAATCACAGTGTGTTATCTCCCACTTACTAGGATGGCTATTATTTGAACACACCCACCCACACACACACACACACACACACACACACATCCACACACACAGAAAATAACAAGTGCTGGGAGAATATGAAGAAACTGGAACCCTCACGCATTGCTGGCGAGAATGGAAAATGATGCAGCTGCTGTACCAAGTTTGCTGGTTCCTCAAAACAACAAAAAACAACACAGAATTATCAGATAACCCAGCAATTCCACTCCCAGGTATATACCCAAAAGAACTGAAAACAGGTACCCAAATACACCAATATTCATAGCAGCACTATTCACAATAGTCAAAAGTTACAAGTAACCCCCAAACATCCATCAATGGATGAATGGATAAACAGATTGTGGTATACATGGACAATGTGAAAAACAAGAGACACTAAAGGTTGTATGTTTTATGATTCCATTTGTATAAAATTTAAGAAAAGATAAATCCATAGTAAGAGAAAGCAAATTGGTGATTGTAAGGGGCTAGGGGAGGGAAAAATGGAGGGAGATTGCTTAGTGGTGCAGGGTTTTATTTTTAAAGTGATGAATGTATTCTGAACTAGACAGAAGTGGTGGTTGCACAACATTGTGAATGTACCAAATGCCACTGAATTTTTCACTTTAAAGTGAAATTCATATTTTACGTGAATTTCACCTCAATTTGCAAAAAAAGGAATGAAGGACTGACCATGCGACAATATAGATGAACTTTGAAAATATTAAGTAAATGAAGACAGACGTTAAAGAACACATATTGTATGATTCCTTTTACATGAAATATCTAGAATAGGCAAATCTACAGACACAGAAAGATTGGTGGATGTCAGGGGATGGAGGAAGAGAGAATGGGAAGTGACAGCTAATGGGAATAGGGTTTCTTTTTGGAGTAATAATCATTTTTCAGAATTAGTGGTGATGGTTTACACAACTCTGAGTAAACTAAAATCTACTGACTTGTACACTTTAAAAGGACACATTTTATGATATGTGAATTATATTTCAAATTAATCTTAGAATGGGAGAGGGGAGAAAGCTAAGGATCAGTATTTATAAAACTGTGAGAACATTTAGGAAATCTCAGCAGTGCCAAAATATATTTATTTATAACCCTTCTTCTCTAACCATAAGATAGCCAAACTGTAAATTAAGAATAAAATACCCAAATACCCACCATACGTTCACCATATATGGTAATTTATAATTTGCTTATTCATTAACTTGAATCATGTGATCTGTGATACTACTGCTTGGGGAGATAAGTTTCTTAGCAAATGACTAAGTCCCACAGGTATGAGTCAGTGCTAGCTCAGCGATGCTTTGTTATACTCTACTAAATGTCTATGCCATCATGCTCACAAAATTATATCATACTAGATTTTACAAATAAAATAAGATGTTATAATGATATTCCAGACTCTGGAAGCTTCAAGAAGGTCTTAGGGTTTTGTTCTTCAGAAAGATGAAGGTGTAGTGATGTTATGAACTTGGTATTGAAAGAAAATGGTTGGTAGTGGCTATGTACTGTTTAATAAACACACCTAGGAAACAAAAAAAAAATTAAGAATAAAGTATCTAAAAAGTAAAAAGTAAAAATCAATTGATCAATAAAAATAAACTATGAATCCAGCCACTGGGAAGCTTTTTAAAAATTCAACTTCCAAATAAATCCTGAATTAAAGAAAAATCCACAAATGAAAGTACAATATTCAGAAATCACTGATAATAAAACACTACATATTAATGTAGCCAAAACAAAAGAAAATCAAGAGACTCAAATGCACTTATCAGAGGAAAAAACAGATCTGAAAATATATTGTTTGTTGTAAGATAGAACAATAATTACAAGAAAAAACCTCGAATAAAAAGAAAATAAATTTTAATAGCCAAAATTAATGAAGGAGCAAACGAAAAATTAAGTGCATTAAGGGGTGCTTGGGTGTCTCAGTTGGTTGAGTGTCCAACTCTTGGTTTCGGCTCAGGTCATGATTTCATGGGTCACGAAATCAAGCCCCAGGTTGGGCTCTGCAATCAGTGGGGAGTCTGGGGATTCTCTCCCTCTGCCCTCCCCCGACTTGTGTGCGTGCACACACTCTCTCTCTCTCTCAAATAAATAACCTTTAAAAAAATTAAGTACATTAAGTTAAACTAAGAATTCTTTGAAGAAATTAATATTGATCAATCCCCTGAAAATTTCAACAAGGAAATAAAGAATCAAAAAGGTAAAAAAAACACGCAGATAAAGATAAACAATATGGAGGACAGTATTACAAACAACTCCAATAACTGAAAATTTAGTTGAAATAGGCATTTACATGAAAATCTAAGTTGCCAAAATCAACTCAAGAAAACTTGGAAACCCTAGGTAGTAAGCCTGTAAAGAAACTAAAAGGTTGTAAAACGTGTATCCAATAGCAATACCAGGGCCTAAGGTTTTATATCCCTTTCCTTAAAGGGATGAAGGATAACAGGTGCCATTTTATCTTCCTCCACGGTCTGGAGATGCCAAGTGGCTGGAGTTCCCTAACTTTAGTAAACAACTGACACACACACTCAGGCAGTTTTGCACTCAAACTCAGACTTAAATCCCCCTTTTAACTAATGGAGTTAACAAAATACCTGTATTCACATACTTCCTATCACACATACACACAGTAACACAGAAAAGAGAGACAGAGAATCAACAGATGAATGAATAGAGACGGCACAACATTAGTGGCCTGAAAAATGTCCAACAATTTTCTTTTACTACCTCACAAAAGAGGACAAGCGTCAATTTCCCTAATAATTCAAATTACTGAAAGGAAAGTGGAATTTTTGCTTTTTCTACTATTTAGTTATTATTTAAAGTTAAATTCAGGGGTGCCTGGGTGGCTCAGTTGGTTAAGCATCTGCCTTCAGCTTGGGTCATGATCCCAGGGTCCTGGGATCGAGCTCCAGTTTGGGTTCCCTGCTCAGTGGGGAGCCTGCTTCTCCTTCTCCCTCTCCCTCTGCTGCTCCCCCTGCTTATACTCTCTGTCAAATAAATAAAATCTTTAAAAAATATATTAAAAGTTAAATTCAAAAGGTTCCCCAGATGAAAAATATTCTGGGCACTGATTAAATGTTCTTTATTTTTTTCCAATATAAAGACTATAGCCAATACAATTTACATAATCAATACAGCAAAAATTTATACAACTTTAAAAGTCGACAGCAAAAGAACCAAATAGCTCAAATGGCCAGATTCACTTTTCTGCTTATTTTTGATTATTGCCAGTCCCAATTTAATGAACATTAAATATAGCTAAAGAGAAATAAAATGCAAGACAGTGTCATCAACATGACAACTCTTTGAGCAAATTACCTTAAACTCTATGACACACTTTAAAATGACTGATTAAAAGTCATTTTTATGACTTTTAATCAGTCATTCTAAAGTCCACCAACAGTTGGCTTCTATGAACAAACTCAGGAATAATACACAAAAACTGACAGTGGATACATATGAGAAGTAAGAGTAGAGCTCAGTTAGAATGGAAGTTAAAGTTACCCTTCCCTGGGTCGCCTGGGTGGCTCAGTCTTTAAGCATTTGCTTTCGGCTCAGGTCATGATCTCAGGGTCCTAGGATCGAGTCCCGCATCGAGCTCCTTGCTTGGCGGGGAGCCTGCTTCTACCTCTGCCTGCCACTCCCCGCCTGCTTGTGCTTGCCCTTTCTCTCTCTCTCCCCCTCTCCCTGACAAATAAATAAAACCTTTAAAAAAAGAAAAAGAATAATAATTAAAAAAAAAGTTACCCTTAATTGTATATGCTTTTGTATTTTTTATAACCAGGCAATTTTCAATAAAAACTAGTTACAAATTTTTGAAATTATATATAAATTTAAAGCCATAATCAATCAGTGTAGTCACTCTATTAACAGGTTTTTTAAGATTTTATTTATTTGAC
Organism: Callorhinus ursinus; assembly: GCF_003265705.2. Lineage (NCBI taxonomy): Eukaryota > Metazoa > Chordata > Mammalia > Carnivora > Otariidae > Callorhinus > Callorhinus ursinus. The sequence continues at coordinate 78,047,530 of NW_027397074.1, forward strand.
AGAGAGAGACACACAGCGAGAGAAGGAACACAAGCAGGGGGAGTGGGAGAGGGAGAAGCAGGCTTCCTGCTGAGCCGAAGGCAGACTTAACGACTGAGCCACCCAGGCGCCCCCAACAGGTTTTTTTGTTTTTTTGCATATCAAGACCAAGTATTAATCAGGTAAAAAATTTATCTAATTAGAGCTAAGTTTTTATGATTAAAACTATATTCAAATAAAAAGGTAAAAGATAAAATGTTTAACTACTGAAATTTACCCATTTAAATAAGATTATAAGAAAGTAATATTTCCAAAGAGATATTCACATATCAGATAAATCTGATTCTTTTAGAATGTTTTGTGATTATTTTTGGTGGATCCAGTTTATGTCATCCTACTTTAACATTTAAGGAGATTTTCAATACTAATACACACTCGTGTATTTTATGATCTTACGCATATTTTTTTGGGTGCATAGTTCTGTGAATTTTATTTAAATCCAATTAATTAATATATAATGTATTATCTGTCAGAGGTACAGGTCTGTGATTCATCAGTCTTATATAAATACCCAGTGCTCAGTGAATCTGGGTGGCTTAGTTGTTAAGCGTCTGCCTTCAGCTCGGGTCATGATCCCCGGGGTCCTGGGATTGAGCCCCACATCAGGCTCCCTGCTCAGCGGGGGGCCTGCTTCTCCCTCTCCCTCTCCCCCTGCTTGTGTTTCTCTCTTGCTGTGTCTCTGTCAAGTAAATAAATAAAAATCTTAAAAAAAAAAATACCCAGTGCTCATTACAACACATACCCTCCCCAATGTCCATCACCGAGTGATCTTACACATATTTTAGAAATAAGCCAGCTAACTACGGATCACACACACAAAAATAGCTCCAAATGAAGATGTTTTGACATTTCTAAGGATACACATCATTCTACATCTACCATTTTAGCTTGAAAGTTTTTATATTTTGCAAGCAAAATACTGATACTAAACCAATCCAGCACCATTTCATCCACAGACTTAACACACACACACACACACACACACACCTTGTTCCACAAAAGTCAAATAAGGACATTAAAAAAAAAATCAGTTTGTAATTTTCCCTTCCACCTTCCCCCAATTCTACGACTCTGAAGTACTCGATGTCAACATTTTGAGTCATTTTCTTTCAGATTTTTCTCTCTGCCTTTATGTTCTTTTTAAAAACAAAACCAGGATTATACTTAATATATTATTCCTTGGCAACTATCATGGTTCTGGTAATTTTGTGTTCAAGTTTACTCAACCATATATTAAAACATACACATTCTGGTTATTGGAACATTTTATTCAACAATGCAGCAGCACACAATAGTTAAAGAGTTATACATTTTCCAGGGCTTTTATTTTTTTTTAATTTTATTTATTTATTTGACAGAGAGAGACACAGCGAGAGAGGGAACACAAGCAGGGGAAGTGGGAGAGGGAGAAGCAGGCTCTCCGTGGAGCAGGGAGCCTGATGTGGGGCTTGATCCCAGGACCCTGGGATCACGACCTGAGCCAAAGGGAGACACTTAATGACCGAGCCCACCCAGGCGCCCCTACCAGGGCTTTTATTTTTGCGGGATAGATTCCCTAAAGGACAATTGCTGGATTAAAAGATGGACACAAACACACAATTTTAAAATTTGTAATAAACATTATCATATACTTTTGCAAAAGGCTTTACAAATTATCAATCCTTTCTTTTTCATTAATTTTTTTTTAAAGTAGGCTTCATACCCAGCATGCGGGGCTTGAACTCCCCACCCTGAGATGAAGACCTGAGCTGAGATCAACAGTTGGACGCATAACCAACTGAGCCAACCATTGAGCATCCCTAAAATTCTCAATCCTTAGTCAGTATCTGTATCTCAATCCTATCAGCAACTCAGTCTCATCATGCCCAAACAGGTGCTGATAGGTTGCTGATTTTCCTATAGTCCAGCTAACAACTGATGTTATTATTTTTTTATTTATTTTTTGCTACTATACCAATGGACAAAACATAATCTTGCTGTCAATACTAACTTCCTGGGGCACCTGGAAGCTGCCCAGTTGGTTAAGTGTCTGCCTTCACTCAAGTCATGATCCCAGGGTCCTGGGATCGGGCCCCAAATTGGAGTCCCTGCTCCATGGGGAGCCTGCTTCTCCCTCTCTCTCTGCCGGCCGCTCCCCCTGCCTGTGCTCTGTCAAATAAATAAAATCTTTAAAAAAAAACAAAACAAAACAAACCAACTTCCTTTTCTAATGAGATTATCTACTCAGACATTATGAATCTGCATGTCTTGTTTTATGAATTATAGGTTTATATCTTTTGTCCACTTTTAATGCAGTGTCATTTTCTTTTCAATTTGTGAGAGGTCTCTGTATATTAGGACTGTTAATCCTTTGTTAAGTGTCAGGGTTTTTTTTTTGTTTCTTTTTTACGGATTTTATCTCTTTGAGAGAGAGAGTGAGATGGGGGGCAGAGAGAGAGAGAGATCACGAGCACGGGGGAAGGGCAGGAGAAGCAGACTCCTCGCTGAGCAGGGAGCCTGATTTGAGACTCAATCCCAGGACCCTCATATCATGACCTGAGCTGAAGGCAGACACTTAACCGACTGAGCCATGCAGGCACCCAAGTGTCAGTTTTTTCCATTGTATATCACATCTTTTCCTTTTATGTGCACACTATTATCTTACAAAAATCCTGAATTTTTATATATTCAAGTGTGTCAATCTTTTCCTTTATACTTCTCGGATTTCCTAACTTGCTTAGTTCTGCTCCATCCCTCAAATTGAGAAAAGCACTAGAACTTCCTAGTGGCTAAGAGCATGGGCTTTGTGGTCATAATACTTTGGATTAAATCTTATTTCACCACTAATCAGTTGTGAATACTTGGGCAATTTCCTAATATGTCTCCTCAACTACAGAATGGGAATGATGAAAGTACCTACTTCATAAGGTAGTTAGGGGAGGGACTAAATTAATATATGTCAAAACCTTAGAATAGAACATACAGAATTACCAAAATGCTTGTGCTTATTATTTAAGTTGGATCTAGAATTAACAATGGTCCTCAAACTTTACCATGCACAGAATCACTAAAACGGCGTGTTAAAATATAGATTGTAGAGCCTCATGTCCAGAGTTTCTGATTCAGTAAGTCTGCAGTAGAGCCTGCATTTTTTAAATAGGGCTCCAGGTAATGCTGTTGCTGCTGGTTGTGGGCACCTCACTTTCAGAACCACGTATTTAGAATTAAAAGAATGTTTCTTAATCTCTAAAAAGTTAATGTTACAGTATATGGGATCAGTTTTCTACAGATGATTTCCAGTTTATTTAATTACATCTCCTTAGTGTACAGATAGTGTACATGGGATATATATCTATATTGGTTCCATTCATGTCTGAAAATATCTTGGCTAGGTATGTGATTCTTAAATGCACTTTTTTCTCTCCATTTCTCCAGAGAGAAATGCCAATGTTGACTTATCTTTCCTTTCTGTTCTGTCTACAAGCTTCTGATCATCTGTATCCCTGATATTCAGGAATCGCATCAGGAAATGTAACTTTTGCTTGTTATTCTGTCTTTCTTCAGCTCAGAGATACAGTCTTCTATTGTTTATTTCTCTGCTTTTTTTCATTTTAAAAATCCCTTAATTCATATATTAGATTTCCTGAGTATATATTCTAAGTCACTCACATTTTTACTCATGAATTCCATTTCTGTGTATTTTTCCTTTTTCATTGTCAAATACTGATTAGTCACTTATGTACCCAAGACTATTCTAGGCTCTAGCCACATAGCAGTAAACAAAATCCCTGCCCGCACAGAGTATACATTCAGGTAGGGGAACAGACAAACAGGAAAACAAACATATCAATTTCTAACAGTTATAAATGCTTTGAAGAAAATTCAGTCTAGGTAAGGGAGAGAGAACAGAGGAGAGGCTCTTTTAGAAAGAGCAATTTGTGGTCAAGAAAGGTCTTATCAGAGGTGATGACATTTGAACAGATATCTAGGAGAATGACCAGAGGAAGCTTGCAAGAATACCCCTCAGGCAGAGAAAAAAATAGCAACTACTGAGAAAAGCCCTAGGTTAGAAGTGTGCCTTGGAGATCGCAAAAAACAGAAAAGCCAATGTAGCTGGTGTTGAGAAAATGCAGATAGTGCAAAACAACAGTTCTCAAACTTCTTGGTCTTGGGATCACTTCACACTTTTAAAAATTATTGAGGATCTCTAAAATCCTCAAATCCTTTTGGTTATGTGGGCTATATCTATTGATAGTTGCCATACTAGAAAGACTGAGAAATTATCAAACTATTAATTTAATAAGAAATCCACTACGTAACATTTTTTAAGTACACTGTCCAAAACAAACAAACAAAAATTAGTGAGAAGAATGACACTGTTTTTCCCCCAAAGATTTTATTTATTTATCTGAAAGAGAGAGAAGCGAGAGAGGAACACAAGCAGGTGGAGTGGGAGAGGGAGAAGCAGGCTTCCCGCCGGGCAGGGAGCCCAATGCAGGGCTAATATCCCAGGACCCCGGGATCATGACCTCAGCCGAAGGCAGACGCTTAATGACTGAACCACCCAGGCGCCCCAAATGACACTGTTTTACATCTTTACAATTCTTTTTCATGACTAGCTTAATAGAAGAAGCTGGTCTCTAGTATATTTCTGCAGTAATCTGTAGCAATAACCACACATCAGTGAACAACTGGAAACTCCATTTTACACTCATGAAAATCCAACTAAAAATTAAATAACATCTTGGTATATTTTACATTAATAACATCTTGGTATTTTTTATATCCCTGTGGATCCTTGGAAAGAGCCTTGGGGGCCTCTGGCTATCTCCACATTTTGAGAATCACTAGTTTAGAAGATAAAGTGACAGAGGCTGGCAGGGGCCAGATTACATAGACCTTGAAAATCATAGTTAAAAAGTCTAGTTCCGTTTTAAATGAAAATGGTTTTCTTTTCTTTTTAAGATTTTATTTGAGAGAGAGCATGAGGGGTGGGGGAGGGGGACAGAGCAGAAGGAGAGGGAGAAGCAGGCTGACTCGACTGGATCCCAGGACCCTGGGATCATGACCTGAGCCGAAGGCAGATGCTTAACCAACCTGACCAAGCCACCCAGGCTCCCCTTAAGTGTGGTTTTCTAAGTAAAGAAGTAACATAAATTACATCTTAAAAGATCACTCCCATTGCTATGTAGAGAAGAGAATGTAAGGCGGCAAAACCATTTAGAAGGATATTGCAGACAAACAGGAAAACAAACTAGGTAACTAGGTAGATGAAAGTAGCTAAGACTAAGGTGGTGGCAGTGGAAGTAGTGTGAAGTGGTACAGCGGTTCAAGATACATTTCAAAGGTAGTGCCAATGAAACTCACTAGAAGACTGAATCCTGGATATGAAGAAAAAAGATCTTACTTGATCTTATAGAACAGAAATTCAGTTCTTAGCCGTAGATTCTTTTTTTTAGTTTGTCTCTGAAATTTATACATTTGGGAATTCATTCCAGAGAAAATTCTCCTGGCTCCATGTCTGAAATATATCCTTTATCAGATTACTTACCACTTGTCCTGCTATCACCTTAGTCCAAGTGACCATCATCTCTCCCCTAGAATCTGCAATGATTTGTTCACTGAACTCACAGATGATTAGAGTAAAAAGAAAACAGGAAATTGTGGATAATGCATTTTAAGTATGGTTGACACATGCAAAAACACATGGAACTCCACTCAAAGGCTTTGGCCCTATGTCAAAATATAGGCATAGGACAATACATTTTTTACGTTTTAAATTAAAATATGGTATTTATATCTTAATTTCCTTAAAAATTTTTCCACTTTAACCATCTTCAATTAACAACCAACTGCTGGTACTGATTGCATAATAGAAGCATCCACTTAAATAGCAAACGTAAATAGCAACATACTTTTCGTTTGCTCTTAAAACAAAGGACATCTCAAGTTCAAAGATCACAGCTGTGGAGGTAATACACCTTAATAATCTATGAAAACTCAAATAAACCTTAAATTGATAAAAATATTCAAACAAAAAATGAGATAATTACACATGTAATTCCTGTAAAACATTCTACTTGCTGTAAAAAGAACAGAATGTCTACAACCCTTTCTATTTAAAATATAAGCAAGTTCTAGACACAAACCTCTGTGTTGCTTTAGTCAACTTTGTTGATTTTTATCTCAAATAAGGAATTCCTTAATTTTTTTGAGTATAGTTGACACACAATGTTACATTAGTTGCAGGTATGCAACATAGCAATTTGACAAGTTTATACATTATGCTATGTTCACAAGTGAAGCTACCACCTGTCACCATACTGTTTTTTTCTTTCTTTTAAGCACAACTGAACCACCTGCTTCGAAAGAGAACACATAAAGGATAATTTTCCTCTATCTCTATGCTATGAAAAGCAAAGCAAAGCAGTCACTTGATCTTCCTATTTCCTTGCCATCCTTGGCAAACATTCTGCACTGTGATCTTAAGGAGCCTACCTTTAATATAGTTAAGATTTTAACCACTACATTTGGAATCTACCACAAGATGCCCTTCTGTACCATCTTATTAGATCCTGTTTAGTCACATCTTATAATGCCATTTTATCCCCCCAAGGCAATTCTGTTTTTCCTCCAGGTTCCTTTATTTACTTCTCCAGTTAGCCGTGTGAGATATTTTAAGACCTGACCTTTTTAAACTATGGTACACATTTTTTCAAGGCTTCTAAAAATGTTTTTAGGTATTTCTAGCTATTTAACGTTGTTTAAATACTCAGTAAATGTGAGGCACTGTTGGGAGTGCCAGACACATAAAACTTTGTCCCTACCCTTACAATGTACTGGAGTTACTTTTATCTAAACAATTCTAAGCCCACATTTTGTTTCAGTTCCCTTTTCTAAAGATGAATAACCACACAATGAATTATTTTGGCTTTCTCCCTTCCTGATAAACTACTATATATACTCGAATGGTGATTACTTAATTATATACTGATTTATCCACAGACCTCTTTGCCTACTAACTAGAACTAATCCAAAATATATGTATGTAAAATAAAAAGATAGCCATTTTATTGCATGTTCTGTGCCTGTCAGGTTATATACACTGGCTCATTTAATCATTACAACACAGTAAGATAGTATGTATTCCATTATATAAATGAGTGGTAAGGTTCATTAAGGTTAAGTAACTTGCTCAAATTCACACCAAGAGGGGTTGGAATCCAGATCCATCTCACACAGTAATAAGAAATAAAGATGGTATCTTCAATAAAGGCTTCAAACAAATCACAAATTCAATGACCATCTACAGTAGACCTTGACAATAAAACAGAATTTAACCAACATATCCATTATATGCAAAAAACTACAGGCTTTGGAGACATGGAGATAATCAGACTCTACTTTTTAGATAACAGTTTAAAAGGAGACATAAGCTATCTTTTACTTCTCTAGAAGACCCCAATTTAAGTCAGCTCCCCATTATAGAAGTTCTTAAACTTCCTAGTTTTTTTTTTCTTTTCCTTTCTTTTCTTTCTCTTTCTCTCTCTCTGCCTTTCTGTCTGCCTTCCTTTCTTCCTTCCAAGATTTTATTTTTCAGTAGTATCTACAACCAACATGGGGCTTGAACCTTCAACTACAAGATCCAGTTGCATGCTCTACCCACCAAGCCAGCCAGGAGCTCCTTCTTAAACTTCCTGGTTTCAGAATCCCTCTATAATCTTAAAAATTATGGAGGACTTTTCAGAGCTTTTATTCATGTAGGTTATAGCTTTCAATGTTTATCATATTAAAAATTATAACCAAGAAATTTTTATTTTATTTTTTAAAGATTTTATTTAAATGACAGAGAGAGAGAGAGAGCACAAGTAGGCAGAGCGGCAGGCAGAGTGAGAGGGGCTGAGCAGGGAGCCCGATGCAGGGCTCGATCCCAGGAGCCTGGGATCATGACCTGAGCTGAAGGCAGACACTTAACCGACTAAACCACCCAGGCACCCCAAGAAATTTTTATTTTTAATTCATTTAAAAATTACACACAAACGCATTAACTCAACTGATCTACTTTTTATGAAAAAAATAATTACATTTTCCAAAACAACAAAATAATGAAAAGGGAAAGTGCTATTTCCTATATTTTTTATAGTATCATTAATATCTGTGTTAACAGAAGACATCTGAATTCTCTTATCTTCTGCATTCAGTCTGTTGCACTCACACATTTTATCACTGGATACTCAGAATCAAACTGAAAAGGCAAACAACGTCTTAGTATTATGAAAACAGTTTTGAGGGGCGCCTGGGTGGCTCAATCATTAAGCGTCTGCCTTCAGCTTGGGTCATGATCTCAGGGTCCTAGGATGGAGCCCCAAATCGGTCTCCCTGCTCAGCGGGAAGCCTGCTTCTCCCTCTCCCACTCCCCCTGCTTGTGTTCCCTCTCTCGCTGTTTCTCTAAGAAATAAATAAAATCTTAAAAAAAAGAAAAGAAAGTAGTTTTGAACTCAAGGACCCTTCAAGGCATCCTTTACTATTCCTTCATAGCACCTTTCAAAAATTTATAATTACATTTGTGTGCACAGATTTTGTTCAAGGTCTGTGTTATCTCTAGACTACAGGTTCCATAGTGACTGTTTTTGTACATGAATATGTCCACGATGTCTACACATTTTGCCCAACACATAGTCGTCACAAAAATATCTACTGAGTTATCATACTATAATAACATAAAGAAACTACTGTGATTAAAAGAGGATAAATGGACAATATGTGTCTGGAAGCAAATTTGGAAGACTTCCTATTTGACTTGGATCCTAAAGGATAGTTAGAATTTTGTTGAAGGTAGGTGGGTGTGGGTGGGTATAAGAGTATTGCAGCCACAGTAAACAATCATCAGTGGCATCTAGGTCCAAGTTATGTTCCTAATAAGTCTTTTAATAGTGTGGTTTGGCTACAGCATAGGTAAGAGTTTAGGAGGACATAAAGGTAATAAAGGTAAGCTGAAAAATCTTCAATGAAATTTGGCTTTTTTTTTTTAAGATTTTATTTATTTATTTGACAGAGAGAGACACACCGAGAGAGGGAACACAAGCAGGGGGAGTGGGAGAGGGAGAAGCAGGCTTCCCGCGGAGCAGGGAGCTGGATGCGGGGGTCCCAGGACCCTGGGATCATGACCTGAGCTGAAGGCAGACACTTAACGACTGAGCCACCCAGGCACAGCTGGCTTTTGTTTTAGAGACAAAAGCCAAATGGTCAACATCCATGGTTTAAATTCCTTATACCACTATTTACTAGATGGGCTTGGATATGTTTATTCCAAATCTTACTCTGCTCATACTTCACAAGGCTATTGTAATGGTTTTACGAGATCATAATTTTGTGTGTTATTTTGTTTACTGTCATTACTCTAAACTATTATCCTTTCTCCCTGGACTACTACTTATAAAAGCATCTTTAAAAAAAATTTATTTATTTACTTGAGAGAGAGAGAGAGAGAGAGCTGGGGGTGGGGTGGGAGAGGAGCAGAGGGAGGGGGACAAGCGGACTCCACATCAAGCGCAGAACCAGCCTTGGGGCTCAATCCCATGACCCCAAGATCATGACCTGAGCCTAAATCAAGAGTCAGATGCTTAACCAACTGAGCCATCCAGGCACCCCTACTTACAAAGGCATCTTAACTGGTTTCCCCATTTCTTTTGCCCTATTCCCATTCCTCTCTTATCCATTCTCCACAGTCAGAGTGAAATCCCTAAAACACAAATCTGATCACATCACTTTCCCTGCTTAAACCTTTTAATGGCTCCCCAGTGACTCAAAATAAAACCTTAACTTCTTAGCACAGATTACAAGATCCTAAATGATGCCACAATACCTACCTCCTGCCTTATCAGGCACTATTCTTCCCATCCCTTACTCAATAAACTCAACAACACTGACCTTCCAGCAGGAAAGCCTTTACACAAGCTATTTTTTCTTCTTGGAAAATTCTACCAAGCACTTTCCAAACAAACACAGCTTTTCCAGATAGAAGAGATCTTTCGATCTCACTTCCTCAGAGAGGCCTATCCCGATCACTCTCCCCCAGTCTATACTGGATGCACATTAACAGTACCTGGTATTTTTTCCTTGGGCACATAATCACAATTCAGAATTTGTGTGTGTGTGTACGTATTTTTTTTTTATAATTTGTTTAATGGATGTCTCCTGATTATAGAGACCATATCTAAGCCAGTACATATAGTAATTTTTTTTAAAAAATTGCAGTTTTTATTGTTATAAATGGCTTTTGATCTGATTAGACATATAGTTTAGATGTTTACTCTGGCAACAATGTTTAGGTTAACTAACAAGCCAGAGAGGCACTGGAGGCAAAAAGTACCATTAAAAGCATGCCACAATTATAGGCAAGAAGTAATGAGAGTCTGAACTACTGCTGAGAGATTTAATATCCTCACAATAATCCTGTAAGGTATCAAGGAGGAAGCTAAGGTTGTTCTGAGAAAGTAAATGGCCATTCCATAAGAGAAAGTTTTAAAACTTTTCATATAATATAGCTATGAGTTTGGATGACCAGAAAAGTAGAGAAACTATAATTCCAACTTCACAAAGTAAATCACCACAACTGTAATACTGAAGTGGGTACAAAAGAAACCCCTTTATTCAATGTAATAAAGTCTGGTGGTTGGTTAACTGAACAGGTTCATTAAATCAGAGAATCATAAGCAATGATAGAATCTTAAACACCTATTTTACTTAAAACTGTAAAATGAACATTCTCCAATCCTTGATGTAGGGCAAGGGATCTTCCTTTAACTATAACCCACACTTAAATCTGACAGCAAATACTTTTTTAAATGGGAACTATCAGTTAACCTGATGAGTTGGAGAAGTGTAAATCAGTTAAGAGAACTTAAATTATTTTCCCCTTTTGAATACTATAGTTGAAATGATGGAAAATGAATAGTAATTTACAACGTGATGGCCAAATGCATGATTTACACCTATGAGGGCACACAGGAGACTCTTTATTAGGGTTGTAGGCAGACATTATTTAGTAATGTATTCATCAAGAAAATTAAGAAAAATTCAGATTTTTCATATTTAATATTTACAGAGCCACCCTCACTTAGGGTTAATAGATATGTTAGATACAGTTAAGAGGTATGTGGAAGACCTGCCATTCCACACGGCAGAACGCTTGATGGTGGTGGTGTTCTCATTCTTCTTTGCACATTTGTCTTATTGTGACACGCTACGACTTAAATACTGAGTTAAGTAAATGTATGGTTATTATCTAGTTTTAACTAAAACCTTATGAAACAGACATGAGGCTTGAAAGGAACTCATACCAAAAAATCTCAAACCTCCTACTGAACCTAACACTACTGCTGCTAGAGAAAAAGGCAAAGCTGACGTGTGTGCTCCTAGCACAAGCTGTTTGGCAGCCACAATATAGGATTAAAACAATGATCTGATCCAGTGGTTCTCAACCAGGGCTGACTCTTGGCAGTGTCTGAAGATATTCTGATTGTTAGAATTGAGGCGAGGGTACTATTGGCACCTAGTAGGGAGAAACCAGGGATGCTGCTTAACATCCTATAATGCAAAGGACAGCTCCCCAAGCCAAGAATTATCCAGGCCAAAATGTCTGGACTTTATTTCTCAACAGTGCCCAGTTTGAGAAATCCTGACCTAATCAGATCTGACAAGAAACTAGCCAGTTTTAAAAAATTATCCAGATTATTCAAAACACAGATTCGTATCCACTATCATTAATGATGAATCTTGCCATAAGGGTGTAATGGCCTGAGATATTAGCTAAAGATAAACAAAACCATCAAAATTCCTTTCATTTTTAGCTTAGTTTTTAAAAATTTATTTTTGTACAGAACACACGTGATTTATAAGACAGACAGACATGTAGTGGGGGTAATGAATTTTACTGATAATATAAAAAATTTTAAAGTCTGAAGATTCAAACAACAAAAGCTAATAAAGAGGTATCAGTACATTGACATAAGTAGAGTGTATCAAAATTCTAATTTAAATTCCTAGCTAAAAGAATCTGGTAAAGAAATGTTTTATTCTCGGGCGCCTGGGTAGCTTGGTCGTTAAGCGTCTGCCTTTGGCTCAGGTCATGATCCCAGGGTCCTGGGATCAAGTCCCGCATCAAGCTCCCTGCTTGGCGGGGAGTCTGCTTCTCCCTCTCCCATCTGCTCATGCACGCTCTCTCTCAAATAAATAAATAACATTGTAAAAAAGAAAGAAAGGAATGTTTTATTCTCTAGGACAAGCACAACCCAGGGTATTAAATTGATTCAAGATAATAATCCAGATTGAAAACCATCAGTAGGAAACCAGTCAAGGCTCCAAAAATATAAAGAAAACAACATGAGCTGTCAATTGTGGTTAACAAACTGCAAGAGTAACTGTACGTGATACAACAGTAAGTGAGGAGGTTCCAATTAGCATGGTGGTTAAGAGCATGGCCTCTGTAATCACAGTGCCTGGGTCCAAATCCCAGATCCTCCACTTAAGCAATGTACCCCTAGCCAAGTTGCATAACTTTTCTAAACCTACTGTTTTGTCTACAAAATGGGAATTACAGTATCTAATTCTTATGGCCCTTGTGAAAATATATGGTATAGCATAATAGTTTAGAGCACAAGCTTTAAAATCAGAATCAGCTCTGACACTTATTAGCTCTGTAATCTTGGACAAAGTACTTAACTCCCAAGTGTCAGTTTCTTCATCTATAAAACATATTTAAATTAAAATATGATAAATTTTATTATATAATTATGTAGAGAAGAGTTTATAAAACATATCCACAGTTTAAAGAATGACTGTAAAGTTAAGAAACAGCACTGCCAGTAACTTAAAAGCCTCCCACGTGTCCTTTCTCATCCACTGTCTGCCATTCCTGGGGTAATCACTATTACTCTTCACTTTTGTGATAATTATTCTCTTGATTTTCCTTATAATTCTGTACCTACATTTGTATTCTTAAACAATACAGTTAATTCCATGTCTTTGAACTTTTTATAAATAGAAGCATGTTGCATTTAAATTTTTGTGACTTCTAATGTTTGACTAATATGTTTGTGGGATCATACACATTGGTGAAGGAGCTGTTTTCTCCTGCTCTATTTGAACTAAGTTTTTATTAAACTAATAAGAACAAATACTACACTTGATCTTAGCCAAAAGGCCAAGAAGTGATGAACCAAATTTTTATTCCATAAGTGAATACACCATGATTTACCTATATAGTCCACTGCTGATGGACATTTGAAATTTTTTCTTTGTATTTTGGAGTTAAAATGAATAATGCTGCTATGAAGAGTCATATCCACATGTCTCCTAGTCCACATAGTCACAGATTTTCTCTAGGGCAATGGCTGGTTCTCAAATTATGATTCCTGGGCCAGTAGCACCAGCATCACCTGGAACTATCAGGCTCCACCCCATTCCTACTGAATCAGAAACTCTGGGGGTGGGGCCCAGCAGTCCGTTTTAACAATCCCTCCAGGGGATTTTGATGCACACTCAAGTTTGACAACCACTGGTCTAGGTTAAATACCCAGGAGTGGTGTTGCTAGTTGTAGAACATCCTACTATTTTCCAAAGTGGTTCTTCTAATTTATGCTCCCACCAGCAGTGGAAGAGCTCCCACTGCTCCATATCCTCACCAATGCTCGATGCTGTTCAAATGTTTCATTTCTGCCAATTTAATCTGTATAAAATGGTCTCCCATGGTCTTAATTTCTATTTTCCTGTTGATAAGATTAATGATCTTTGCATATGCTTATTACCACTTTTTTTTTTTTAATTCAAATGCCTCCTCCGGTTTTTTGCCCTTTTTTCTATTTGGTATTATGTATTTGTCTTAGTGATTCATACTTCTTTAGGTATATACTTCATACCACTTGTCCACTCATTCTATGTTTTGGTAGGTAACAAGATTAAGTTATTTGTGGCCTCCATGCTTGGAAGTCTCTCTCACTCTCTTTTGGATCTTTCACTCTGGAAAAACCCAGCTGCCACTCTGTGAGGTGACCCTGTAAAGAGGACCATGTGAGTGAATTTGGATGTGGATCTTCTGAAACTCCTGCCACAACCACATAAGGAAGCACAGAGGGAGAGTCTCCCTCAGTCCAGCCTTGAGACAACTACAGACCTAAGTGACTGACACCTTGACTTCAGCCTCTTGAGAGACCAGAAGCCAGAACCACCCAGCAAAGCTGCTCTCCGATTCCTGACTCACAGAAACTGTAAGATAAATGTTTACTGTTTTCAGCTGCTAAATTTTGGGATAACTTATTACACAGCCATAGGTAATTAATACCTGTATATTACAAATATCTTTTATTCTGTACCTTGGTCTTTTCCGCCTCTTGGGGGGGGTCTTAATAAATAGAAGTTTCTATTTTCAATGTAGTCAAATTTATCAATTTTTATGGTTTTCAGGTTTTTTTTAAAGATTTGAGAGAGAGAAAGAGACAGTGTGTGTGTAGGGAGCAGAAGGAGAAGGAGAGCTAGCAGACTCCCCGCTGAGTGCAGAGCCCAACATGGGGCTCAATCCCAGGGCCCCAAGATCATGATCTGAGTTGAAACCAAGAGTCAGATGTTCAACCAACTGAGCCAGCCGGGTGCCCCTGGTGTTTTCAGTCTTAAGAAACCCTTCCCTGCTTTGAGCTTATAAAAGTATGCTCCTTAAAAAAAAAAAAAAAAAAAAAAAAGCTTTTCAGGGGCACCTGGGTGGCTCAGTAGGTTAAGTGTCCGACTCTTGGTTTCAGCTCAGGTCATGATCTCGGGGTCCTGGGATCAAGCTCCCTGTTGGGCTCCCTGTTGGGTTCCCTTCTCCGTGGGGAGTCTGCTTGTCTCCCTCTCCCTCTGCTTCTCCCTCTCTGTCTCTCAGGAATAAATAAATCTTTTTTAAAAAAATAAAATAAAAATTTTTAAAAAGCTTTCTGAGTTTGTCTTTTTGTATTTAACCTTCAATCTACTAGGAATTGATTTTTGTGCACAGTAAGAGGGAGTTCAAATTCATTTAATATAGTAAGCAAGTGTTCCAAACAAGTATATCCTTTCCCAACTAATTCACCAGCTCGTATTCACCCACATACTTCCACATAAGCATATAAAATTCATTAGCAAACTATTTCAGTTCACCTGTCATTTTATTATTCATCTTCCCTTTTCTTTTTGTAGGCTCCGCAGACACCTGACACACAGGCTAGGCCTCAAAACCCAGGCCTGTGGGACCCTCAAAGTCACCCTCCCTCATTCACTCCCCAAGGTCGCATAATTGCTCAAGGCATCATTCAGAAGCAGATCCTCCCTCCCTTTGGAGGCTGTAATCCAATTGACATTCTTAAGGATCTATTTAAAGTAAAACCTGCCTACTTCTAAGCTTCCTACTGTTAAAAGAAATTAAAATTAATAAAAGAGTATAAAGAAAAAACATACACAACTGGGAATTTTTTTTTAAGTAGGCTCCATGCCCAGTGTGAAGCCCAATGTGGGGCTTGAACTCACAACCCTGAGATCAAGAGTCCGACATTTAACTGACTGAGCCACTCAGGCACCCCATAATCAGGAATAATTTTAAATATAAATATCAGGTAGTAAAATTACAGTGATAAGTCTCTTGGTAGTCCTGGCACTCATCTGATATTTTACGAAGTGGTATATTAAAAATCTTAGATGTCACTAGAAATGGATCTTTGGGTTAAGAGTCATGTCTCATGTTCACTAAGGTAATAAACAGGGCCCAGCAGTGCCTCACATGTAGCAAGCATTCAAATCTGTTGACTGAAAAAATGGATTAAGGAAGTCTTATCTTACTGTTCTTTAATAATTCTTCAATTCTTGCCTCTTTTTACTTCCATACAAACTGTTAATCAAGTTGTCAAGTTCCAAAGAAAAACCTAAAGGCATTTGGATTTCAATACATCTACTGATCAATTTGCAAAAAACTGACATTTTTACCATATTTAGTCTTCCAATTCATTCATTTTTTTTTTCTTTTGCGGCCACCACTGCCACTGCAAGCCCAAGCCCTCAAGGCCGGAGACCTGGCGGCAGCGCAGCCTCCACTTTCCCAGCTCCCCTCCCCCCCACCCCTCCCCCCCTTCCAATTTATTCTTAGTATACAATATGTACCTTCATTTATTTAGGTCTTCCTGTATGTAAATAAAGTGTAATTACCCTTTTTTATAAAGGCTTGTACATCTTAAATATTTAAAGTTCACTTTAAGTATCTCCTTTCCCCGGAAATCTTTCTGACCTCCATCCCTTAAGCTCATTTTGAATTATGTGCTCCTCTTCTGTGATTTCTCTGTACTAGGGGCATACTTTAAACACAATACAATGTCCTTAATTCCTGATTTATTTGCTCCTACCACTAGACTGTAACCTCCTTGAGGACAGAGATGATCATTTCTGTATCACAGCACCTACCACACAACCAGCACAAAGGAGCTCAAGATTTATTTTTAATTAAGCAAATGAATAAACGTTCCAATGAAAGTAAAGTACCAACTGTCTGATAAGGAAAAGGACCACCATTTATTGAGTAGCTTCTATGTGTTGGGCACAAAACTACACTGAATGCTTACATGCATTATCATCTAATTCTAAAAGTAAATCACCCTCTTGACACATATTTTATAACAGTCTAATATTAGTGTCACATGATGTAATGGGCATCAGGAATACTGTAGTGATTGACAGTCCTTACTGACCTGGAGGTCAGAGTCTCATAAGCCTCAGTAAGAAAAGCAGCGGTCTTTATTCATTCGGGCTGTTATAAAAACAATACCATGAACTGGGTAGCTTACAAACAAAATAAATTTATTTGTCACGATTCTGGAGACTGGGAAGTCCAAGATCAAGGTGCCAGCAGATTTGGTGTCTGGTGAGGACCCATTTTGTGGTTCACAGATGGTCCTTTCTGGCTGTAATCTTTTTTTTTTTTTTTTAATTTATTTGACAGAGACACAGCAAGAGAGGGAACACAAGCAGGGGGAGTGGGAGAGGCAGAAGCAGGCTCCCTGCCAAGCAGAGAACCCAATGCGGGGCTTGACCGAGCCGAAGGCAGATGCTTAATGACTGAGCCACCCAGGCGCCCCTCTAGTTATAATCTTATATGCAGGAAGGGATGAGCTACCTACAGGAGCAGGAATCCCAATCATGAGGGCTCTGCAACAGAAAAGTAAGGAGACAGGCGAAATGAAAGATGCTCTGGGGTTTCAAGTATAAATTATGATAAGTGGAAAATATTACAAGAGGAGAAGAAGTAATTTAAAGGGAAAGATAACTAATTCAGTTTAGGACTTACTGTCCTCGTGATGTCAGTGAGTCATTAAGGTAAAATACTCAAGAGACCATTGGAAATGCAGGATGGAAATACCAGCTCAGAGGGTAGCCTGACTGTTAAGGATGCATAGTGGTCTCTGAAAGAACAGATTCAGTTGTGCAGTAAGAAATGGAAGACTGACTTTCAAGAAGTAAGGTCTGAATGCCTAAGACAGGTAGTCAGTAACCAGAAAGAAAAAAACAAAAGCTCAAAAGGGTATCAGAGTCAGGGAAGGTATTTGGTTTTGGATAGGATGGCCTGGATACACTTAAAGGCAAACATCAAGCAACCAGTGTCAAAGAAACATCTAAAGGGGGTGTGTGTGCATGTCAAATAGTGAGAGGGTACGGATCTGAGATAGAAGGAAGAGACAGATTGTCCTGTGCTGTTCCAAAGGATGATGTTAGAACCTAGAGACAAAAATTCAAGAAAGTATATTTTACCTTCACATGATGAGATATCTTTATTAATAATAAAGATATTTCAGGCGCCTGGGTGGCTCAGTCAGTTAACTGTCTGCCTTCAGCTCAGAGCACGATCCCAGGGTCCTGGGATCAAGTGCCGCATCGTATTCCCTGAGTCTGCTTCTCTCTCTCCCTCTGCCCCTCCACCCCACTCATTCTCTGTCACTTGCGCTAATAAATAAAATCTTTAATAATAATAAAAAAGATATTTAACAAAGTACCAAACTGCCTTACTATTAAGGATATTCAATTGAATGCTTAATCATTTGTCAGGGATGCTACAGAAGAAATTTTGTACTATGTGAGAAGACGAGGTTCCTTTGACAATAAATTCTGACCTTTCTCATATTAAGCAATAACTCCCAATCCCCCTCCTCCCAGCCCCTGGTAACCTCTATTCTAGATATTTTATGTAAGTGCAATTACACAATAGTTGTCCTTTTGTGTCTGGCTTATTTCACTTACCACAATGTTTTCAAGGTTTCCCCATGTTATATCATGTATCAGAATTTCTTTC
This sequence comes from Callorhinus ursinus, assembly GCF_003265705.2. Lineage (NCBI taxonomy): Eukaryota > Metazoa > Chordata > Mammalia > Carnivora > Otariidae > Callorhinus > Callorhinus ursinus. The sequence continues at coordinate 78,065,885 of NW_027397074.1, forward strand.
CTTTTTTAATTTTAAGTAGGCTCCATGCCCAACATGGGGCTCAAACCTACAACCCTAAGATCAAGAGTCGCATGCCCTACTGACTGAGCCGGCCAGGTGCTCCAGAACTTCTTTCCTTTTTATGACTAATATTCCATTTTATGTATATACTACATTTTATCTATTCATCTATTCAAACACTTGGATCGTTTCCACCTTTTCTCTATTATAAATAATGTTGCAATGAGCATTAGTATGCAAGTATCTATTCAAGTCTGTTTTTTATTCTTATAGGTATATATACTTGGAAGTGGAACTGTTGGGTCCTACGGTAATTCTTTTAGTTTTTGAGGAACTTCCACTAAGAATAACATTAATACAAAATTCACAATGAGATACCAATTCGTGCCCAGTAGGGTAACTATAATCCAAGGAAAGGAAAAGGAAAATAGCAAGTGCTGGTGAGGATGTGGAGCAATTGGAATCCTGATGATGGGTGGTGGGAATGTAAATGGAATACTTGTGGGAAAACAGTTTGGCAGTTATTTTGATATATGTCATAACATGGATGGACCCTGAAAACATTTCACTTAGTGAAATAAGATACAGACTGACAAATACTGTATGATTTCACTTACATGAGGTACTTAGAATAGGCAAATCCATAAAGATAGTAAGTAGAAGAGAGGTTACCCCAGGGGCTGGGGAAGGAAGAAAGAAGGAATTATTTTTTTAATTGGTGGAATATTTTTTTTAATTGGTAGAGTTTTTGCCGGGATGATAAAAAAAATTGAGGATATAGATAGTTAACATTTTGAATGTATTTAATGCCACTGAATTATATACTTATAAATGGTTAAAATATTAATTTTACAATTTTTTAAAAATAAAAAAGTTAAATGTCAAATGATTCCTTGAGTCAATAAAAATTTATTAATCAGGACCCAATGCAGAAAAGAAAAAGCTATATATCAGATATTTCAACCAGAAAGGCATTTAATACAAGGACTAAGATGGTTATCATTCAAAATATGGAAGGACAGGGGCCTGGGTGGCTCAGATGGTTAAGCATCTGCCTTTGGCTCAGGTCATGATCCCAGGGTCCTGGGATCGAGCCCCGCATCAGGTTCTCTGCTTGGCGGGAAGCCTGCTTCTCCCTCTCCCACTCTCCCTGCTTGTGTTCCCTCTCTTGCTGTGTCTCTCTCTGTCAAATAAATAAAATCTTTAAAAAAAAATATGGAAGGAAATAAAAAAAAAAAAAAGGAAGGATTAAGAATCAGGAATAGCCATTCCAGTGAGGAGATAAAGGATACATTGCAAGCCAGGTGTCTAAAAGCTACCGCCATTACTGCTTCTACATATCCATGAAGCTGGTATTAAACACTGGAATCTCAGTCTAGACACCTCCACTGCTTCTATTCATTTAAATCTCACAACTTTGCTAACCACCGAAAGCAGCAGCAAAAACAAGTTTCCCTGTCCTCTTTGCCTTCCAAATTGTGGGAATTCATCTAGTGGAGAGAACCTAAGCTGCATCCACATTTGATGGAAAGGAGTTCAGGAAATGCACTGTATTTTATCACTTGCAAGATGTTAAAGTATTAAAAAAAAGAAAATTGGGTACATTTAGTTTACAATCAATAGCATATCATGGTTAACTGGAAATATTTTATTTTAGAAATACAAAATAATGGTGAATCTTAGAATTTGTGCCATCTTAAATTTAACAAAAAATGTTATTTTTAGCTTTCTAATAAAAAAAAAAATCTCGGGCGCCTGGGTGGCTCAGTTGGTTAAGCGACTGCCTTCGGCTCAGGTCATGATCCTGGAGTCCTGGGATCGAGTCCCACATCGGGCTCCCTGCTCAGCAGGGAGTCTGCTTCTCCCTCTGACCCTCCCCCCTCTCATGTGCTCTCTCTCCATTCTCACTCTCTCAAATAAATAAATAAAATTTTAAAAAAAATCTCTAAAAGCTCTCTAAATAGGGGCACCTGGCTGGCTCAGTCAGTGGAGCATGCAATTCTTGATCTCAGGGTTGTAGGTCTGAGCCCCATGTTGGATGTAGAGATTACTTAAAAATAAAATCTTAGGGGTGCCTGGGTGGTTCAGTTGGTTGGGCGGCTGACTCTTGATTTCAGCTCAGGTGATGATCTCAGGGTTATAAGATCCAGCCCTGAGTCAGGCTCCATACTCAGCTCAGAGTCTGCTTCAGATTCTCCCTCTCCCCACCGTCGCCCCCCCCCACACCCCCGGAATCACATTTGCTCGTGCGCTATCTCTAAAATAAATAAAATCTTTAAACTAAACTAAAATCTTTTAAAAAAAGCCCTCTTTTTATCTTCTTTTTATATTATCTTCTAAAAGCTTTATATTTTTGCATTTCACATCAAGGCATTTAATGTACCCAGAATTTTTGATCATTTTGAGGTTAAAGTCCAAATTAATTTTTCCAGTACCATTTACTGAAAAGGGCATTCTTTTCTTACTAATTACCAGCATATATCTGTCATATATTAAGTAACCTGTATTTGTCATATATCAAGTAACCTATAATTATAGATTTTCTTGTTTTGTTCCACGGGCCCATCCATCACTAGACTAGACTGCTCACGACAGTGTCTTAATTACTATATTTAGTAAGTCTCAATAACTAGTAAAATAAATCTTCCCATACTGTCCTCTTTAAGAATGTCTTAGCTGCTTTGGCCCTTTATTGATTTTCCAGAGAATTTTAGAATCAGCTTTTTAAGTTCTACCTGAACAGTAACAAAAACAAAAACAAAAAAACAAAACCAACCAACCAACCAATCAAAAAAATAACTAATGCCTTGATTGGAATTATATTAAATATATAAATTCATTTGGAGAATAATATCTATACAATATTGAGTCTATCAATCCATGTACATGGTATTTTGCCCCATTACGTCTTAATTTACTTCAATTAGGCTCTTTACACTTCATTCCATCTCACACCTCAGACCTTTATCTGGAATCTTTCTGCCTAAAGTACATCCTTCACAATTTCCTTTGGAAAGCGCTGATGGAGTTTGTTAAACTTTTACCTCATCCTTGAGGGACAGTTTTGCTAAGCAAATACAGAATTTATAAGTATACACTAGCAATTATTTTGAAAATATACATACTTTTCTGTTGAGAAGTTAGCTATCAGTGCATAGCTGCTCATTTGAAAGAAATCTTTTTTTCCTTTGGCTACAGATTTTTCTCTTTGTATCTGGGTTTATGCCATTTCTTTTTTTTTTTTTTTTTTTTTATTTGAGAGAGAGAATGAGAGAGAGAGAAAGGTCAGAGGGAGAAGCAGGCTCCCTGCCGAGCAGGGAGCCCGATGTGGGACTCGATCCCGGGACTCCAGGATCATGACCTGAGCCTTCGGCTCAGGTCA
>NW_027397074.1:78069366-78278833 GCF_003265705.2 Callorhinus ursinus
GGGACTCCAGGATCATGACCTGAGCCGAAGGCAGTCGCTTAACCAACTGAGCCACCCAGGCGCCCTGGGTTTATGCCATTTCACTGATTTGTCTGGGTGCAGATTTCTTTTTATTTATATTATTAGAAATTCATTGAGCTTCCTAAGTCTATCAACTGGTTTCTCATCAGAACTAGAAAATTTTCAGCCAGAAATATCTCTTCAAATATTACTTCTGCATCACTCTCTCTTTCCTCTCTTTATGAAACTTTGATTAAATATGTTAGATCTCACTCTTTCTCATCACACAACCTCTCTTCAATATTTTCCACTGTTTTGACTCTCAGTAGTGTAGTCAGGAAAGTTTCTCCTGTATTATCCTCCAGGTAACTAATTCTTCTTCAGTTAGGAATAACCTGCTCAATCTTTCCCTTAGGTATATCTGGCATAGATTCATTTCTGCACTTTCTATTTGGTTTTTTCAAGTCTACTAAGTGACTTGTTACAGTCTCTTGTTCTCTGCTTGTCTTCAAATTTGTCTTCTATTCTTTAAACATAACAAACAGCAATGGTTTTAAATCCATCTGATATTTGAGAATTTTTTGGATCTGTTTCTTATTCACAGTGCTATTTCCATGCATGTTGTTATATTTTTCTTTTTAAAAAACTTATTTTGAGGTATATGTACGTAAAGCAAACTACACAGTTATATGTCAATTATATCTCAATTTAAAAACTACACAAATCTTAAATTATATTACTTGAAGAATTCTACATACATATATCGTGTAATTTTAACTTGCGCGTATGTTTTTTACTATGCTTGGTTACTTGTGACAGTGTACTAATTACTGCCCTTGAAAAATTATTGGTGGCAAACCCCTTCAGAATGTAGGGCCTTTTTCCAAAGATAATTTGCCTTCCGACAGGCCTTGTGAGTACTACCAGTTTGAAACCAGGAGCTATGATAAATGGTTTGAGGGTCCCTAGACCACCCAGGCAGGACAAATCTAAGCTGCTAATCAGTTTGAGAGCTAAAACTGTGGTCACAACTTGAAGGATTTATTTTTCTTAATTTCCTTTTTCTTCCCCTGCTTCAAATCTACAGTCCCCTAGATAAGGGAGTGGGTACACCAGTTTAGTTCTGTTTTATCCTTAACCTAATGATGGAGTCCTTGGGATACCATCTTAAAATAGAGTCATTCTCCTTTTTGACTCTCACTTTGGACGAACTCTAGGCCTTGACTTCTATCCTCTTTATCCCATGAAGTATACCAAAACCAAAGCCCAAATCTAAATAGATTGGCAACTGCCCTCAGAGCACAAGCTACTTCATCCTCTACTTATTTCTCCGGGTTCCTGCCTTTTTCCTAGAATCTAGCCTTGCAGCTGTCTACTACGTCTTCAGCTCTTAATTCCTTTAAAAATTTTTAAAATAATGTTTCCAAGATTTTTAGTTGTTTTCATCAAAAGGGCTGATCTGAAATAACGCAATCCACCATTACTGAAAACAGAAATCAATTTCCCCTTTTTATGACAACTATTTTGTAACACCCCCTAAACTATCCTAAAATTAAATTCAGAGATAGCCTGCCTACATGAAATTTTAAAAGTCAGTAACACCCTAATTGTACTTTCAATCATATGAAAGAAATAAATTAGTAATAAAATATTTATTTCAAAATGTGCAGGCAATTATTAAACATAATGAGGGTATCAGATGCTCATATCTATACAGAGAATCACTACAACTATAGTGGTTACAACTGTAGACTGAGAAGAAAAGTATTTGAGTCACTCAATAGTGTGCAAGTGGCACTGCCACCAATTATGTGATTTTCTGAAGTGGTGAAGAACTCCTGGGGGCACCTGGGTGGCTCAGATAGTTAAGCGTCTGCCTTCGGCTTAGGCCATAATCCCGGGGTCCTGGGATCGAGCCCGGCATCGGGCTCCCTGCTGGGCGGGGAGCCTGCTTCTCCCTCTGCCTCTGCCTCTCTCTCTGACTCTTATGAATAAATAAAACATTAAAAAAAAAGAACTCCTGATAAAGTTCTGATCGAAAATTTTAATATTCCTCCAATTTATGTGATAACTAAATTCCTGCAACTTTTCGTGTATATTAAAACAATGCCTCATACCTAAAACAAAGTTAGTTTCTAAGCTCAGATCATTATTACCACTTTTTTCACCTACGAAGTCCAACAAATCACTCAAAGTCCTATGGTTATTCAAACAATACTTAAATATGCAGACTGTCCTGAACACTCAGGGAGCTGACTTCCCCTGGTCCTTGCTCATTAAAGGCTAATGCTGCCCTCTTCCCCCATATTTGTAACAACCAAAACACCTCCAAGTATTTCAAAACTGCCCTCTGGGGAAGAACTACCCACACGCAGACCCACTGTCTGAAGAAGACACAGAGATGCATGACCAAGCTCCATCTTCACGGAATGAATTGCTGCCCAGCTATGAAGACAGTCAGCAGACAGCTTCCAAATGTCACCTCCTTCCAAGTCCACCTTAACTGCAGCCCACGTCCAAGCAAGGAGGCTCAGCCATTTGGCTCAAGTCCCTCTGACAGGCAATCCTCAGTCCAAAGGTCCATACTAAGAGGCAAAGGTTTTATGAGGCCCACCCACATCACAATGCAAGTTCATCCTGTGCCCAATCCTGTATCTTGCCTCTTCCTTTCACAGGTGTTGATTCCTAGTAAATATCATGCACTGCAAACGGTGTCTCAGTATCTACCATCAGAGAACCCAAGCTTCAACAGTGACATAGTGCATCTTACTGCTAAGTCTTTCCCTAAACATTTTTGGTGGTTTGACCTTTTCCCATCTTGAATCCAAGCTACAAACCCTTACCAATTCAATCATCCTTAAACACTGCTTTCATCATTTATTTAAAAACTCCACTTTCATCCCACTGCATATAATATAAAGCTAATTTTTTTTTCAGTCTAGAGGTACCTGGGTGGCTCAGTCGTTACGCGTCTGCCTTCGGCTCAGGTCATGATCTCAGCGTCCTGGGATCGAGCCCCGAGTCGGGCTTCCTGCTCAGTGGGGAGCCTGCTTCTCCCTCTCCCTCTGTCCTCCCCGACCACCTTGTGCGTGCTCTCTCTCATGAATTAAAAAATATATTTTAAAAAATTAAATTTTTTTTCAGTCTATAACTACTTTCCACAATGCAGTCCTGTCTAACGTAGCCAAATTTTATTTCATACAAGTCACTCAACTATAAACATGATGATCCTGTTCCTTAAACAAAAGTACCATATGTATTTCTAACTCCAGTTCTTTGCAAAGTCTATTCCCATTACCTTTTCTCCTTCCTTCCACCTGTCTAGGTTAAACACTAACTTCTATCAAGACCTCATTAGCCTATAGTAACATTCCATTTCTGAACTCTTCCATCATCCACTCCGGCACTTAATCACATACTGACACGTGCATGCCTTCTTTCCTCCATCAAGAGTGTTATCTTTTAGGGGTGCCTGGGTGGCTCAGTCGGTTAAGCATCCACCTCTTGATTTTTGGCTCAGGTCATCATCTCATGGGTTGTGGGATTAAGGCCCATGTCAGGCTGCACACTCAGTGGGGAGTCGGCTTGAGATTCTTTCCCTCCCCTTCTAACCCCCTGCCTGCACACTCTAAATCAATCAATCAATCAATCAATCAATCAATTTTTTAAAAAGTGTTATTTTTTAGAAGCCTTTTTCCCCCTCCATATGAAATCTCAAGCACAATTTCAATATAGTAACTTATGAAGTGGAACTACTTTGGTTGAAGCAGAAATTGCTTCCCTACCCTCCACGAGCCCACTGAGTCTCTTCCTTGCTACTCTTAACCCTCAGAAATTCCTTGAGGTAACCTCACGGTACCCAATTTTTCAGTCTGAAGGAGAAAAACAAAACAAAACAACAAAAATCCTAGGTTTATAGTACTGAAGAACTTATTGCTGCATAAACCGGAAAGCTATGGTTAAGAACAGAAGTAGATAAGAAAACTGCCATATTCCAGGTAAGTGACAACTATTTGGTCTAAGAGTACTGAGAAAGAACACAGTAATTTAAGCAGCAGTAAGTACTACCAAGCAATGAAAAATAAATATGAAATCCACATAAGCCTTGACTTTAAAAGGGTCCAAAGTAGCCAGTAGCCACATGTGACTATTTAAATTAATCAGATAAATTTTAAAATCCAACTCTTCAGTTCTCCTACACACATTCTGAGTGCACAGTAGCCACCTGTGGACATATCAGACAGCACAGAACATTTCTCATGACAGAAATTTTGACTGAATGGCATTGGTCTAAAGGGAATGGATAGATACCAACAAAAACTATAACATAGTAAATAAAATGATACCAAGTATACTTTGAGATACTATGAAAGCACAAAGCAGAGGCACCTAACTAGGCCTTGGAAAGAGGTTCAGGAAGGCTTCCTGCAATAAGTGAGCTAAGTATGAAAGGTTTGGATAGGGTGATGACAGGAGAAGGAATTTATATTTTAGGCAGCAGGAAAAGCATGAGCAAAAGACAAGTCAAACTTGGACAGCATTTGAAAGAAAGTAACAGGAAAACAAATGCTTCACTGTATAGTTTAAAAATTAAACTCCAATGAGGATGCTATTCTGTATAGACAAAATATTTAATAAAATTTCAAAATAGAAAGAATCAAAGAATTATTTTTGAAAAGAAAATTAGTAACCAGACCTCTCCAAATTTAGCTTAAATTCATGGCATGAAAATGGCAGGTACTTCATGAAGAAGTAATAATTCATGTTCTATTTCCCAATGATTCCACGTCTATGAGTCAAAATGAGAATGACTCATATCAATTCTTAAATTGCCTTGGCAAGTTACATTTAACTTTGATCTGAGGACCTGCACCAAAAAGTCAGAAGTCCCACAATGCTGTCTGGACAACTGGTAAAATAATTTAATATTGCTTATCAATTTTATTCTTTGTCCCTAGTCCATTTACTCTCATGTGCTCCCAAACAACTTTAAAACCTTCACCTCTCTCTTTAATGCACATATCCCCAAGACTCACTCTTAGCTGAAACCTTAAGTCTTACTGAAAAAGCATAAAGCAACCGGAAGAGCACACACAGACTCCCAGCATCACATCTACCTACCTATCAACATTTGTATCTATATACTCTGCCTTACCATGTATTATCATAAAGTATCCATGCTCCTATTGAGAGCCAATCCTTCCACTTGTACACTAAATCCCTTTCCCTCTTCCCTTCAGAGAGATTACTTCTCTCTCCCTCACCCTTCCTTCCCTCTTTCTCCTCAGAAACCATTAATTTTTTTTAAAAGATTTTATTTATTTGAGAGAGAGCACAAGAGGGATAGGGTCAGAGGGAGAAGCAGACCGAGGGAGCAGGGAGTCCGATGCGGGACTTGATCCCAGGGCTCCAGGATCATGAGCCGAAGGCAGTCGCTTAACCAACTGAGCCACCCAGGCGCCCTGGGAAACCATTAATGTTTTACTCTCTAAGGATTCATTTCTATCACATGTCCTTATTTTTTTTTCACTAAAAAAAATTCCATGACCCCACTTCCCTCACTAGCTATTGCCCCATTTCTCTGTTCCCCTTTAGAGGAAAATTCTTCACTATCTTCACTTCCCCTTCTATTCTCCCTTAAAATCACTGAGTGTCTCCCTTGGAACCTCATCTCAATGCTCTATTCTTGTCTAGATCACAATACCTCTACTTTGTTAACTCCAATGATGAATTCTTAGTATCTTATTTAACTTAGCAGCATACACAACTGGCCACTCTCTAATAATAAACTTTCTTCGTTCGATTTCCTACCTTACTGGTTGCTCCTTCTCAGGCTCCTCCTCTTTTCTCCAAACTTGGCTCTCTTTTTTCTTATCTATGCTCATTCCCTTGACAGCCACATCAATATCACAGCTTTAAATACCATCCAAATCCCAAATGTAGGCTTGGCTAAATGCTGTAACAAATACACTCAAAAGGTATAAGGACTCAAATACAATGAAAGCTTATTTCTTATCCATCTAATAGTAATAGGTTGTTGAAAAAGTTAGCAAGGTGGTCTTTATCCAAGCAGTATTCAGAATCCTAGGCTAATGGTCAATCTACCATTTACAACATAAGGCTTCCGACTTACCTTAGGGATCATCATGGTTCAACCAACCAGAAGGGAAAAACAGGAAGGAAGGTGTTTGTATGGACCAGACCTAGAATTAGTTTATATCACATGTGCTCATATTACATTAGCCAGAACTTAATCATATGACCAAACCTAAGTACTACGGAGAAGTGTCTAAGTGTATACTCAAGAAGAAAGTAAGACATATATATGGCAAACAGTCTCTGTCACTAGGCCTCACTCCCGAACTCCAGACTCATAACAGCTTATTCAACATCTTTGACATCTAATAGATATTTCAAACTTAACATACCCCAAACTGAATTCTTAATCTGTGCCCTCCCCTTCCCCCTTGACACCTCTCTTTCTTGCACACCTCATGTTCAATCTATCAACAAATCCTGTTGGCTGTACTTTAAAAACATCCAGAATCTGGTCATTTTTTCTCAATACTTCTACTGCTTCCAATCTGGTCTAAACCACTGTGTAGATAATCCCAAAAGCCTCCTCTCTGGTTCCCCTACATCTACCCTTGTCCATTTAAGAGTCTATTCTCTACATAGCAACCGGAACATTTCTGTTAAAAACTCACTCATGTAACTCCGTTCTAACTGCTCAAACTTTGAATGGCTACCCATTTCACTTAAAGCAAAAGTCAAAGGCCTTTGGTCATGCTTCTGTTCCCACTCCTACCCCAACACCTCTTAGATTTCACCTTCTACTACTTACTTGCCTCCCTTCTTTAAGCCACTGCAGCAACTTTGACCTCCTTGCTGTTTCTCTAATAGGCAAGGCACATTCCTGACTCAGAACCTTTGAATTTGGTTCTTCTGTCTGAAATGCTTATCCTTTACCTTCTAAAATCTTGGCTCAATATTAACCTTCTCAACTAAAGCCCTACCCTAAACTCCCTATTTTAAATTGCAAACCTTATCCTGTTCTACTTTTCTTTTTCCATAGTACTTATTACTTTCAAACATACTATATAATTTTCTTTTTGTGTGTCTGTCTGCCCCTCCCCCACTACACACACACATCCACCAGCATATAAACTAGTAGAGATTTTTGATTTGTTTCCAAATGTACTAAGCACCTAGAGTACTACTTGGCATATTGTAGGCACTCAAACATTTACTGAATACTTGAATACTTATTGGCCTATGAAATGACTTAAAATAAGTCACTGGGGCACCTGGGTGGCTCAGTCGTTAAGCGTCTGCCTTCCGCTCAGGTCATGATCCCAGGGTCCTGGGATCGAGCCCTGCATCGGGCTCCCTGCTCCTGGGAAGCCTGCTTCTCCCTCTCCTGCTCCCCCTGCTTGGGTTCCCTCTCTGGCTGTGTCTCTCTCTGTCAAATAAATAAAAATCTTAAAAAAAAACAAAAAACCCCAAAAGTCATCAATTTAGTTTTAGAAGGATGACAAGAAAAATGGTGGATCACAGCTTTTTTAAAAATATCATGGGCGCCTGGGTGGCTCAGTTGGTTGAGCGACTGCCTTCGGCTCAGGTCATGATCCTGGAGTCCCGGGATCGAGTCCCGCATCGGGCTTCCTGCTCAGCGGAGAGTCTGCTTCTCCCTTTGACCCTCTTCCCTCTCGTGCTCTCTATCTCTCATTCTCTCTCTCTCAAATAAATAAAATCTTAAAAAAATATCAAAGTCTAACACAAGTCTTAATGCTTATATTTTTTGCTATAAAGTCATGAGACACAGTCTCTGTACTATCATATTAATACATTATACCTCTTTCCTATGAAATGCTTAGTAAAAGTATCAATATGTTGGCACTTTGTTTCTTTAACTCAGTAGTGGTTTAAAGATAACACTGAATGTAATCAACATTCCAACTGTTCTATCAACAATCAATATTCAAACAGTCCTATCAAATTGTCCATCAACAATCTTATATTAAGAACTACCAAAAGTTTGTAACAGCTAGAGCCATGGGCTGTCACTGAACATTCTAAAAAATGCCATAAGGACTTCTGAAAGGTAAAATTTGAATATATTTATTTTTTGTCTTGAAAACTGACAGAAAAATAACACTACTATTATTTTGTGAAGGCTTTTACATGTTCATAATCTCATTTTATTCTCATACCACTCCATATGGGAGGCAGAGGGAAAATCAAGCAGTGAATGAATGGCATCAACACAGAACAGTTGCTATACCTATTTAAACCATTCTTTCAAAGACCCACCCATGATAACCAATAACCAAAAGTTTCCTTCATTTTTTTTTTTAAAGAGAGACAGTGCACATGCAGGCGAGGTAGGGGAGGGACATGGGGGAGAGAGAATCTCAAGTGGGCTCGTGCTGAGCCAACTCAGGGCTTGATCCCATGACCTGAGCAGAAATCAAGAGTGGGTGGCTTAGGGCGCCTGGGTGGCTCAGTTGGTTAAGTGACTGCCTTCGGCTCAGGTCATGATCCTGGAGTCCCGGGATCGAGTCCCACATCGGGCTCCCTGCTCAGCAGGGAGTCTGCTTCTCCCTCTGACCTTCCCCCCTCTCATGCTCTATCTCATTCTCTCTCTCAAATAAATAAATAAAATCTTAAAAAAAAAAAGAGTGGGTGGCTTAACTGACTGAGCCACCCATGCACCCCTTCCTTCATAAAAAATATAGAAACTTAAGTGTCAAACTCAATAGCAGAAAAATCCTCTGCAATAGTTACCAAAAGTTAAACTAAATTTTCATGCATAATGAAATTTAATTTGAGACTGTGTAACTTAATGTTAATATGAGAAGACACCTGCAGGAAGAAGATATGGGTGGAATAGTTCAAATGTTAGAAGCATGAAAAAACGAAGGGGAAATGAACACTTTCAGTGGTTGTACAATAGGAATGTAACAACTACACTGAATCTCTCCCCTATCTGAAGTTCTGACACCATTCCCATGGAAATACAATTATACAATTGTGTGAGAAAGCAATTTTGAGCTATTTAGGAACAATAGTACTTTACCTTTTTATATTAAAAAAAGTTATAAAGGCAATAATTGGTGTTCACAGAAGGTAAAATGCTTTTATAATGAATGGGAATTAAATTACCTCCATATAACATTACCAGAAATTATGCTAAGAACTCTAAAAAATAACTACATAAGACTCTTAAATTAGTAATTGTTCATTTTTCTCCTTTAAGTTGCAAAAAGACTTCTAAGTAGACAGTATAAACTTTAAAACAGAGGAAAAGCGATTAGACCCAGGCTGACAATACAAAACATACAGGTTCCAATAACCATTTATAATGTTACTGTTGGAGCTATTAATCCCCATTAATTTTAAAATTCCATCTAGGGGCACCTGAGTGGCTTAGTCAGTCAAGCTGAAACTCTTGATTTCAGCTCAGGTCATGATCTCAGGATCCCTGCGCGTCAGGCTCCATGTCTAGCTCCACATTGGGCATGGAGACTGCTTAAGATTCTCTCTCTCTCCCTCTGCCCCTACCCCCGCCATGCACAGTCTGTCTCAAAAAATAAATAAAACTCATCTATAAGACCAAACAAATTTATTTTCCAGATACTGTAATGTAGAAGATAGTTTAAAAATCCTACATCAATCCAGGAACACACCCAAGCAGTACTTTAAACTGCTTCAAAATACTCAAAGTGACTAGTTCAAAGCATCCTAAAATTTCAATTAATTTAAGCTGTTCTAAAAATAGAAAGTTATTTTTGTTATGAATTTAATGGCTATATATTTACTATAAGAAAAATATAAGAATATTTCTCAATTTAATTTAAATAGTATCTTTTACAATAAGGAAAAGCATTTTTTAAAGATTTATTGATTTATCTGAGAGCGTGCACAAGCGCGGGCAGGGGAGTGGCTGAAGGAGAGGAAGAGAAGCAGACTCTCCAATGAGTGTGAGCCCGATAGGGGGTCTCCATCTGAGGACCCTGGGATCATGACCGGAGCCCAAATCAGGAGTTGGACACTTAACCAACTGAGCCACCCAGGCGCCCTAGGAAAAGCATTTTTTTAAAAACACACTAATTTTGGAACAACAGTTGAAAACGGTCTGCCAAAATGTTGAGTTTCTCTCTCCCTAGAAGTGCAGTTTCAAAATTTGCAAGGTAATCAAATGCAACTGGAATAACACTCCTTATAACATGAACAAAAGTCTAGATGGTATCTACCTTACCAATTGTCACAAAGCCCTGTACTAGTCTGGTATTCAAGACTTACGCTCTATGAATACATTTGCTGATTTGTTTGCTTTTAAATACCTACATGAAAAGCATGACCAGAAATATTTTATATTGTAGGGGCTCCCCTAGGCTAAGCAATAAAAAGCTATCACCAGTGTAATTAAAAAAAAAAAAAAAGATGAAGGATCCTATGGCCCCAATGTAAAAAGGTAGAAATATGACCAACTACCATATGCGTTATCCTTAGTAAAAACAATTTAATGATGACTCTAAGATTAATAAAGGTGCTAATTCTGGAAGATCACAGAACATGGCACAGGTTTCAAATGGAAAAACTCTTATAATGAAGATGGAGAATAACACAGTATAAACTAGTATCTTCCACCAACTGACATTTTCAGTGACTTCTTTGGTGAATAACATCTTTATATACTCACTTTCACCCATACGTATCTTCATTACAGTTAATATTTTATTTTTTCAATTTGATAAAAAGGACATTACTGACTTTTTTGTGCAACCTACTGAAACATCCCCTTCATTTCTTATAAAGAAATTAATTTTGGATATAACAGGTTTTCTTGAACCTCACCACCAAATAATTCGAAATAGGAGTGTACTAATTATATACAGCAGTAAATCTTAAGCTTTTCTGAGGTAGAAAACACCTTTGAGAATAAGAAAATATGGACCTTTTCCTTCCAAAAGTATAGTTAACATAAGAAATTAAAAAATCGAATTTTAAAGTTCTAAAAATCCTAAGAATTGGATCTACCTAATTTTAAGAATTAACTATAAAGCTACAGTAATCAAGATACTGCGGTATTGGCCAAAGAAGAGACATATAGGTCAATAAAAGAGTAAAAAACTCACATATATAATCAATTGATTTCAATAAAGGTGCCAAGGTAACTTGATAGAAAAAAGTTTCTTCAAGACCTATGAAACAACAGGATACCCATATGAAAAAGAATGAAGGAACTTTAGCCTCTAGCTCACAACATATATAAAATTAACTCCAAATGGATCACAGACTTAAATGTAATAGCTAAAACTGTAACATTTCTAGAACAAAAACATGGGAGAAAATTTTATGATTTTTTTTTAAGATTTTTTATTTATTTATTTGACAGCAAGAAAGAGACACGAGAGCAGGAACATATGCAGGGGGGAGTGGGAGAGGGAGAAGCAGGCCTCCCGCAGAGCAGGGAGCCCGATCATGATCTGAGGCGAAGACAGACGCTTAACGACTGAGCCACCCAGGCATCTGGAAAATTTTATGATCTTAAGTTAGACAAAGATTTACTGAATAGGAGACACAAAAAGCAGGAAACATAAAAGAAAAAAAATGATAAATTGGACTTCATCAAAAATAAAACTTCTACTCTTCAAAAGGCAATTAGGAAAATGAAAAAGGCAAGTCACAAATGGAGGCATGTGCAAGACATAAATCTGATATAAAGGACTTATATCCAGAATATAAATATAGCACTCTTACAACTCCACGAGAAGATAAATACTGAATAAAAAGATTTAAATGGGAGACTTAA
The DNA here is from genome assembly GCF_003265705.2 of Callorhinus ursinus. NCBI lineage: Eukaryota > Metazoa > Chordata > Mammalia > Carnivora > Otariidae > Callorhinus > Callorhinus ursinus. The sequence continues at coordinate 78,081,185 of NW_027397074.1, forward strand.
CCAAAGAAAATACATGGATAGTAAATAAGCACATAAATAGATGTCTAACATTAGTTATTAGAAAAATACAAATCAAAACCACAATGAGCAACTACTACCTATGTACTAGAATGGCTAAAACTAAGAAGACTGACAATACCAAATGCTGGCAAGGATACGGAATAACTGCAACACTCATTCACTATGGGTGACAATACAAAATGGTACTAGTTTGGCAGTTTTTTGTTTTTTTTTCCCAGTGTAGTTAACATACGTTGTTATATTAGTTTCAAATGTACAGTATAGTGATTCAACAGTTTCATATATTACCCAGTGCTCATCAAGGTAATTGTATTCTTAATCGCCTTCACCTATTTCACCCATCCCTCCACCCACCTCTGCGCTGGTATCCATGTTTGTTATCTATGAGAGTCTGTTTTTTGGGGTGCCTGGGTGGCTCAGTTGGTTAAGCATCTGCCTTTGGCTCAGGTCATGATCCCAGGGTGCTAGGATGGAGTACCATGTCTGGCTCCCTCCTCAGTGGGGAGTCTGCTTCTCCCTCTGCCCCTCACCCTGCTCTTGTCCTCTCTCTCCCTCTCTCTCTCCCAAATAAATCAATCTTAAAAAAAAGTGTTTTTTGGTTTGTCTTTTTTTCCTGTTCATTTGTTTTGTTTCTTAAATTCCACGAGTGAAATCATATGGTATTTTTCTCAGACATTTCATTTAGCATTATACTCTCTAGATCCATCCATGTTGTTGCAAATGGCAAAATTTCATTCTTTTTTACGGCAGAATACTATTCCTACACACACACACACACACACACACACACACACACACACAATATATATATATACATACATACACACACACCACTTCTTTATCCATTCATCAGTCGATGGACCCTTGGGCTGCTCCCATAGTTTGGCTATTATAAATAACACTGCAATGAATACAGGGGTGCATACAGCTCTTCAAATTAGTGTTTCTGTATTCTTTGGGTAAATACCAGTAGTGTGACTACTGGATCATAGGGTAGTTCTATTTTTATTTTTGTGAGAAATCTCCATACTGTCTTCCAACAGCAGCTGCACCAGTTTGCATTCCCACAAGCAGTGCATGAGGGCTCCTTTTTCTCCATATCCTCGCCAACACTTATTTCTTGAGTTTTTTATTTTAGCCATTCTGACAGGTGTGATGTGATTTATCTCATTGTGGTTTTGATTTGCATTTCCCTGATAATGAGTGATGTAGAGCATCTTTTCATGTGTCTGTTGGCCATCTCTATGTCTTCCATGGAGATAGGTCTGTTCATGTCCTCTGCCCATTTTTTACATGGATTGGCAGTTTCTTATAAACTTAAATATATACTTACCATACAACCCATAAACCCCATCTTAAGGTCCTTACTCAAGAGAAATGGAAACCCATATCCACACAAAAACCTGAACCCAAGTGTTTAGAGCAATCTTTATTATAATTGCTGAAAAGTAAAAACGACCCTACTACCCATCAACTGGTAAATGTATAAATTGGGACACATCCATACAATAGAATATTACTAAACAATAAGCAGAAACTAATTGTTGATACATACAGCATGGGTGAATCTCAAAAACATCAAACTAAATGAATGAAGCCAAATATGAAATCACCCCATACTGGATGATTTCATTCATATAACTTTCTGGAAAAGGTAAAACTAGAGATCAGGCCAGTTTCTGCCAGGAACTGAGAGCCAGGAAAGGGGACAGAATGCAGGGAAACTAGGAACTTTTTGAGATGATGGAAGTGTTCTGTGTCTTGATTGTGGCAGTAGTTGCAGGATCATGTACATTTGTCAAAACTCACCAAACTGTACAGTTAAAATGGTACCTTACGGTATATGTAAATTATGACCGAATAAACCTGATTGTTCTCAAAACGCAATTATGAACTTTCTATAGACCTCTAACCCACACCTTAATTTCAGAACCTCTAATATGATATAATTCAGTCTCCCCTAGACCAGGAGTCTGAAAACTTTGGCCCATGAACTAAATCTGAGCCATCATCTATTTTAATACAGACCACAAGACTAGTTTTACATTTTTTTTTAAAGATTTTATTTATTTATTTGACAGAAAGAGACACAGTGAGAGAGGGAACACAAGCAGGGGGAGGAGAGGGAGAAGCAGGCTTCCCTGTGGAGCAGGAAGCCTGATCCGGGGCTAGTTTTACATTTTTAAATGGTTGAAAAAAATCAAGAGTATTTCATGACACATGAAAATTATATGAAATTCAAATTTCAGTGTCCATAAGTAAGTTTTATTGGAACAGTCAGGCTCATTTGCTTACACAGTCTATTAGCTGCTTTTGTGCAATAATGCCATTGTTGAGTCTGCTGAGTTGTTTTGACAGAGACAAAACAGGCCCATAGTGCCTAAAATTTTACTATTTGACCCTTTCCAAAAAATGTTTGCTGACCACTGTCTTAGACACATGTCGTCGAAATTTTCTACATAGATTATTATAATTGAGAAGATTCATGCCAGGACACATCTCTCTTCATACACAGGAGCTCTAAAATTTTCACAGCCATAAAATGCTTTTTTTCAAGGAAACCAACATGTAAAGCAGATAAATGAAGAACTTTAAGAGTTAAGGTGTAGGGGGACTAAACATAGCCTTCGGTTAATCTCTGAAGAAGGCCCCTGAAACCCCCAGAACAGTATTTTTCAAAATGCCTGTTGGAACCAATTGGTTGTCGATCTAGTAAACTGACTTACAAGTAGCATTAAAAAAAAAGAGAACTGAAAAGTTCAGAAAAACAGAGTGCATTATATCTAATAGGGCTCCATTCACTATTTCTTTCACTAAATATCCAAGTACCTATGTGCCAGATACTGTTGCAAAAGGTGAAGATTAAAAAAAAAAATGTCCACAACAGACAAAAACTTTCTCCTGTGTATGTATTAGGGTAACTTAAAATCTGAATTTCTTACGGTGGTATTTTTTTTTTAATTGTCCTAGAGCTCTACAGTAATTTGAAAACTACCATCATATGGTACATTTGTCCCAGAAGTGCTGTCAATAACTGCAGCCACATTACAAGAATGAAAATTATGTTTCATTTGATGTTACAGAGCTTCCAGAAGACAAAGTTAATTGAGTTCAGAGCAATTTTTATATTCTGTATCGAGGGCATTCCCAAGACCCAGAAAGGAATGTAATGTTACTGGGCATCAATTTCCCTCTATATGCATAGTCTTGATATGGGAAGAAACAAGACTAATAGTTTTTTAAGCCCAAGAGAAAACATGGAAACCAAAATAATCTCAGAGGGTAGAGGGTTGAAAAAAATAATTGCTTAATGTTAGGGTGTAGGTTGTATTAAGAATTTCTTCTACCATGCTAATTATGTATGATAGTAAATTAGGTTGGTAGCCAAAAGAAACTAAAAAATAAAGACTACCTCCTAGAACATGTCATCAATGCCTCCAGCAAATATTTAACAAAGGAATGAAACAAATGAGAGTATCTTTTTGGTTCTTATATTAAGTTATCTATAACATTACGACTACAAAAGCACTGCTTACCTTTAAAAAACAGAAAAGCTCCTAAACAGGCTCACCTATTTTGAATTCAGTTCTCTAACTATTGCTGATCCTGACCTCACAGAATAACCAATGTAGGTGAAATAGAGAAAGAGTAAAAGACTCAATTCAACTTCTTTTTTTCATTGTTCTTTTTTTTTTTTTTTCCAAATTCAACTTCTGAGGAAGACAAAATCCAGTGAGAATTACTGACAATAAAGCCTTGTTGTAATGACAATTTGAAGCAGAAACATAGGAGGCATAGCAACATACTGCATCTCCTAAACAAGGGGATTGTGATACAAAATATTCACTAAGTATGCAGCTAAATTAATATCGAGGTGTCTAGGAAAACAAAGTGCACTTTGCAATTCTAAAGAAGACAACTTTATTATTGCGGAAAAGGAAAAAGGAAGAAAGCTAAGCAGCTGCCTCATTCTTCAACAGGTAAGCATGAGTTCTTAGAAAATGCTAAAAAACAATGTAGCCTGCTCCTTTCCTCTCTTCCCCACTGCTCACAAAACATAGGTCAACAGTTGTTAGGACAGCTTCCTATTCATCCTTATCAGGAAAGCAAGGGACAGGGAACTGAGAAAAGTCAAACTTCTCTAGCCTGTTATCCAAATATAATTTTTCTGATCTATTATCCAAACAAGATTAAATCAAGTTTGCTCTTAGGTTTACTACCTTCAAAGATTTGAGCATCCAGTACCAACATTCCTTTCTTATCTATTTACTGATAAATGATTCCTTTAACAGCCAGCACATGTAAGTGACTGATATCAGATAGTTTTCTAAATAAAAGGAGTGGAGGCCTAAAGGAGGGAGGGAGAGAGAAAGAGTACACAAAGAGACCACTAGAAATACTAATGACAAACAGCTATTTTATAGTTATGCCTAACAGGTATGTTTTGTCCACCTTCAAAAATACCTAGACAAGTGGGGCGCCTGAGTGGCTCAGTCAGTTAAGCGGCTGCCTCTGGCTCGGGTCATGATCCCAGGGTCCTGGAATCGAGTCCTGAGTCGGGCTCCCTGCTCAGCATGGAGTCGGCTTCTCCCTCTGCCCCTCACCCCGCTCAGGCTCACTCGCTCTCACTTCCTCTCTCTCTCTCAAATAAACAAATAAAATCTTAAAAAAAAAAAAGAAAAATGAAATAAAGAGAAAGAAAAATAATTAAATACCTAGACAAGTATTAACAGCAATACCAGAACTACACAAGCACACAGTATCCTAACGGGACTATCTCCTTTTAGGAGTATGAGGTAATCTAACCTGGTTTCACATGGCTCATAAAGATTGTTTCAATACAGTGGACCACATTATAAAGAAGATCCCATCCCAGAATACTGCTTAGTCAATGCATTATTATAATTACACAACTCAACTAAGGCTGGTGATAAGAGATCTTGAAAACAATATAATTTTAACTGTACTGCAATTGTAAGAAGCTCCTTCTGCAGAAACACAGAATAGTTAATAAATATCACACCCTCGTATAACACGTTTTTTAAAATAAATGTATTTATTATACCATACGGTCATGTTATCCTATATTATACAATATGGTCATTGAAAGAAACATTGGGGAAATATAAATGGTCAGAAGTAAAGGTTTAATGCCAAAAGCATAAGCACGTTAATTTCATAAATATTTAATAAGCTCCTGTCATTTACCAGAATATCCTATTTTGACATCTACAAAGTAATACAAATACAGGACATGAAATTTGTTCACTTCCCAACACAATTTAAAAACTAAAATCTACATTCTATGTTCAAGATGTTTGATAACAAGCAGTAAAAAAAACTCTAATAGCCAAGAAAAATGATCAGTTTTTAAAAAATCACAGTATTACCTGATGAAATGTAAAATATTTTGCTATATTAAGTTTAAAAATATTATAAAACCATATATAGTGTATTAGACAAACATAAAAAAAGTTTTGGATACACACCAAAATGTTTATACTAATTATATCTTAGTGGCAAGATTACAGATTTTTTTCTTTTTTACTTTTTGTACTTATAGCTTTCTAATTTTTCAATAATGAATGTGCTTTCCCTTGATAGTCAGAAATTTTAATGCAGCTGAAATTTCTCTCTGAGAAACTTTAAAAAGAAAAACAAAAAACTATTTTACTGTCAGGCAAGAGAATTCTTTAGAGTAAAATGTGTCATTTTACACAAGCATAACTTGTCACGTCTTTCCATGCACTTGGCAATTAAAGGTACTCATAAAGAAGACACCTAAATTAAAAGACCACAATACATATCAGTTCGCACTGAATTAACAATAGCAAATTCAAAGTTTAAATGATTTCTTGGAGGAATTTATTCTGCCATCCATAACATTGATATCTATATTCAAAAGAGATCCACTTATAATCATTTATTTCCCGCCTCCCCGATGCAAATACCTTTATTATCAGCTCCTATAAGAAATTATAGAGGGAAAACTATTCATCACTAAACATTAAAACCTGAGAGGAGAAGGCAGTATGAAACACTTCTAATTAAATTTAGTTAGGAGTATCCTTGTAGTTTCAGAAGATACCAATATGCTTTCCAATGACTGGCAATTTAAACTTAAATTCATTAGTGTAGTGGTTCTCAAGCATTGATACATGAGAACTGCCCAGGAAGCCTGCCAAATATTGAAACTTATGGCACTAACTCTCACCTACTGAGTCAGAATCTTCAGAGGGTAGAACTCAACTATCTGGCCCTTTCAAATAAGATAGTGGAGATTGTACTTAACAAAAGACTTCTCTGTATCACTGCAAACTGTTCTACTAAGTCTTAAAGTTCTCAATATAAACAATGTTATAATCAGAGAATTACAATTTCATGACCCATACCCATTAACTTATCCATCCTTCTACTCTGAAATAGTCTTCAAAGTTACAATTCAACAAAACCACACATACACTAGAGAGTAAAGCAAGCCTAGAGGCACCTGTGCCTGTAAGACAAAGGCATATCCGATTCATGGAAAAAATAGACAGCAGATGTGACCCCTAGTATTTATCCATTAAAAACAATGTATCCTAAAAATAAATTTCCATGTCAACGGAACAAAGCTGTTTATAAATAAGAAGGAATGTGGAGGTGTGGGGAAGACAAGAGGAAGCTTCAGCAAGTTAAGAACCAAAAGCCAGGAAACAAGGCCAAATGAATGGTAACTGGGGACAAGGAAATCAGAATAAACTAAGAAATGGAAGAAGGAAAGAGCTCTATCCTTAGAATCCAAGAAGTTGGGGGAAATGAACAAATGTTAGAGGAAACTGATCTGAGCAGAAATAAACTAAAAATTAACTGGAAAGTCGTGCAATTTAAGAAGATATGAGAACTTTAGATCAAATGATGGTATAGAACACATCATGGGCATAGATGGAGGTGATATAAGAGGCTGAAAAATAATTATTATTGTGAACAAACTGATACTAGAGCAAGCATATGGGATGAATTCCCAAAGTAAAGATGATGAAGCAGGAAAAGGAACATTGCATAGATAGAAGAAAGAATGAGACGTTGAGAATTGGGAAACCAAATGTAAGCAGTAGGAAGGAAAGAGAACTTTGAGCAAAGTCAACGGAATAAGTCAGTTATCTAATCAATAATTACAAAGCAGTTACTATACTAAATATTATCTCATTATTTGCAAAGTATAATAAAGTGTATTATTTTATATAGTACAATGCCAAATACTAAATGGAACAAATTTTCCTTAAAAACCAAATGTAAATAATTTGACAAGGTGTTAAGAGGCTGAATAATGCAAAAAACAGGCTGAGAGAGGCAGAAGCCAAAGAGGAAAAAGTGAAAGGTAAAAACTGGGACAAAAAGGAGGACAACAGAAAGAAATCAATCAAATCTATTTAAAAAATGGGTAGGAAAAAATAAAGAGGTGTGAATGCACAATGGAAGACTAACCAGAAAGTGCCAGCACTGCAAGTGAAACCTGATGGAATCCTGACAGCTTCAGGATTCAGAAAGTAAGGAAGGAGCTCCAAAGCGTCCAGACGGATTTGTCAAGATAACAGATAACAATGTTAGGGAGCAGTAGAATGATTCAGAGGGCCTAAACAGAACTAGATTAAGAGAAGTGCAAAAATGGTTTTAAGTATAAACTGAGGCTAGAAGGCTGGCATGTCCGACAACTATCGGGCTCCATATCCCCAGGTCCGGCAAAAGAGCGGAGCAGCAGATGGGAATGGGATTGGGGCGGGGGGGGGGGGGGGGTATACCACTCAGCGACAGAGCACAGACAAACAGAAGTACTGGGGGCCTGACACCGGGATGGAAAGGAGAACGGAAACAGTGGGATTTAAGGCTGAAAAAGTAAAGATTAAATCAAAACCATCTGCTGGATAAAACAGGTGAAAAGAAATCCCCCAAACAAGTAGAAAAGTGGAGGGGAGGGCAGCGGCCTGAAAAGGGGGACATCAGGGAGAGTGGAAGGGAACGATGCGCCCCATCACCTCCATGACCATGTAATAATTACAACAGCAACTCAAGCTGGGGTCCCGGCCCTGGCTACTAACCTACATCTATTCACCTGGATGCCGCCACCCTTCCCTACCCCCCCCAACCCCAAAATAAGGAAAACATCGAAGAGATGAGAGCCTGGCTACCTTCAGCCAGCCGTGACCTTCTCGGACCAACCCTGAGTCTCGCCCCCTACTGATAGCCGCCCGCTCAACCAACGCTGCCCGAATCGCCCAAGCTGGGGTGCGAGTCAGGGAAACCCCCCTGGGCCGCTGTGTGTGTTTACGTAGCGAGGAGCTGCATGACGGAGAGGGACAAGGCGGGGATGCCCATCTCCCACCCCAGAGAACCCAAAGAAGAAGGTGGCTGAGGGCACCAGAGCCCCCACCGCCACTTCTTTCCCCCCCAAAAAACACCAGCCAGCCGAGCCCAGAGCCCGGAGGGGTGTACGGTGCGCCGGCACTCACCTCCTCGGGAATGGCAGGGTCCGCAGCCGAAGAGGCCGCGGCGCCGGCGCCGGCCTCGGGCTCCATATCCCCGTTGAACAGAGCCTGGCCCTGCTCCGCGCCACCGCCACCGCCGCCGCTCAGCGCCGCCATCTTATAACCGAGAGCCGGGGCCGGAGCGACCGCTGCTGGGCGGGGAGGGGGAAGGGAGGTGGAGGGCGGGGGGGGAGGCGGAGGCGGAGGGCGGGGGGCGGCGGGGAGGGACGGCCGGGGCGGCGCCGGCGGCAGGAGGGCGCCTGGGCCACCTCAGGAACCGGCCCGCGGCCCCCGGCGCAGCCGAGCCTGAGGGGATTGGGGGAAGGACGCTAGGCGGGGGGCGGGGGAAGGGGGCGGAGACGACTAGAAGTCGCCGCGGCAACGGCGTCACCGCGTGTCACTGCCGTGACGTCACCCAAGGTGCGTGACGTAATCCCAGGCGCGCCCTCGCGCCGTCGTCGGGGGAGGGTTTCTTCCACTTCTGCCCACCCTCGCGCGAGCACGTTTCCTCGTCTCTGCGGTTTCCATGGCTCCGATTTCCTCCTTCATTCTCTTCTCGGTCCTAAACCTGTACTGTAATGTGGGATTTACTAGAAGAGCATGGGTGGTGTTCGAGGAGAAGTTAAAATCCTAGAGGGAGGAAGACGGGAAAGCCCGTGCTACTTGTGTTGTTTCCATTACAGCGAATGTCTCTGTGTCATAAAAATAAGACTTGAAACCCCAAGGTGGAAACGTTCAAGCGGAATCTGATAGAGATATATTTAGGAGCAGCTAAATTATCAGAATGATTTTTGTATCCGTTTCATTAAAGGACCTGGCCTGTTAAAGTGGGTCTAAACCCATCGTTGAGGAATAAAACATTTTCTTTAAGTCTTCCAGTCATTCAACAAATGTAAATGGAAAACTTTCCATGTGCTAGGGCCTGCACAAGGCACGACATTCTAGACATCTGAAGGATCAAAACTTTAATAATTTTTATTTTCAAGATAACTATTCAAAACATGTTAAATACTAGGTGCCTTTCATGAACAGGATATTTCAAGGTGTTAGCTGTGCAAAATATGCATGAAAACGAGGGGAGTTAAATTCCCTTTGTGAGGCCCAATTACAGAACGAAATTAAAGAAACCCAATTCATTATTACAATACGTTTATCTTAAAGGAAAAGGGAATATTCAGGAAAAAAAATTAAAGAATAGAGAAATAGAAGTGAAGAACATAGTGGGAGTTACTGTGGGCTCCGGATGGTGTACCGTTTTAATCACCAAAGGAACCTAAACATCAACTCATGAGAAGCTTTGAGTGAACTACATTTTTTTTTTACTTCCCATTTGGAGGGAAGTCACCAGTGACCTCCTTATAGTATTCACCATGATTAAAGAGATGGAAAGATGTCCTACTGACTCCTGAAGCAGAATGTCTTCATGGTGATAGAGTCACTATGAGTCCAGGTACTCTAGAGGTAAGGCATTGTGTGTGAAGCTGCTTGAATAATCAGAATACTAATATTCTTCTACAGTGAAAAATGGGAAATAGAGCCTATCAAGGGGGCATGGTAGGTTTGTTAGCATTGTTGTACTTTTTCTTCCAAGTAGAAAAGTCTCCTTGAAGAACTAAATTTAAATCAAAAAGTGGTTTGGCAAAAGTAGAGTAAATGAAAATTATCATAAGGGATAATGTCATCAAGCTATACTAGTCTGAAGCACCCTTCTTTTACTGTAAGGACATACTTCTAAAGTGACTAAAATAGCACCATTAGCTAGTCATGGCACCTTTTAGCCTTGATTTTATCAAAAACACAACTTGCAGCATTTTTTTCCTTAACAGTCCTATTTAATTGTTTTTTTAAATCAGACCCTAAAGAATTATATCATTATGACACTTCCTCATAACATTCAAAGTTCTAAGATTTGTTTTCATTGGTTCCATTTTAAATTATAGTCTTCTTTATCAGCAACAATCTGTAGATCATATCTTACATAGTTATTTCTCCATAGGATGACTGGTTTCATCCATTTAATACTGATTCTTGTTAGCTTCTATTCACTCAACATTTTCTGACCTTGTCTTTAAATTTTGGATATATCTTACTTGATTTCTCTAGGTTATTCTAAAGCCCCCACAGGATCCAGATGGGAAAATATGGAAAAAGCATAAACTCTGGAATACAAAGATCAGTATTAGCGTGCCACATCTTGGCTGTATAATCTGAAAGAAGGTAAGTTTGAATCCCTGCTTGTTGTTGTTATCTTAATCTATAAAATGAAGGTCATAATAATGCCAGCCCAACCTGCCCAACAGTATCATTGTGAGGATCAAACATAGATTTTTCCCTTAACAAAATATGAATACCCTCTCAGTCAGAATTCAGACAAGGCATAGCAGAGATGACTTGCCTCTGCTCCATGATGTCTAGGACCCTCAGTTGAGAAGGCTCAATGCCTCCAGGCATTGGAGACTGGAATAATGTAGAGGCATATTGCCTCATATGCCTGATGGTTGAAGCTGGTACTTCAGCTGGGGTGGTCAGCCATAATAGCCAACATTCTTTCCTCATGTGGCCTGAGCTTCCTCATAGCATGACTGCTTCAAGATAGACTACTTGCAAGGTGGCTAAGGGCTCCAAACGCTAGTGTTCCTATAAGCAAGGTGAAAGGTGTATTGCATTTTATGACCTAGCCTTCAGAGTCACACAGTATCACTTCTGTTGCATTTTATTTTATTTTATTTTATTTTATTTTATTTCTACTGCATTTTATTGGATATAGTAAGTCATTAAGTCTAGGCCAAATTCAAGGAAAAGGCATATAGATCCTACCTCTCAATGGAAGAAGTATCAAAGAATTTACAGTTGTGTTTAATTTACAGACGGGTTGTGTTTAGAATAAAGAACTAGCTATTATAGAAATAGTTACTTACCCTCACCTTCTCCAGAGGGGAGTCTACACTCAAATCCTCCCTCTTTTTATTACTGGGAATCACCAAGACATATATCAGTATACTAATGAAGAAGCTTTTACCTTCTTTCTTTAGCATCTTACCACTGCATGCAAAAATAAATGCAGGGCCTTGACCATAGAACACAGCCTGTCTCCTCTTGGGCACTGCCCCCCGCATCCCAATAATACCATAGGCAGTATGCTCTGCTGAAACTCTCTACCCAAAGGTATGGTACCGTGTTCTTAGAGCATGGGCCAAGCCAGTTTGTGATCTGCACAGAAACAGAAAAAACACCTCCTTCTTGTGCTATGGTGTATCATAGGGGCATCAAAGCAGTATTATCTTGTATTCTAAAGTCTTACAGTTTATTTTTTTAAAAGATACTATTTATTTATTTGTCGGAGAGAGAGAGAGCATACAAGTAGGGGCAGCAGGCAGAGGGAGAAGCAGGCTCCCTGCTGAGCAAGGAGCCCAATGCAGGACTGGATCCCAGGACCCTGGGATCATGACCTGAGCCAAATGCAGACAGACGCTTCACTGACTGAGCCACCCAGCCGTCCCTTACAGACAGTTTAATCAGTGCAGTTCTTACAGGTTTTATTCACAGTCCCCTTATGCCCTGAGGCATTCATGTACTCACAGGAAGCTGGAATACACACCTAGGTAAGGAACATTCCTCAGATCTTTGCTCCAGTTAATGTCTGGATCACTGAGAAGCCTTGCTGATATGTCTTCCAGTTTATTTCCAACTGATGGTTCTATCTTGAATCTTGCATTCTAATAGACATTGGATAGTCCCACCCATCATCTGGACCTGCCCAGTCAGGTCTGATCCACATTAATGTGGTCAACTCCTAGAAAACAAGTAACCAACTTCTAGGAAGCTTCTACAGCTCCAACCACATTCAAAGATATATAGCTGATTACAATTTAATGTTTTCTTTATGAATCAAGGTCATCATTGTGAATAACACATCTTGTATTAATAGAAGGATACTCTCAGAAGCTATTTAGGTATGACTAGAAAATAGAATCATGGAGTTGATTCAGGGCAGCCTTCCTGCTGATACTTGGAATCTTATCAGTGGAATTCCAGACTCTATCCAAATGTGATGGGGACCTCACTAAAATACTACATTCAATGGTAACTTTTTTCCCTGAAATTGAATTGAAACCCTCTGCTTTATGACATCTATATTCTGGTCTGTTTTGCCTTTAGAGGAACACAGGACAAGTCTATTTTTTATTCTGTGTAACTGCTTTCAAATATTTGAAGGGAGTTCTGTTTCCTTCAGTTCTTTCCTCAAAGCATTTTCTCATCTTTACTATTCAATTTTCCTCCTAAAACGTGGTCCCAGGGCACCTGGGTGGCTCAGTGGGTTAAGCATCTGCCTTTGGCTCAGGTCATGATCTCAGGGTCCTGGGATCAAGCCCTGTGTCTGGCTCCCTGCTCAGCAGAGAGTCTGCTTGTCCCTCATCCCTCTGCTGCTCCCCCTGCTTGTGCTCTCTCTCTCTCTCTCTGTCAAATAAATAAATAAAATCTTTTAAAAAACAAACAAAAAAAGTGGTCCCTTGCATCGAACACCGTTCCAGATTTGCTCCAACTGACAGAATAGAACCTCTGATTGCAATAACCTAGGACCCATGCTTTTGTTAATAGAGTAAAAAATCATATAAGCAATCCCACCCCATTATTGGTACCTTTGAAGCTTGGAGTCAACAAAAAAACCTTTGTGTGTGTGTGTGTGTGTGTGTGTGTGTGTGTGTGTGTGTGTTTAAATAAAATGCTATCCCATCAAGTCTAGGTTTTCTGTCATCCCCTGTTGTCATGTCATGAATTAGGCACAGTTGTCATCCCCTCTACTGAACCCACATTTCTCAGGCTTTTTAATTCTTGAGGGAAGACCTTGCTTTTAGATTCATGAAATGTATTAGATATTATATTTCCCTATTTTTTGAATTTTTAAAATAACAGCTTTATTGAGATGTAATCCATATATCATATGGATTTAAAATAGACAACTCATGGGGTGCCTGGGTGGCTTAGTCATTTAAGTGCCTGACTCTTGATCTCAGCTCAGGTCTTGATCTCAGTGTCGTGAGTTCAAGCCTTGCGTTGGATTCCACACTGGGGGTGGAGCCTACTCAAAAAAAAATAAAGTAGACAATTCACTGTTTTTTTCATTTTTTAAAATTTAAATTCAATTAATTAACATATGATATATTATTAGTTTCAGAGGTAGAGTTAAGTGATTCATCAGTCTTATGTAACACCCAGTGCTCATGACATCACGTGCCCTCCTTAATGCCCGTCACCCAGTTACTCCATCCTGCCACCCCCTCTCGTTTAGCAACCCTCAGTTTATTCCCTATGATTAAGAGTCTCTTGTGGCTTGTCTACCTCTCTGGTTTCATCTTGTTTTATTTTTTCTTCCCTTCCCCTATGCTCCTCTGTTTTATTTCTTAAATTCCCCATATGAGTGAAAGCATATGATAGACAATTCACTGATTTTTAGTATGTCCATAGAGTCAGGCAACTATCATCACAATCAGTTTTAGAACATCTTCATCACTTCAGAAAGTACCCAAGATATTATATTTTTAACATTTACCAAAGGATATTTGTATCAGTATGTTATTTCATCTTATAACATCTTGCTTATACTACCCTTCTGTGTGTTAATAAGATACAGAATTCTTTGAAATATTCTTTGTGAATTTGATAATTTGGAGTGTTAAAATTTTTTAAGTTTGCTTTTATTGCATGGTACAGTGGACCATATACAGTATGCTCCCTTTTGGCAAGAAGCAAGGGGAAACTATATATAATGAAAATGGCACCTGATAAGGGATGAGTAAGAACAGGGTACAGGAGAATGAAACTTCTCTGAGTGTATCTTTTTTTGTGTTTGTGTGAGTATATCTTTTAAGATAGTTTTGCTTTATGGGACATGTGAATAAGTGAATAAAAGTAAAATCTAACCAAATGAACCTAATCATATATCAAGTTCATAACATAACCACACAAAAAAAGATTAATTCAAGTGGCTTTTGAATGTCATTTTCTCACTATAGAGTATAATGAACTTATGCCGTGTTAAGTTAGCTAAACTGGAACTGTTTGCCAGAATCCTCTTCCATCAGGTAAGACCTGCTCACTCACTCCAAAATATATCCCCTGAGACAGTCCAGAGCAAACTCTCTTCACCAAGGCTGTAAGATAATGCATTTGTGAAGGTAACTCTTAGAGCTCTCTGCTGGCTCTCATCCGTAAGCAAGAAATGACGATAATTGCTACCATTTCTATGGGATGCATGTTTAACTCAGTGATGACAGGCTTCTCCCGCAGGACCCCCATTACTGACACTGTAATGAGAGCCCAGGGTAGTAACAGTCTGACTCGTACTGCAGTCCCCCCTCGTAGCTTCTAGCTCAGCTTCACGGATTTCATTTTTGCCTTGCGTCTCCCACTTCACCTCTGTCTTTCCTTCCTCATTGTCTGGCTGAGGATTTTAGGATCCAGCAGCAGACCCACAAACACCAGCCTCACCTAGACTGTTTAGCCAGCTCCACGGTTGCCTAAGACCAAATCTCTGTAATATATTCCTATTATTTATGTTTCTTAGCACTTTCGCTTCTGATTAAGTACTGACTGGAATATGTTCAAAGAACAAAATGCACTACAAATAAATCTTTAACTTTATTTAGAAGTCTTATTATTGGTAGTGATATTGGTTTTGTAATTCTGAAACAATTTGTATTTATTGTGGATAGAGCAACTAAGTACGTATGATGGTGTTGGGAAGCAAGGTTATTACTGTGGAAAAAGTTAGAAATATTTGATGAACAGAAGTTGAAGAAGAACTCTGTGATGCTGGATTTGAGTTGGAATAACTGTATTAACATAGAATTTAGAGAAAAATAATGTGTCTGTGAACATGTATCTATGTATAGTTTTAGAAGAATACATGCTAGTTATTATACAGAGAAGAAAAGATAGAATTAGAAAAGTACATATACTATATAAGTACATATACTTATAACTGTTTATATAATACAGATAATTATATATATATATCCGTATGTACATTTATACCTACATATAGCATATATAAGTATTTATATACATGTGTACTATACATATATGATGTGTCTATGTATATATAAATGTATCGGTATAGATGTAGATATAGATTCATATAGTCTTAGCTCTGTGCACTGAAAAGAGGTGGCTAGGAGTATCAATAAGTATACCTGGTACCTGGATCTTGATTTTGAAATACCATTCTCCACTGTAAGTAATAAGGGCTCCTTTGAGAAATGGCTGATGCCAGATCTGGGGCAGGAAATGTATAAATTGAGCTTGTACAGTATGCACTTTGGTAAAGTCCAGAGCAAGGGCATGATAGAATTAGAAAAAAAAATCACCATTTTGCCACTGCCAGTGTAATAATTACTCCTGGTTAGGACCATTAAGTTGCTGAAAGTCTTATTGGGTAAAAGACTTTTCGGGGATCAGGGCAGTCCTATGGTTTCATAATGCTACCACACAGATATCTCACTAATTATAAAGGGGGAAGTGTACATTTACAATAGCAGTCCCTCCATTAGCCAAGATAATGGGATAATTCAACATTATATAACAAGTCCTGATGTGGTGCATCGTCTATGTAGTATTGGGGCCAAATAATATTTAACCTGAACGTAACCATGAGGAAACCATCAAATCCAGAATGTGGGAGATTAGATAAGACAAACAACTCTAACTCTTCAAAAATTCAATAGTATGGGGGTGGCTGGGTAGTTCATTTAGTTGTCTGACTCTTGATTTTGGCTTAGGTCATGATCTTGGGTTCGTGGGATCAAACCCCATGTCAGCTTCTGCACTGGGCATGGAGCCTGCTTGTCCCTCTCCCTCTTCTTCTCCCCCACCATCTCTAAAATAAGTAAGTAAAATCTTTTTTAAAAAAATATTTTAGGGCACCTGGCTGGCTCAGTTGGTTAAACGTCTGCCTTCGGCTCAGGTCATGATCCTGGAGTCCCTGGATCGAGTCCCGCATCGGGCTCCCTGCTCGTCAGGGAGTCTGCTTCTCCCTCTGACCCTCCCCCTCTCATGTGCTCTCTCTCATTCTCTCTCTCTCAAATGAATAAATAAAATCTTTAAAAAATATATTTTAAAAAATTCAATATTATGAAAAACAAAAAAGTCAAGGGCAGAAAGTCAAAGGAACTATTCTACATTAAAAGAAATTCAAGGAAGAAAAGAGATTAAAGAGCTTTGACAACCAAATGCAATACATGAAATTTAACTGAATCCTGGATAAAAAAATAAACTGTAAGAGACATTTTTGGGACAATTGGGGAATTTAAACATGAGCTATATATTAAATAATAATTACAAATGAATGTGAATTAATGTTGATATCCTTATTTTTATAAGATGAATGGTGAAGTGTTTAAGGCTGAAATACCATTGTATCTGCAATTTACTTTAAAATGGTTCAGAAAGAAATGGAGATAAAGATAAAGAAAAGGCAACAATTTATTAACAATTAGGGAATCTAGATAAAGGATATCATCATTTGTTTGTAGTATTATTTTGACTTTTCTGTATATTTGAGATTAAAAAAAAAATGTTGGAGGGGCGTGCCTGGCTGGCTCAGTTGGTAGAGCATACAGCTCTTGGTCTCAGGGTTGTGAGTTTGAGCCCCGTGTTAGGTGTAGAGATTACTTAAAAATGAAATCTTTAGGAGTGCCTGGCTGGCTCAGTCTGTTGAGTGTCCAACTCTTGATTTCTGCTCAGGTCGTGATCTCAGGGTCATGTGATCAAGCCTCATGTCAGGCTCTGCACCCAGTGGGGAGTCTGTTTGAGATTCTCTCTCTCCCTCTCCCTCTCCCCTTCCCTCTGTATTCTCACCCTCTCTGTCGCTCAAATAAATAAATAAATCTTTGAAAAAAATAAAATCTTTTAAAAATGTTGGAGGAAATTTCTCTTTTATTATATAAAAGCGGTGCATACTTATAATAATAAAACATTGTCATAAGTTTCCAAAGGAATGTTTTTCAGGCAATTAAAAACCTGCTAGTCATCTACTACTATTAATATTACATTAAGTTTTAGGGGTGCCTAGGTGGCTCAGTCATTAAGTGTCTGCCTTCAGCTCAGGTCATGATCCCAGGGTCCTGGGATCGAGCCCCGCATTGGGCTCCCTGCTCTGCAGGAAGCCTGTTTCTTCCTCTCCCACTCCCCCTGCTTGTGTTCCCTCTCTAGCTGTGTCTTGCTCTGTCAAATAAATTTAAAAAAAAATCTTTAAAAAAAATATATATTACATTAAGTTTTACCTTCTTCTTACATTGGACTGATTCCTGATAAATCTAGTTTTATAATGCTTTGTATTTTCTGATATGGTGGACTTAAACCTTTTTCTGTCATGATTCATAGACAATAAGAGTGATGAGACAAAATTTTTGCTGTGTCTCGCTCAGGTTTTAATAAGACCCTGTAATGTATTTCTACATATCAAATAGGGATCTTCTCTTATCTTAAATGTTGTTATATTATTCTAAGTATGTATTTGTAATACACTTTTATTATAAACATTTGTAGCAACACCTGTCCTAGTAACTTCTTGTTCTTAAGATATATTTATGGTGTCTCATAGTTCATTTCTTCTACATTTCTTTCATTCATTCAACAACATACTTATTGCATAGCTACTGAGTGCCAGGGAATGTGCTAGGCTTTTATGTAATCCGAACAATAATGAGAGTCTCAGATGTTTTGTTCATTTGTTTTAACATTCACCATTCTTCTGGGAGAGCAGACTGTTTTTTGTTTTTTTTGGATGTTTTTTAAAGCAAATTGGTTATTTTTTATTTTTATTTATTTATTTATTTATTTTTCAGAGAGAGAGCAAGAGAGTGAGAGGGGAGGCCCAGAGGGAAAGGGAGAGAGAGAAAATCCTAAGCAGGCTCCATGCCCAGTACAGAGCCCAACATGAGACTTGATCTCAGGACCCTGAGATCATGACCTGAGCCTAAATCAAGAGTTGGATGCTTAAACTGACTGAGTCACCTGGGTGCCCCCACAGTAGACTGTTAAGGAGCAAACATCTAATAGTACCCAACTTTTATAGACATCACAACTATCATTGTTTCATGTTTAATGTCTCTAATGCTGATTTTCAAATCTGTGTTTTGCTTTATGCCTTTTTCTGAGATATAGAAACCTTTCTGTGAGATCTTGCTTCCTACATCACAGAGAAAATAGAGGCCTTAAGACATGAACTCTCTAGCTTCTAACTGCCCCCAAGTACAAACTTCTATGCACTTTTTAACCATTTTTATCTCCTTCCCTACCTCACAGGATGAGGTGTTGCTCCTCTTTCTGTATTTGATACTGTTAGCTGTTTACTTTTTCTCAAAAATCTCTATTGCCTTAGATTTCATGATTCCACACACTCCCAGTTCTTCTCAAAAAAGGTGAGTTCTTTCTTGGCTTCTTTTTGGGGTCAGTTTTCACCACTGGCAGTTTAACTGGGGAAAGAGGACTCCATCCTTTACCCATTTCTTTCCTCACAGAATTCCTTTTACCCTCATACCCATTCCATGGGTTTTATTTACAATGATGATTTCTAAATGTGTACCACAGTCTAGATACCTGGACTCAACCTTTAGTATCCAACTTCCTACTTCACGTCTGTACCTGAATGTGTCACAGGCGCTGCAAACTCCACAAATCCCAGACTGAACCCTACATTCTCCACTTGATGCTCTAATAGCTGCTCAACCTGTATTTTTTTTTATTTCAGTTGGTGCCACCACCTTTTGACTTTCTTATTTAAAAATAAATATTGGGGGTGGCTCAGTTGGTTAAGCGTTGACCCTTGATTTCGGCTCAGGTCATGATTTCAGGGTCATGAGATCCAGCCCTGTGTTGGACTCAGGTGCTGAGCATGGAGCCTGCTTAAGAGTCTCTCTCTCTCTCTCTCTAAAAAAAAAAAAAAAAAAAAAGTTAAAAAAAGATAAATACTAATTCCCCCCAAAAAGCAAGAGAACAACAAGAAATCTTTAGGAGATGATGGATATGTTTATTATCTTGTTTTCAGTGATCATATCCCAGGTGTATGCCTATGTCCAAACTCATCAAAATGTACATATTAAATATTTGCAACTTTTTGCATATTAAGTTTATCTCAATAAACTTTTTTAAAAATTAAAGAAAAAGATAAATGCTAATTCCTTGCTCTCTGTTACTAATGTAACAAAAATCTTTGAGTTAATCCCCGTAATATTTTTTAATATTTCATTCCAGTTACTTTTGAAGTTTTTCAACAACAGGTTGGAAAATGTATGTCTTCTCACCTTCATATCTTTTCCATATTGAGTGTCCTCCTCAGAAGGAAAATCTGGATTCTTCTCTTTTAAAATTCTTTTATTTATTACTTGGTTACTTTTTTAGTTTTTTCCTCCTGGATCTTGGTTTCTGGTTTTGACATCTGCCAGGATTATTTCTTGCTCTGTTATTATAATGACCTGATATTGGGCTTAACCAAATGTTAATTTAACAATTTTATAAATATATTTGATTTAGATTGCTAGTGTATATGTTGATTGCATTTTATGTATTGTATATATTAAAGTAATAGCTTTGAGAGGTAAATATCCTAATTATGCAGATCCTTCAATCTATATATTAACATCTCTCACACTATTTAAAATTAGCATGGTTCTCTAGGCAGTGCTTTTCATATAAGACCTTTTCTTGCATGAATATAAACTTGTCTTCCCTGATTTCGTACAAGACAATAATTCACTCTCTAGGAAGTGTTATTAGTTGTTAAAACGATGAAAGAAAGTTAGATGTTAGGAAATTAAGGGGCCAAAAACTCTGTTTTTTAATAAGAAGATTGAACTCTTTATCATGTTTATCTTTCACATTATTTAATACATTACAAGCATATTATAAGTGCAGTGGGTTGTTCTGGGTGAGAGTAGGCCCAAAGATTTTTGAAACGCTGAAGGGAAGATGTGGCTAAAACTGCCATTTAAAGGTTGTAAGCCGGAGATTGTGGGTGGGGGCAGGGCCATAGTGGTGGCAGACAGCCAGGCTCGACTCAACCAGATGCTGAATATTACTGCAACTGAATTATAGAAGATTGATAATGCAGACAGCAGCTTCATAATATTACTCCACCTTCAGAAGTTTTTCAATATATAGATCCAGACTGAAACTCCCAACCTTATATGGAAATGTGCTTAGAGATATCTCTAGCTAAAAATGAATAAGCTAAAGGCAAAACTGACACAATAAAGAAATTTAAAACCCTTCTGCTTCAAGCACTGATGGCTTAGTATTGAAGCATCCAAGGTGAGGATCACCCGTCTTCATAACTAGTTTATTTTTCCTGGGTCTGAGGGTATCTACTCCCTTCATTGAATTGACATGCCTGTTACAAGGTGTTTGTGAGCAATAAACAATATTAAAGGTTTCTTAATAATGTGGAACTGGACCAATTACTTCAAGGCCATTATAATTTCCTCAAGACACTTGTCCTTGTAATTTGACCTTGCTGGATGTTGAAAACTTGAAGTAATGGGAGGTGTAAAACCAGTTTTCCTTTCTCTTTCCCTGAAGATTTATTTCACTGGCAAGTTTACAGCATATAGTTAATCACACATCTTTGGGTATGATTTATTTAATTATTCTCCATGGGAAATAAAAATTAAAAGTTACGAAGTTTTATTTCTAGAATGGGTCTAGATATAAAGTAAGTACCCCATTTTTTTCATCTCAATACATTACATACGTACATATGTATATAAAGTCACAATTAAAATAACCACAGATGTTAAGTATTCTGATTTAGATATATGCTTCTTTGTCCTTTTGGATGTCAGTTGGAGAAGATATGCGGAGATGTTGGTGCATTTTGCATTGAGACGAATTATACCCACCAGTTGCTTATTTCTGTGGCAAATAAAGATTTAGTTGGTGGGGGATAATGTTGAGAGCTGCTTGCCAGAGATGAAGAATGAATGGAGAGAAGAAGCTGATGGGACACTTTGGTGAGAGTCTTTGTATGGTCTTGGGCTTGAGCACCTGGAAAGCAAAGTGCCATGGATAGGGAAAGCAGGCCTTTCTCCCCATATCTACACAGAACCCAGCCTGTTTGGGTGCAGACAGTGACTCTGGGATTACCAGAGGGCTGCATCTTTGGCACGAGTAGTGGAGAACCTGCAAAGGGCACCCTCAATAGTAGGATCAGTGGTTCTCCTTCAGACAATGTCAAGGACAGTGGACAATGGCCAGGGGCAACTGAAACAGAAGAGTAAGAACATAGTAGACCTTGAGTGGGAATTGGCTTGTGAACACCCGGAAGGTGCAGGGTCAATGTTACATTATTCCAGGGACACCATTCACATTTTATTTGGTATAAATCTCAGTTGTGCTCCAGGGTGTGACGTTCACCCAGGACACAATATCAATCATGCACCCTGGAATTGGGCAATGTGGCTGCCTGGTCCTGGGAAGCATTCCTTCTGGAGACTCCCAGAAATAATTACAGGCTGCTTTACATGGGCTACTGAGGTTCAAACTATCAGCTGGTAGACTTAAGCTGTTGTGATTTTGAGTTTTCAGTTAATATATTTTCATTTTATTCATATGGTCTAATAGCCTCTGGGAATCCTGGCTGCTTAGATTAGGTGTTTTTTTTTTTTTTAAGATTTAGTTTATTTATTTGACAGAGAGACACAGTGAGAGAGGGGGAACACAAGTAGGGGGAGTGGGGGAGGGAGAAGCAGGCTTCCTGCCGAGCAGGGAGCCCGATGTGGGGCTCGATTCCAGGACCCTGAGACCATGACCCGAGCCGAAGGCAGATGCTTAACGAGTAAGCCACCTGGGCGCCCCCTGGCTGCTTAGTTTTATACTGTTCTTGTCAGATATTGCTGCGTTCTCTTATAGCAGGGGCCCAGCGGGAGTCTCAGCAGTGTTCCAGATTCAAGTGTATTTGGCCATTTACAGGAGGGCTTGGAATGCCTTGTAGGTGGGTTAAGGACCATGAGCCAGTGTTGAATAGAGTGATTCTGGTAATAGTATATTATCTATTATTTAGATTATTCTCCATTCTTGCAGTTCTCACTCATACCTGAGTTTTGAGGTAAATCTGCAAAAGGGTCATGTTTAATTTAAATCTGTTCAGTATGGAGTTGACAGCAAACTCCAGTGGAAGAATCACAGTGCAGACCATTCTGCAGTGAGGCCATGCTATCTGAAGGAGAGAATCATACATCTTTGAGAAACATTTCTTCATACATTACTGGGCTCTGATGGAGACAGAATATTTGACCATGGAGAACCAAGGGGCTGTGAGTCCAGAAATAGCGCATTAAGGGCTTTGTCAGTCCTGCCAAGTTATAAAGTCAGATGGAGCCAGTAGCAGTCCGTCAAAAGATTGAAATGGTATATTTGATATCAAGCTTGAACAGGACCAAAAGACAGAAGCAGGTAGCCTAGACCCTCATGTCACCCACCACAATGACACAGGTACCCCTCACCTTGCTCCATACCTATGGCTGTGCTGTGGAAGAAGGTTCTGTAAAACCAGCTAAAGGAGGAAGGAGAAGCCCAAATTTGGCTCATAAATGTGTCAGCTAGGTACATGAGTAAAAACTGAATATGTATATGGTTGCATTATGTCCACATTTAGGGATGGCCTTAAACAATTGTTGGAAGGGAAAATCTTCCCAGTAGGCAGAGCTATGAGTGGTACAATTGATTACCCACTTTGTGGGGAAGGGGAAGAGGGCCAAAATGAGAACATATGCCTATTCCTGTTCAGTGGTCAGTGACCAGGGAAAGCCTGACAGATTGGATACAAGGAAATCTAGGGACGGGTCTTATGAATAGACACAGGAGAGTTGGCACAAAGTGTGCAGATCTCCATATCAAATGTTCACGTCCTCTAGGCAGCACTCGCCATGGATAAGGCATTCAACAGCCAAAGAGACCAAATGCTTAGGCCATTTGATGTCAGCCAGTCTACATCATAGGACATCCTAGGGCTGACGCAATGGGCACATGTGGCAGAGGCTGAGGTTACGCACAGGCCCAGCAGCCTGGCCTCCCACTTGCCAGGGCTGTTCTAACCACTGCTGCCAACCTGTCATCTAAGAGATCAGCAGTGAGCCCCAGATGTGGCATTATTTATTGAGGAGACCAATTGGTTACTTGGTGGCAAACTGACCACATTAGGCATCTTGTTTTCTCCCTTAATAGTACAAAAAATACCTAGCAATCTCTCAAAGTCAACTAATAGAGCTCTACTTTATTATTTTTTTTTACAATGAACAAGCTGAAGAAAACATCCTTTTATGTGTAACCCCTCGATGCTTTTACTCCTATGGGATATAAAGCAGATGTGGCATTACTTGAAAAAGGTACAAACAACTGTAATTTAAATAGATATTGCCCATTGTTTATAAAAAAAAGCTCTAACTAACGCTTCCTATTTCCACCAACAAATATGTGAGACTTTCCTTCTCTGCACATTCTTGCCAACAACAGGCATTATTCTTGGCAAATAGATTTAAAGTGACATCTTCTTGTTACTTTAAGTACATTTCCCTGACCACTAGTGAGTTTACTATATTTTTATGTGTTTATTGGTCATTAGATTTTTCTCTTCTGTGAATTGTCTTCATGTGTTTTACCACTTTTCTACTGGATATCTTATTCTCTTTTGCCTGAGTTTGTAAGAGCTTGTTATATATTATGGTTATTGAATATGTATCCTCTTTATTATAAATATTTTCTCTGAATCTACTATCTGTTAGTTTAAATTATAGTATCTCCTCCACATTTATTCATATAAAAGTTGAAAATGTTTATAGAGTC
The DNA here is from genome assembly GCF_003265705.2 of Callorhinus ursinus. Taxonomy (NCBI): domain Eukaryota; kingdom Metazoa; phylum Chordata; class Mammalia; order Carnivora; family Otariidae; genus Callorhinus; species Callorhinus ursinus. The sequence goes on from NW_027397074.1 coordinate 78,105,547, forward strand.
ATATATGTCTATTTTTTTTCTTTTATACCTTCGGGCTTTCCAGTGTCTCCTACCTGTTGATAAAATACATATTTTCCTTCAAGGATGGATTGATTGATTGATTGATTAGAGAGGGAGGTGGGAGGAGGGGCAGAGGGAAAGAGAATCTTAAGCAGGCTCCGTGCGGGTCTCAATTTCATGACTCTGAGATCATGACGTGAGCCAAAATCAAGAGTCAGATGCCTTAACATCTGAGCCACCCAGGTGCCCCTCTCTCCTAAGGATTTTGTTTGTTTGGTTTTTGAGTATTTTATCCATTTGTCATTTCTTTTTATATCTGGCACAAGATAGAGATCTAAATTTATTTTCTTTAGAGGGTGCCTGCCTGTCTCAATCAGTGGAGCATGGAACTCTTGGTCTTGGAGTCATGAGTTCAGCCCCACGTTGGGCGTAGAGCTTACATTGAATTTATTTTCTTTCAAATACATAGCTTCTTGTGTTAGTCCCATTTATTAAATAAAAATTCATCTTTTCCACAATGATTTCAACCTTTACCACATATTACTTTTCATATATATGCAGAGATCTCTTTGAGGATTCCTATTCCATTTCACTGATATGTTTGTCTAACCTTTTATAGTTCTGTAATAATTTGGTAACAGTGACTTTCCAGTGTGTTCTAATAACTGCTAAGTCTCCCATCACTGTTTATTTTGCTATAATCAGTCATTTATTTTTCTATGTAACTTTTAAAGGTATTTTGTCCAATTCCAACCTCCACCCATACTCTATTAGAGTATTAATTGGCATTTTACTAAATTTATACATTGTTTTGGGACAATTGACTTTTTAATATTAATATTCTCATTCAAGAACATGAATACATTTCCTTTTGTCCAGAGCTTGTTTTGTACTCTGAAATAACATGTTATTTTTCTCATTTAAATTCTATGCTTTTCTTGTCAAATTTATCTTTAGGTGATTTAGATGTTTTTCTCCTATTGTGAATGGAGTATTTCACCTCATTCCGTTTTCTAAATGCTTATTAAAGAATACAAAAAAGCCATTAATTCCTATATATTTACCTTGTCTTCAGTGATTTTACCAAGTTCTCTTATAAATTCTAGTGTTTTTTTTTACCCGTAGCTTTTGAATTTTATCTGCTTTTCCCCTAAAATTTATATCATTTTTCCTGTCTTACTGAATGTACTAGACTATTCAAGCCATTGTTAAATAATAATACTGATCTAGGATCCCTGTCTGGTTATTGATTTTAATGAAGTGGTTTTGGTGTTTTGCTACTTAGAATATTTCCTGTTAGCTTTGGTAAGTAGTCTATTGAGCTTTCTTCTATTTTATGTACGTTTTTAAAATTAGGAATGGCTACTGGATTTTATAAGACATCTTTTCAGCACCTATTGACATGATGATCTAGTTTTTCTCCTTAAATTTGTTTATATTGATAGAGTTCCTATTATTGAACCATCTGAAAGAAAAGAAAAACCCAAACCTGATTACATTACTGTATTAAGTGTAATTGTTTGGAATCATGTATCTATATTCATAAGCTAGGAAATGTGTATCTATACTCATAAATGAGACTGGTCTATAATATGCTTTTTGTATTGTCTTTATTAAGTTTTAATGTTAAAGTTGGCTGACTTCATAAAATGAATTAGTGGCTTTTCTGTCTTTTCATTAATAAAGCCTGGAGTAATTTAAATCACATTGAAATTTTATGCTCTTTAAGGAACAAATAAAAATCATGGGGCACCTTGCTGGCTCAGTCAGTGGAACATGTGACTCTTGATCTTGGGTTCATGAGATGGAGCCCCGTGTTGGGTATAGAGTTGAAAGAAAGAAAGGAAGGAAGGAAGGGAGGAAGGAAGGAAGGAAGAAAGGAAAGAAAGAAAGAAAGAAAGAAAGAAAGAAAGAAAGAAAGAAAGAAAGAAAGAAAGAAAGAAAGAAAGAAAGAAAGAAAGAAAGAAAGAAAGAAAAGAAAGAAAGAAAGGGAAAGAAAGGGAAAAGAAAGGGAGAAAGAAAGAAAGAAAGCAGAGAGAAAGAAAGAAGTCAGGTAGGTTTGGTGCATTTTACAATGTTAGAGTTTAACACTTCCAATTCCATCTATAGTAATTGTTCTATTTTGTTTGCCATCGTTCATGCGTCAGTTTTGTTTATATAGGAAATCATCTATTTATCCTAGTTTTCAAATTGGTTGACATAAAGCTGTATGTGGTATTCTCTTAGAATTCTTTCAATCACTCTATCTCTGGTATGTCTCCTTTCTCATTCCTAATCCTGTATATTTTTATCCCCTTTATTTCTTCCTAATTAGACTAACAAAGGTTATTATTATTTATGAAGAAAGTGTTTTATGTTATTAAGAGAGAATAATTGAAGTTATAAGACATCAAACATTTCTCAATTGTTTTTGATGATGACAAGAGGTGATGTATTTCTCCAGAAAAATTATTAAAGAAACTTTTTTTAAAAAGCCACAAAAATAGGCAAAGCAGACATTTATATGGCAGACGAAAATAATGGGGAAAAAAGTGAGAAATAAATATGAATTAAGTATAATTATCTTCATTGTCATTAATGAACTCAAAGTAAAACTTTTAAAAATAAATGCCTGTCCCTTTAACAAGTAGATGTGTACACTTAAGCATATGCACCTTGTGAAGAGTACTCTTTACTTTGGGGGAAAAGTGCAGCCAAACTTCTACTGAGAAAGAAAATGTTTTCTCAGTTATAAAGGTGTCTTTTCTTGGTGTATTGTGGGGAATAGTGTTTAGTTCTTATTTTGTTGTCAAAGACAGTTTTTAAATTGAAATACTTATCATCAGCAGGTAAGTAGTAATTCAAATGAAGGCAATCCTTGTTTGGTGTCCTTAGGTTTTTTTTAGTTTTATATATTTTTTTGTTTTTGTCTCGTCGTTGATTTAAGAGTATTGAAAAGTATTATGTATGACAGTTCATAAAATAAATGGTTGGGTAATGGTAATTTTAAGTATCACTAATTAAAATAATTCCACTTCAGAGTGCCTGGCTGGCTTAGTCAGTGGAGCATACGACTCTTGTTCTTGGGGTTGTGAGTTCAGCCCTACGTTGGGTGTAGAGATTACTTAAAAAAAAAAAAAGATCTTAAAATAATTCCATTTCTTATAAATAACACCACAAGATGCAAGTCTTTAAGGAATTTGGTGTTTTTCTTTTTTTAAAAAAAGATCTTATTTGAGAGAGAGAGAGCACACTTGAGCATGAGCAGGCGGAGGGGCACAGAGAGAAGCAGACTCCCTGCTGAGCAAGGAGCCCCATGAGGGGCTTAATCCCACCCAGTTGAAGACGGACGCTTAACCAACTGAGCCACCCAAGCACCCTTGAATCTGGCATTTTTCACTGCTGCAAGCTTGCAAGACAAAGGTAAATTTCAAGAAATAAAGTATATATATATATGCGTGTATATATATAAAAACTAAAATTATATTTGTGTTTGTGTAGAAAGTACCAATATTGTAAAGAAGGAACTGAGAGAACAGAACCTCAGAATAATTAAATGCACATCCTAACATATTGCTGTCATCACCATTAATTTATGCTAATTCTGAACTTTTATTTTTGACATTTAATAATAATTATCACTTATTAATAGATTAATTATATGTCAAACAGTAAAATAAATGATAATCTTATTTAATCTTCCCACCAATGCCGTAAATATGTATTCTAAGTGTCTTGCCTAACATCTATTTATATCATTGATTAGAATACCTATAATGTTTCTCAGGACCCAGTAAATTAATGGAACAAATTTAGTGTCCCTTCACATTCAAAATATATCCTTTGTTCCTGAAGAGTAGCTTGATTATGCAATACGCCAGTGGGCTTTCGCAGTATTCCTAATGCAGAATTGGAAAGTACGAAAGTCTTTCTACATATACACACATACCATATCACCTCTTCTACCTTTGACACATCCTCCTTGCCCCTCAGCTCCTGCCCCTCCCCTCCTTGTCCTCCTCCTCTTCTTCTCCCAACCCTGGAGGCCTTTCTCCCATCCTTGAAGTCATCTTTGTTTACCTTCTCAGTGTGAGAGTCATCTATCTTGTTTATCAACATACAAGACACATATGAGCACATTCAACGTAATTACAGCTATCATGACTTCTCCTGGGCAGTTCAGGGTCTAGGCCTGTTCTCTACATAAATTTCCAGTAAGCTCACCCAACCCCCCAAACTGGTTCCTCTCCTCTCCTAGTTTTAAACATCTCAGCAAACGAAGGGATGTAATTGAGCAATCATCCACCCAGTTATTCAAACCGTAAACTTAGAAATCATTCTTGATTCCTCTTTTTACCTCTCCTCAGCACCCCAGCCATTACCTCTACCTCCAGATATTTACCCACAAAACATATCCTGAATCTACTTCTCCCCTTTGTCACTTTGCCACATGTGTCTAAGTGATCATCATCTCTTACTTAGATACTAATAATACCATTCTAAAGGTCTCCCTGCTTCTACTCTTGCCACTTTATGTTCCCGAGTTTACCTGACATCCAGTGATCTTCTAAAAATGTAAATTATTTGATCTCACTTTCCTGCTCAAAACTATCCAGTGGCTTCTTAATGCATTTAGAATAAAACCCGAATGATATATCCTGGCCTAAAAGGCCTTATATGAACCAGACCTGTATTTATCTCCAATCTCATCTTCTCATCTTTCATCCCATTCTCTAGTGTATTTTCTTGATAGTTTTTTTCACTTGCTTACTTGTGCTAATATGTGTGTGAGCATTATGATTTACATACCATCTAATAATCCAGACCAGTACATATCTATTATAAAGGGGAAACCTCTTTGGACAGTTGACCTATTAAAAATTGAGAGGCAACCTATACAATTGATTTTGAACAAAGGTGTCAAGACCAGGCAGTTGGGAAAGAATAGTCTTTTTAACAGATGGTGCTGAGACAATTGGATATCTATCTACATACAAAAGAATGAATTTGAACCCCTACCTCACATCATATACAAAAATTAATTCAAAATGTATCAGAGACCTAAATGTAAGACTTAAAATATAAACCTTGTAGAAGGAAACATAGGAATAAATATTCATGACTTTGGATTACACAACGGATTTTAAATATGATATCAAAAGCACAAGAAACCAAAGGAAAAAAATAGATAATTGAACTTCATCAACATTAAAAACTTTCACGTGCAAAGGATACTACCAAGAAAGTGAAAAGACAAGTCACGTAATGGGAAAAATATTTGCAAATCATATATCTGAAAGAGTCTAGTATACAGAATATGTAAGTAACTCTTACAATTAATAAAAAAATAACCCAACTAAAAAGTGAGCAGAGAATTTGAATAGATATTTCTCCAGAGTAGATCACCAAATAACCAATGAATTTCCAGTAAGCTGGAACATATGCAAAGATGCTCAACATTATTAGCCATTAGGAAAATATGAATTAAAACAGCAGTGACATACTAACTCACACCCACCAGGGTGGCTACAATGAAAAAAAATAACAGAAATTAACAAGTTTTGGCAAGAATGTGAAGACAATTGCTGATGGGAATGTAAAATGGCGCAGCTATGGTGGAAAACAATTTGGCAATTCCTAAAATTATTAAATATGGAGGTACCCAGCAATTCTACTCCTAGGTATATACCCAGGAGATTGAAAATATATGTTCAGGGGTGCCTGGGTGGCTCAGTCGATTAAGCATTCCAACTCTTGGTTTCAGCTCAGGTCATGATCTCAGGGTTTTGAGATCGAGCCCCACATCAAGCCCCGTGTTGGGCTCTGCACTCAACAGGGAGTCTGCTTGACATTCTCTCTCTCCCTCTGTCTTTGCCCCTACCCCCTCTAAAATAAATAGATACATCTTTTTAAAAAATCATATGTTCACCCAAAAGTTTGTACATGAATGTTTATAGCATTATTACTTATAATAACCAAAAATAACCCAAATGTCCATCAACTGATGAATGGATAAACAAAATTCCATTATATACTCATATAATGCAGTATTATTTGGTCATTAAAAGGAATGAAGTACTGGAATGCCTGGGTGGCTCAGTGGATTAAGCGTCTGCCTTCAGCTTAGGTCATGATTCCAGAGTCCTGGGATCCAGTCCCACATCAGGCTCCTTGCTCTGTGGGGAGCCTGCTTCTCTCTCTGCCTGCCACTCCCCTTGCTTCTGTTCTCTCTCTCTCTCTCTCTCTCTCTCGGACAAATAAATAAATAAAATCTTAAAAAGAAAAAAAGGAATGAAGTACTGATACATGCTACAACATAGAAAAATGTAAAAAACATTATACTAAGTAGGTGAAGTCAGGCACAAAAGGCTGTACATTGTATGATTCCATTTATATAAATGTCCAAATTGGGCAAATACATAGAGACAGAAAGTAGATTAGTGGTTGCCAGAGGTTGAGGGAAGGAAGGAATAGGGAATGACTACTAATGGGCACAAGGAATCTTTTGGGGTAACAAAAATGTTCGGGAGTTACATGGGGAAAAACTGAGAGCCTTTCCCTTAAGGTCAGGAACAAGACAAGGATATCCACTCTCACCACTTTTATTCAACATACTGCTAGAAGTCCTAGCCACAGCAGTCAGACAACAAAAAGAAATAAAGGGCATTCAAATTTGTAAGGAAGAAGTAAAACTTTCACTATTTGCAGATGACATGATACTGTATATATAGAAAACCTGAAAGACTCTACCAGAAAACTGCTAGGACTGATAAACAAATTCAGTAAAGTCCCAGGATATAAAATCAATCTACAGAAATCTGTTGTATTTCCATACACTAATAATGAAGTAGCAGAAAGCGAAATTAAGAAAACAATCCCACTTACAATTGCACCAAAAATAGTAATATACCTAGGAATAAATTCAACCAAATAGGTGAAAGACCTGTACTCTGAAAACTATAAAACATAGATGAAAGAAATTCAAGGCAATACAAAGAAACGGAAAAATGTTCCATGCTCATGGATTAGAAGAACATATATTGTTAAAATGTCTGTACTACCCAAAGCAATCTACACATTTAATGTAATCCCTATCCAAATGGTATTTTTCCCAGAACCAGATTAAATAATCCTAAAATTTGTATGGAACCACAAAGACCACAAATAGCCAAAGCAATCTTGAAAAAGAAAAGCAAAGCTGGAAGCATCACAATTCTAGACTTCAAGTTATATTGCAAAGCTATAGTAATCAAAACAGTATCGTACTGCCACAAAAATAGACACACAGATCAATGGAACAGAATAGAAAATCCAGATATAATTCCACAACTATATGGTCAATTAATCTTTGGCAAAGTAGGAAAGAATATCCAATGAGAAAAAGACAGTCTCTTCAACAAATGGTGTTGGGAAAACTGGACAGTAACATGCAAAAGAATGAAACTGGACCACTTTCTTACACCATACACAAAAATAAAGCTCAAAATGGATTAAAGACCTAAATGTGAGACCTGAAACCATAAAAATCCTAGAGGAGAGCACAGGCAGTAGTTTTTCTCACACTGGCTATAGCAACTTTTTTTTTCTGGATAGATGCCCTGAGGCAAGGGAAACAAAAGCAAAAATAAACTATTAGGACCACATCAAAATAAAAGGCTTCTGCCCACCGAAGGAAACAGTCAATAAAACTAAAAGGCAACCTACTAAATGGAAGAAGATATTTGCTGATGACAGATCCGATAATGGGTTAGTATCCAAAATATATAAAGAACCCAACACCTAAAAGAATGATCCAATTTTAAAAATCAGCAGAAGATATGAACAGACATTTCTCCAAAGAAGACATATAGATGGCTGACACATGAAAAGATGCTCAACATCATTTATCATCAGGGAAATGCAAATCAAAACCATGATGAGATATCACCTCACACCTGTCAGAATGGCTAAAATCAAAAACACAAGAAAAACAGGTGTTGGCAAGGATGTGGAGAAAAAGGAATCATTGTGCATTGTTGGTGGTAATGCAAACTGGTGCAGCCACTCTGGAAAACAGTATGGAGGTTCCTCAAAAAGTTAAAAATAGAGCTACCCTATGACCCCGCAATCACACTACTGGATATTTACCCAAAGAACACAAAAAACACTAATTCAAAGGATACATACATCCCTACATTTATGGAAACATTATTTACAACAGCCAAAATATGGAAGCAGCCCAAGTGGTCATTGATTGATGAATAGATAAAGAAGATAAATAATGGAATATTACTCAGCCATAAAAAAGAATGAAATCTTGCCATTTGCAATGACATGGATAGATCTAGAGAGTATAATGCTGAGTGAAATAGGTCAGTCAGAGAAAGACGAATACCATATGATTTCACTCATATGTGGAATTTAAGAAACAAAACAAGTGAGCAAAGGGGGAAAAAAAGAGAGAAAGACAAACCAAGGAACGGACTTTTAACTACAGAGAACTGATGGTTACCAAAGAGGAAGTGGGTAAGGGGATGGGTGAAATAGGTGATGGAGATTAAGGAGTGCACTTATCGTGATGAGTACCGGGTGGTTAAAATAAAAAAAAAAAGTTCTGGACTTAGATAATAGTAATGATTCCATAACTTCATGAATATGCTAAAACCATTGAATTGTACCCTTCCAAATGGTGAATATTATATGTATTTTACTAAAACACAAAATAAAAAATGCCTACAGAAAATGTCAAAAATTCATTATGTATACAAATCTGGAGCCCAGGATAAAGGTCATACTAGAGATAAAAATTTAGGAGAGATTGAAATATTGATGGTATATAAAGTATTGAGTCTGTGTTTCTATTTGCAAATATGACTGAATGTGAGGAAAATCCTATGGACTCCGCAAAACAACCACTAAAACTTAGAATTGAATTTAATAAGGTCCCAGGATATAGATCATATACAAAAATCAGTTCTATATTTATATGCTAGAGCAAACAGTGGAAAATGAAATTAAAACACTATTTTATAATTTTAAAAACATGAAATACTTAGAAATAAATTTAACAAAAGATGTATAAAACCTCTACACTGAAAATTATAAAACAATGCTGAAAAAAAAACAATGCTGAGAGAAATTAAATAAGATCTAAATAAAAGAAGAAATATACCATGTTCATGGTGTGAAATAATAAGAAATTTATGTATTGGTGTCTGCCCCCAGTTCCTGACACAGGTTCCTGAACCCCTTGTAAATAGAGATGCTAGGAGAATCTTTTTCTAACTTTCAGTCTTTGGCCCCAATTTTGGGCACAGAGCTCCTAAAACTTTTATAATTTCCCAAGTGAAAAGAGTACTAGAAACATCTTTTGTTCTAATATTTGGTCTCTGACCCCAGTTCCTGACATAGGGATAAACAAATAGATCATTAGAACTGAAGAGAAATCCCAGAAACAGACTCCTATATAATCATTTGATTTTCAACAAAGATACCAAAGCAATCCAATGCAGAAAGGAAAATCTTTTCAACAAATATGCTAGAACAACTAAATGTCAGTAAGGGGGAAAAATGAACCTTAACAACCTATCTCATATCATATACAAAAATTAATTCTGGACTGATCATAGACCCAACATAAAAGCTAAATCCATGAAGCATCTGAAAAGATAGGAAAATATCTTTGTGATTTGTAGGTAAGCAAGTTTTCTTAGAAGACAGGCTCATCCAACTATAGAAGAATAGATTAGAAAAGGAGAGATATCGCACAAAGGGTATAAACTTTTAGTTATAAGATGAATAAGTTCTGGAGATGTAATGTACAGCATGGTGATCATGGTTAATTATCATGTATAAGTAGAGATTCTGGAGATGAAAAGTACACTAAATGAAATGAGAATTTCACTCAAAGAGCTCAACATCAGATTGGAGCACACAGAAGAATCATGAACTTTAAAGTTAGCTAAATTGAGATTATTCAGTGTGAGGAATAGAAAGAAAAAAAAGAATGAAGAAAAATGAACAGAGCACCAGCAACGACTCCGCTGAACAAGCAGGAATGCATGAAACTGAATAGGGCGCATCAATAAAGTTGTTTTGTGCTTGCAGGTCTGTGGAATCCTGTACCCTCAGTATCTAAGGGAGCTGGCACATTGCCAGGTGGTTAAGGAGGAGGCCTCTGGAAGCACACTGCTTAGGTCTGCACCACAGCCCCACCCCAGCCTGTGACTCGCCTTGGATTCCTTGTTTGTAATATAGTGAATAATAATAATACTACTCTTGCAAAGGAATGTTGTGAAGGTGCAATAAGATAATCCACACAAAGTTCTGAGCATAGTACCTGGAACATAGTACAAAATAGATGTTGTTAGTTATTATCAAATTTATTGACTAAGGACTTGCATCTGAAAATCTTCCCCTGGGTACGTTCCTGCCCCAGGTACTCTGGGGCTCAAGTAAGTTTAGCATCAAAAGGCCTTTCTTCTTCTCTCTGATCTAGCAAATAAATCTAGCAAAATAGTTATCTAGGGGATAACTAAGTGGACGGCAGACAATGGTTTGCCGCACTTATGCAGCATTTGAACTAAGAACATTTGAAGTTTGATTGTCCTTTTCCCAACCAGTGTTTCTCTCCATCTGCCTCCCTGTGTTTATTTTTCTTTTTGAGGATACCTTGTTCTTGTTCTAGTATTTGCCTTGAATCTCTCTTTACTTTGCTTTCTTTCTTTTTTAAGATTTTATTTATTTATTTGACAGAGAAAGACACAGTGAGAGAGGGAACACAAGCAGGGGGAGTGGGAGAGGGAGAAGCAGGCTTCCCGCAGAGCAGGGAGCCCGATGCGGGGAACGATCCCAGGACCCTGGGAGCATGACCTGAGCCGAAGGCAGATGCTTAACGACTGAGCCACCCAGGCGCCCCTCTCTTTACTTTTCTACACCCCACCCCCCACCTTTTAAAATTGTGAAACACTCCAACACAGAGAAAAATAGAATAATATATCACCAGGATACCCATGGCCAGGTTTTATCAAATATTTCCATTTTACCTATTTGCTTCAAATTTACATTAACTTGACTTACTTCTGGGTTAGCCCAGTGATGGTTATTAAGGAGTGCACATACTGCATGGAGCACTTGGTGTTATACGAAAACAATGGATCGTGGATCACCACATCAAAAACTAATAATGTATTGTATGGTGACTAACATAACATAACATAACATAATAAAATAAAATAAAATAAAATAGGGGAAAAAAAAACTTGACTTACTTCACTTAGCATAATCCCTTCCAGTTCCGTCCATGTTGATGCAAATGGTGGGTATTCATCCTTTCTGATGGCTGAGTAATATTCCATTGTATATATGAACCACATCTTTATCCATTCATCTCGGCTCCTTCCACAGTTTGGCTATTGTGGACATTGCTGCTATAGTGCATCCATTTTTTTTTAAAGATTTTATTTATTTATTTGACAGAGAGAGACACAGCGAGAGAGGGAACACAAGCAGCGGGAGAGGGAGAGGGAGAAGCAGGCTTCCCATGGAGCAGGGAGCCCCATGCGGGACTCGATCCCTGGGCTGAAGGCAGACGCTTAACGACTGAGCCAACCAGGCACCCCTACAGTTCATCCATTTTAATTGTCATATGAATATAATAACATTTATCTATTTATCCTTTTGTTGATAGGCATGTAAGTCTCCCCTTTCCTTTTTTCTTCTATAACAAACAATGCTTCAGTGAATTTGGTTGTCCACATCTCCTGTGCACAAGTGCAAGGGATCCTTAGACTCCACGGTCTGCTCATTAAATAGCAAATGTCAAGGGTTTATATGTAGAAGTGGAATTGTTTTGCCCATCTTCCACTACACTAGTGTTTTCCAAGTTGCTCCTCAAAGTGGTTGCACCAATTTATCCTTCACCAGCGATGTATAAAAATACATGTTTTGGAGCATCTGGATGGCTTAGTTGGTTAAGCCTCTGACTCTTGATTTCAGCTCAGGTAATGATCTCAGGGTTGTGAGATGAAGCCCTGGGTAGGGCTCCATGCCCATTGGAGAGTCTGCTTCTCTTTTTCTCCCTCTCCTTCTCCTTCTGTCCCTCTCCCCTGAGCTCACTCACTCACTCTCTCTCAAATAAATAAATCTTAGAAAGAAAGAAAGAAAGAAAGAAAGAAAGAAAGAAAGAAAGAAAGAAAGAAGAAAGAAAAAAGAAAGAAAGAAAGAGAAAGAAAAAGAAAGAAAGAAAGAAAAAGAAAGAAAGAGAAAGAAAAAGGAAGGAAGGTACCCTCCTTGTACCAGGATAATAGAAAACAACCTATCATCAGAGACAGGGAATTTAGGGCCAAAAAGGCTATAAAAAAACAAACAAACAAACAAATAAAACACACAAAAAAACCCCTTACTTCTTCACCATTTTACTACCCTTAGCCCAAATTCTTTTGTCTTGTCAATTCTTCACAAATTTATTGTTTCTTTGTCTAAAAAATATAAAAGCTTCTTGCTCTGATCACTTCTTTGAGTCTCATAACTTTGTGGGGCTCCTGTATGTACGTAATTCAATTTGTTTTTCTCCTGCTAATTGTTTTATGGGTTGTGGGGGCAGTGTCTCAACCAAGAACCTGGAAGGGTAAAGGGAAAACTATTTTCCTCCGCTGCAATGGTCACCTTAGTATCAAAGATGACCAGAAATAGCTTTGCAGCCTCTATAGTACAGCAGGCAAAAGATGAAGGGGTTAGAGGTTGAGACTGGGTCACACTACCTGCAATTGCTACCTCACATCTTTCTGTACACACCCTTCTTTACCTTACATGGAGCATATCGGCCTCATCTAAGGGAGACAACCGCAGAGTTTTATCCATGGACCTTGCCCAGCTTGACATCCCAGACAGATCTCTGGAGGAGTACCACCTTGGTTTATATTCCTGCAACCCATAAGCTTAAAGACAAGTTATCGTGATCAGAACACCTAATATACAACAGTAGGGAAGACCAGGATAACTGCAGTGATAACTCCCAGTCAGAGAAGAGGGAGAATGGGAAATTACAGCAGTTACTGATCTTTTAAAAATTATTAAATCCTGCTAGACAATTACCAAGTCTTACTAGACAGGAACAGTGAGGACTCCCTGCCCTGGTAGAAAAGAAAATTCCTGGATGAGCCAGTCCAGCAGCCACCCGTCTTCTCCCTAGGATAAACCCGTACCCATTATCCCCTCCATCATTGGCGATTAAATCCTTCTATTCCTGCTAGTCTATTTGGGGGCCCAGAGATTGCTTTTGGGTTCAACAGCCACAGGCTATTACCACACTTTGGTTTTTGTTTGTTTTCTTTTTTGTTTTTTAATAAACACAGTTCTCTCTTAAACCTAGTAGTTTTTTTGTTTGTTTGTTTGTTTACCTTCTCCCAGTTAATTCTGCGTGCAAGTAAACACAGCTAAGATTTTTTCTAGATAGTCTTTGAGCCTGAGAATTTTTGGCTCTTAGACTGGCCTTAGCGCTCTGCCAATCCCCCACTCCCAGAAATTAATGGCCCCAGCCTTGAGGCAATTCTTAAGAATAGGCAGGAAGACAACACCCTTAATCCCCACCTTCTTCCACTGGCATTTCTTCTTCGTTAGGGAAAGCATTCTTAAAAGTGAAGGTACTGAATAAAGTTCTGGTCACCCAGTCTTTCATTTTGCTGGGCCTGTTGCTTCACAGCCCCATTCCCTGGACCTCAGGGTGAGGGGTCGGATCGAAGCAGTTGACTAGCAGTCTCACCAGGCTGCCAAGTCCAGGACTGCAGGTTTACTACAGAGCCTGTGCTAGCCCTGCAGTCGTCCACATCCCCTCCCCTTCCTGTGGGCAAACCGGCTTGTTTGAGTCTCAGATGGCACCTCTTTTGTTGACCTCTGCTCCAAGTGGCAAGACATGTGGCTTCCCAGCACACTCTGAGTAAAAGCTGAGGTCTTACAGTGCCCCAAAGGCCTGCGTATTCTCATTCCCCTCCCCACCACACGTTTTTCTGTCACTTTTTACTATCCTCCTCTTTTTGTCTCCTTACTCTTCCGCGAACACCCTGAGGATGCTCCTGCTTGGGCAGTGTCATCCAGGTAGCCTCATGGTTCCCTCTCTCACTTCCTTTGGGCCCTTGCTTACCTGTCATGTTATCAGAGTAGCCTTTCTGACTGCCTCATATAAAAGGAACTCCCATCCTTGGAAATTCCTGTCTCCCTTACTCTGCTACTTTTCCCCTACAGTCCTTTACAGGTTATACGTTGTATATTTATGTGTTTGTTATCTGTTTCCCCCACTAGAATACAAACTCCATGAGGGCAGGGACTTTTTTCACTCTTATTCACTACTGTATCTCATGTTTCTAGAATAATGCCTGGCATGTAGTAGTGGCTGCACATGGTAGAAATTCATACTAACCTAAAAACAAACAAACAAAAAAACTCTGCATATGTCAGCATTCTAAAGGTTCCTTGTAATTCACCAAGAGACAAAAGCCGTGGTAAGCATGTAGTATATATTCCAAGGTGTGACAGGTGACATTCTGCCCAATATTTCATCACCACACATCATTTCACCACACACAGATATGACCAGCTTTTCAGTCTGAAATGGTTCTTGATTCCTTGGTAACTTCTGGCCTACTTCTTAACTAATTCCATAATTAAAGTTCTTTTTTCTTACAGCTTCTCATTTCTGATAAAATTTAAAATCAGTTAGGAATACTTTCAGCTGCAAGTAACCAAAAACATCAATGTGGCTGTTAATTAGATGGAGGATTATTTGTCTCAAGTCACAGGAAGTTCGGAGATAGGTGCGTAATCCAGGTGTGGTACAATGGATTCTCTGGGTCCAGGCTTCTTCCATGTTCGCACACTTAGTGTTTAGACCTGTATCCCCATAATGGTTGCCTATTAAACACAGTATGGCCACTGCATTTGCATCCTTTGGACCCACATTATAAGCAAGAAGAAAGAAAAGAGGACATTAGCTGTATCATTAATGAAAGAAACTTCCAGAAATCTCCAGCATTTTAATTTTTGTCTGCATGGCCAGAACTATGTCACGTGGCTGCTCCAATATGCAAGGTAATCTGAGAAAGTGAATATTTTTAGCTGGAAACATTGCTACATGAAACAAAATCTGGGGTCTGTTAATAAGGAAGAAGAAGAGATAGCTGTTAGGTAAACCACAGAAAAGTGTCATTGTTTTCCTGCTGTGTGAATTGCTGTTTGTACATCTTGTCTGTTTTTAATTGGGTTATTTATCATCATCTCATTAATTTTTAGGGGTCCATTGTATAATTAGGATAATTTTTTGTTGATTTTATGCATAACAAGTAGTTTCTACCATTTACTTATTCATTCTTTTTAAAATAAGTTGTGGTAAAATAAACATAACATAAAATTTACCATCTTAACTATTTTTAGTTATACAGTTCAGTAGCATTAGGTACATCCACACTGTTGTTACTACCCATCCATAGAACTCTTTTAATCCTGCAAAATGGAAACTTGGTGCCTATTAAATAGTAACTTTCCATGAATTCATCATCCATTCTTTTTTTTTTTTTTTTAAGTAAGCTGTAGGCCCAACATGGGGCTTGAACTCACAACCCTGAGATCAAGAGTCGCATGCTCTACTGACTGAGCCAGCCAGGCGCTCCCATTATTCATTCATTCATTCTTACATTTATTCACTGGAATTAGAAAGCTGTTTGTTACCACAACATAGCATAGCCTATTCTGACTAACATGGGTGGCAAGAGTAAAAGCAGAGACCAGATACAGAGCTATTTATAGTTGAGATGATAGCTAGAAGAAGCTAGAATAATGGGATTTATGATAAGTTCTGAGTTCCTCAGAGACTGGATGTGGGGTTCACTGAGGGTGACTCAGAGGACTTTGGCTTGAACAACTGGCAGTAACAACAGCTGAGAGAGGACACAGTAACTGTGTAGAAGACTCTTGGTTGCCTAACCCAAGGAGAAAAGATCCTCTTTCTCCTTAGTAACAGAATCCTGCCTTTTCACCATGTGTATTACTGTCCAGAATAAAAGGTTGCAGTTTTCCAGCATTCCTTGCAACTACTTAAGGCCATGTGATTAAGGCTAGTGAAAGCTAAGTGAACATATTTTGTGGAATTTCTAGTTGTCTTTTTCTTCCTTCCTTCCTTCCTTCCTTCCTTCCTTTCTTTTTCCCAAATGGAGGGCAACATGGCCTTCTCCTGTCCTTTCTTCTTCCTGCTTCCTAAATTTTTTTTCTTTTAAGATTTTATTTATTTGACAGAGAGACACAGCGAGAGAGGGAACACAAGCAGGGGGAGTGGGAGAGGGAGTAGCAGGCTTCCCGCCGAGCAGGGAGCCCGAAGCAGGGCCCGATCCCGGGACCCTGGGATCGTGACCTGAGCCAAAGGCAGACACTTAACGACTGAGCCACCCAGGCGCCCTCCTGCTTCCTAAATCTTGAGCAGTCATCTTGGACCAAGGGACCATGCATGCGAACAGCAAAACACCAAGAGAGAAGGAGCTGTGTTACTATCGTAGGAGTGAAAAATAAACCTCAGTTTTGTTTAAACCACTTGCATAAGTGAAAGTTTGTGCCCCTTGACCAGCATCTCTCCATTTTCCTCCTCCCCCAGCCCCTGGCAACCATCATCTACTCTCTACTTCTATGAATTTGACTATTTGAGATTCCATTCTCCTGCTTTTGCAGTTCCCTCTGGCTGAGGCATTCTTTTACTGCAGCTTCACATGACTCAACTCTATTATTTCTACCCCACTTAGGTCTGCTGTCACCTTCCTCAGCTTCCTAGTTGGGGGAGGGCGGTGCTTTCCTTCTGGGCTCCATGGCGGTAACACCCTGTAGATATCTCTACCATAAGGCTTGTTGGCTGTTTGCCTGTGTCTCCCCCTAAAGATTCAATCATGTCTTCCTAAAATATTGGAAATATTCAGTAGTATTCACTGAACTTAGAGATGAGGTGCTAAGGCTAACAGTATTTCTCCAAGCTTAGTATGTGGAGGAGCCAGGAGTAAAACCCTGACCTTTGACCTCCAATCCCAAATTCTTTCATTACATTATGCTGGAGGTTTCTCTCTCTCTCCCCAACAGAAGTCCCCACTGCCAGGCATTTGTGCAATTTTGTTTTGAAGCTGGGGTGTAACTTCATGTGACCAGTACACTGAAACAGCAAACCTTATGGGAATGTAATCGGAGAGTGCATCTTTATTTTTGCCTCCCACTATTCCTCTCCTCCAGCTAAGACCATCTGCAGATGGAAAGCCTTCTTCACCTTCTGCTTTCACCCTTCCCCTCCATCTTGCTAAGCAAGGTTCCTGCGCTCTCTGACTTTGAAGGTGGTGAAAAAAAGAAGGAAAAACTGAGCCGAAAAGCAGGGCTGGAGGAAGGCACTTGCCTCAAGTGCAGAATTTAAAGGGGCTCAGTAATCAATATAAGTATTAATGCAGTACATTAAAAGTCTCATGCAAAAAAAATCCAGGATGAACAACATACCAAAAATGTAAATAAAGACAGGCCATCATTTTTTGTTTGTTTTATGACCTTGAGTTATTGTGCAATGGGAACAGTGTTTCTAATCAGCCTGTAGTTCAAGGGCCACCAGGTCATTGTGTCCCTTGATGGGTGTGTTTATGAGGCTTTACAATGGTGTGAGAAACAGATTGGGCAACACGGGACTTTATATGTAATCATGGTTTTTGATCGTAGAGCCTTTATTAGCTTTTCTACTTAGTTCAACATGGGAGAGGATATTTTGGAAAATGTATATAGGGGCAGAGATTTTTTTCCTGTGGCCTCGGGCTCCAATATGGCTTGGCACGGCACTGCAGGAAGTTCTTAATTTACTCATGTGCTTGGAAGAGGGCTTTACAACTCCGGGTCTGGCGGGTGTTGAAAGCTGCCTTTTTCTCTCATGGGACTCTTCTGGGGTTCTTTGGACGCAGACCTCTGGGCATGTTTGGCTGCATTTTCTGTAATACGGGAGACGTGTCTTCCATGGACTGGCCAGTTTTCTCTCGGGCTGTTCAGAGGTTTGCTCCACGTAGACTCTTGCCTTCTGCCCTGTTCTTTCCTTTGTGTGGTCCTCTGGGGCAGGAGTTTAAAAAGTTCCAGGCTGTCTCGCCACTGAGAGGGCCACAGTGGTCTTCAGAATGCTCAAGGAGGGGCCCCTGGCGGGCTCAGTTGGTGGAGCAACTCTTGATCTCGGGGTTGCAAGTTCAAGCCCCACATTGGGTGTGGAGCCTACTTAAAATTAAAAAGAAAAAAATGCTCAAGCATCTTCTGCTCTCACACAGTCCCCGAGCATAGAGCAGTCACCCCCCTTTGCTCCCACCCTCTTTATCTAGCTTCTGAATCTAATGCCAGTCCTTCTCTGGCTTAGGGATTTTCCAAGAGGGAGTCAGGCACCAGTCCATCGTGTGCCTTCTTTCCTTACTTGATATAAAGCGAGAGGAACCTTCCACATTTGCCTTGAGAGTGGGAGACTTGCAGCACAGTTTCCTGCAAGTAAATTTTGACACAAATTCTTTTCATTTTTCAATGATTTGCTCCGTTTATAATCTCAGTGTGGGACAAAGGGTTTCCAAGAGCCATGCCCCCAACTTTCAGATACCTACTGAAAAATTCCTTTAGGATGGTCTATCTTGAAACTCCCTTTGGTATCTGATATCTATAGCCTTAGGGTGTCAGCGGAAAATTCCATTTAACATTCTGCTACTCTTTTAATGAAAAGGCATTTTCTCTGAAGATTTGGACATGGTAAGAGAAAAGAAGTGGTGAATTAAGATTCCACAGTTCTATTCTTAAAGACAGGAATCTGCTGGGGTGCCTGGGTCGCTCAGTTGGTTAAGTATCTGACTCTTAATTTTGGTTCACATTATGATCTCAGAGTTGTGAGATCAAGCCCCGCAAAGGGCTTCATGCTGGGTGTGGAGCCTGCTTCGGATCCTCTTTCTCACTCTGCCCAGCCTCTCCCCCCCCCCCCCCTTCTTAAAAAAAAAAAAAAGGAATTGTGGGTTTTTTTAAGATTTTATTTTTTTAAAGTAATCTCTATGCTCAATGTGGGGCTTGAACTTACAACCCCAACATAAGAGTCGTATGCTCTACTGACTGAGCCAGTAGGTGCCCCAGGAGTCTGCATTTAAAAAAAACAACAACATAATATTTCAAACTGGACCCCGTAGAGTTCTTGCAAATGGTGTGACAATGGAGTCAATACTTGGGTCATCACCTGAAGTTTGCTTGAGGCATGGCCAAATTACTCATTTCAGATGGGATAGTCATTCATCCAACCTCATTCTAATACATCCTCCTGAGAATGGCTAAAACTCAACAGGTAAAGATCCCCAAGGTGGAAGTAGCTACGATCTCATTATCAGATCAGATGTTATATGTAAAAGACATAAACTTTGAAGAGCTATTTAAAGGCTCGTTGTTATTATTGATTTTCTCTGGAAATCTAATTCTCTGTATGCAGCGTCAACATTTCTAAGTGAGTAATTCACAGATACAAAATTAGCAGAATTCAATTAAATGTGGTTTGACTGTGACTGTCTATATTCTACAAAATGAATATAATGCCAGTCTTTTTAGGTGTTGCTATGGAAGTTAGCAGCCAGGCTCAGGTCAATTTATCTGTGTTATCTCTGGTAGCACTCCTTATAAAATTTAGCTTATCTGAGAAAACCCTAATCCTAGTAAGTGTTCATCCTTGAGTCTATTATAAATTGAAGTGGGAAAATGCTGCAGAATAAGAAGTTATTTACATTATGTCAGATCAATCTGACATTCATTCATCATGTTAAATATCATTTATTCCAAGAACCTTTTGGAGTGTCAAGGTGCCTTAATATAATACAAAATTCATGAAGACAGGGACCATGGGAATCTTGCCCGCTGCTGTGTCTCCACGACCTAACACAGTGCTAGAACAAAGTAGATACACAGAAATCATTTGTTCAATGAGTGGATTCATGTATTCAATAATATGTGACAGGCCCAGTGTTTGGTACTGGGATATAAAGAGGAAAAATGAGGTCCTTGCCCTCAAACAGCATATGGTCCCTGTGGGGGTGACCGACAATTGCCATGCAGGATGAAAACACTTTGGTAGAGTCTGTCTAAGTGGTGTGGGAGCACAGAAGAGGGATATGTAACCTAGCGTGGGTGAGGGCAGGTGGAAGGTGGCAGGGCTCAGAGAAAGCATCCTGAAGTGGTGTTGCTTGAGTTAAGTGTTTGAGAACAAGGAAAACTTAGCCAGATCAGTGTAATAAAGAAATTGCATATTCAAAAGGAAAGAGGCCAAAGTATGTGTTTTTGTGTATCAGCTCTGCACTAGGGCCCTGGTGTGCACGTGTGTGTGTGTGTGTGTGTGTGTGTGTGTGTGTGTGTGTGTGAATCTGTCAATCTCTGAAGCTGTGGTGAAAAGGCCAACTGGTGCTCATTCACTTCCCTCCCAGGGCTCCTCCAAGACCCACGGCCCTATTTCCAAATAATGCATGGCGCTTAAACATTTTTTTTTTTTTTACATCTACCTATTCTTTACCTTGCATCCACTTCCATCCTTCTCCCCCAAATTACTTGATTGTCCTTGATGCTTAGTCTCTACCTGGCCAAGGCTCTACCTCTTTCTTGCCCCTGTGTGGGTGTAAGTTCCAAAGGCGAGCAATACTTGGTACAAAGACCATCTTTGAGTCAGTCCCAAGGTGGTCATCCCGGAACAGTGAGACCCTCTCACATCACAAATGGTGATTTTACCCCCTGTAGAATTATTTAGTTAATTGTCTTAATTTTCTATTTTTCTTTGCATTCAAAGATAAAATCTTGATATTCAAATCTTAGTGTTCTCTTTGGGAAAATCAACCGAGGATATCATACTGCTAAAGCAATGGAACATGTTGTAACAGAGGAATGCAAGTTCAGAGACCTGGCCTCCAGTAAATGCAGTACCACTAATTCGCTGTATAACCTTGGAAAAGTGGATTTCTTGTGTTTAAAACAATAGATGGACGAGTACTAGATGCACCCTAAGACAGTGCCACTTGGATTCAGAGAAAAAATATTTGGCCTTATAAGAAAGGTGAGGGGAAGCACACTCTTGATATTGTTGATATTGAGCAGATACAGTAATAATTGCAACACACACTCTCTCTCTCTCACTCTCTCTTTTTCACACACGCAGACACACGCACTCGATGGGAACATTTCAGCTAAAGGAAATCAGCTTAACAGAAACCCAGCAGTGGGTGTAAGGTTAGCATTCTCCATAAATGTTTTGATAATTGTACAGTTGTAATTAAGTTCTGCTTGAGAAAATTGGTTCTCACGGTGCAACTTGAGAACTTCCTTCATTGCTTATTCACCTCCAGAGCTGTGGGTCTCTAACATCCTATCAGCCACCAATTTAGGTTGTTGTCCTAAGGTCCAAAGTGCTAGATACCAATGATAGATGGTATCATCTACCTGACTTCTGACCAATATGTAGTGGAGATTAGTAATCTATATTTTTTTTAAGAAAAAAAGGACAATCTGTTTATATTTACATTTTGCAGACTATCTTCCCATCTAAAGGAGAGCTAATTACACTGTTTTTCTTCATGGGAGAAGTTGTTTCTGAATTTCTAGCATTGTGTGTGCGTGCATATGTGTGTGTACCTGTCTCAAATAAAGTAACAATTCCAGTTTGGCCACCCCCTAATTGCAGGGATTGCTAAAAAGATTATTATGCATGTTATTGCAGAGAACTCAGCACCCTATAAAGTCATGTGGCAGGAACTAGGGCATTTCTCAATTTACCACATTAACATCGCAATAAACCAACTCCTCTCTGTAAACATCAGGTAGGGAGCACTACCTGGAGGGTGGATTTGTAGGGTCTTCTCAAGAAACTTTGTTGTTGTGGGAAGGTGGGGAGATCACAATTTTTTAATTAATCTTGTTCTTTAGCTTTTCTCCTTTTATTCCTCTTTTTTTATGATACATGCTGCATGTAGTGATACATGCTGTATGTAGAATATTTGTAAAATACGAAAAAGTATAAAGCAGCAGAAATAAAATTAACTGAAATCCCATCTCTTATTTACAACCAGTTAACCTTTAGAAATACTCCCTTCCAGTCTTTATACTCATGCATTAAAAAAATAGTTATGCCTTGCCTTTTTTTTTTTTTAAGATTTTATTTATTTATTTATTTAAGCGAGAGAGCTCAAGCAGTGGAGATGGGGAGGGGCAGAGGCAGAGGGAGAAGCAGGCTCCCCACTGAGCAGAAAGCCCAATGTGAGGCTTGATCCCAGGACCCCCAAGATCATGACCTGAGGCAAAAGCAGACACTTAACTGACTGAGCCACCCAGGTGCCTTTGCTTTTTACACAATATGACAGGCATTTTTATTATTTAAAAAATTATTTATAACCATCATTTGTAATGGCTACCTAGTGTGTTATTTATGGAATTTGCCTTAGCAGACCTCTATCATTAGATTTTAAGTGTCAGTTTTTCACTTGCATAAAAATGCTGCAATGATCATCTTAATTTCAAAATATTTACACGTTTTGGATTACTTCTTTAGTATAAGTTATTAAAGGTGGAATTATAGGGTCAAAAGTTAAAACATTTTAAAGCTTCTTTAAATACACTATGAGGGGCGCCTGGGTGGCTCAGTCGTTAAGCGTCTGCCTTCAGCTCAGGTCATGATCCCAGGGTCCTGGGATCGAGCCCCGCATTGGGCTCCCTGCTCTGCGGGAAGCCTGCTTCTCCCTCTCCCACTCCCCTTGTTTGTGTTCCCTCTCTCGCTGTGTCTCTCTCTGTCAAATAAATAAAATCTTAAAAAATAAATAAATAAATACACTTTGAAATTGCTATTCAGAAAAGTTACATTAATTTTTATTCTTACTGCCAACGATATGTGAAAGGACCCATTTCACCACAAACTTATCAGTTGGGGGAATTCATATTTCAATACATTTTTGCTAAATCTGTAGGTAATATCACATATTTGTAGGTTTAATTCTCAGTTATTTGATTTCAGTGAAGTTGATCATTTTACCGAATGTTTATGATCCAACTGCATGTGCATTGGAACAAGAACTATTCTTGTTCTTTGTCCATTGTCTACTGAGAATTTAGAGGGGTTTTGTTTTACTTATTTGTATGAGCTCATTTAATCCTTAGTCCATAATGTTGCAGTTTTCCTCTCAAGTGATTAGTTTGTATTTCAAACCTACACATATTTTTGATGTACAGAGGTTTAAATGTTTGATGCAGTTCAACTTTTTTTTAAAACGATTTTATTTATTTACGTGAGAGAGCACGCAAGAGGGAGGAGGGAGAGGGACAAGTATAATCCCACTGAATTTGTAGCTGAACGCGGGGCTCAATCCCACAACCCAGAGATCACCAACCCCAGCGGAAACCAAGAGTCCGATGCCCAACTGACTGAGCCACCCAGGTGCCCCACAGTTCACCTTTTCAATCTTTTGTTTTATTTTTAAACTTAGAAAGTTATCTCCAGTCCAGAGATTTAATAAAGTTTTCCTTCTCTTTTATAGTATATACATAAGCTATTTTAAATGCAAAACATATACACACCCCAAAGTCTGGGATATATCCATCAGCTCAAGGAAAGCAAAAGTAACAATTCATTAAGAAGTGAAAGCTGGCTGGGACGCCCGGGTGGCTCAGTCGGTTAAGCGGCTGCCTTTGGCCCGGGTCATGATCCCAGGGTCCTGGGATCGAGTCCCACATCGGGCTCCTTGCTCAGCAAGGAGTCTGCTTCTCCCTCTCTCTCCCTCTGCTTGTGCTCTCTCTGTCAAATAAATATAAATAAAATCTTTGAAAAAAAAAAGTTAAAGCTGGCCTCTGTTGGGCACCCGTAACTGTCCCTGAGCTGCTGGCCAGGAAGGGTGGAGGCATGTGGGAGGAGGCTGACCAACAATCTTCCTGACTGGAAAGATGGACTTTCACACTGATCTTGAGACCTCTTCATGTTATCCATTCTCTTCATTTTCTGAGTTTCTAAAAGAAATGTGTTGCAAACGTGGACTCAAGGAATGAGGACTTGCGACCTTTCCTATGGCTGACAGATAGCTGTGGGTTGCAGAACGTACAGTTCCTCATTTTCAAAAGAAGCTGAGAGAAATGAAAGAGTTACAGAACTGGAGGAGAGCTGAGTGGGAGTGCCCAGGAGTTTCCGAGCCTCCCTGTGAGGAACAGAAGCAGGTAATCAAATGTGGAACTAGAGTCCCAGGGTACTAAGGGAGAGCTATGCGGAGATGGGAAGCCTGAGTGGGAGGAAGTTGGGAGTTCCTATTTTGCCATAAGGAATATCAGAATTAGATTAGCATTCATACAATTTGAAATTCAGTGTGAGAAAGGCAGATATTTGTACTTCGTAAAATTTTAATCTACACTGTAGACCTGCTTATTTTTTTCTTACTATTGTGGATTATTTAAATATTTGTATTGGTTAGCAATTCAGCAAGCATATTTATTTCTTAGTTGAAATTACAACATATGTCTTCATAATCATTTCCACTTGCAAAGAGCCTAAGCGCCTGGTCTAACAGCCAGTAACTAGATATATTCTTTAACCTGTCTGAACTGCAAGTGTAGTGACCAAGAGGAACTACTTTTGTGAAGATCTGGCTTGGGGGCACCTGGCTGACTCAGTTGGAGGAGAATGTGACTCTTGATCTGGGAATCATGAGTTCAAGCCCTACATTGGATGTAGAGATTACTTAAATAAATAAAATTAAAAAAAAAAAAAAGAACTGGCTTGGTAGGGGCACCTGGCTGGCTCAGTTGGTAGAGTATGTGACTCTTGACTTCAGAGTCATGAGTTCAAGCCCTACACTGGACATAGAGCCTATTTAAAATAAAAAAAAATTTTTTTTTAAAGATTTTTATTTATTTATTTGACAGAGAGAGATACAGTGAGAGAGGGAACACAAGCAGGGGGAGTGGGAGAGGGAGAAGCAGGCTTCCCGCCGAGCAGGGAGCCCGATGCGGGGCTCGATCCAGGACCCTGGGATCATGACCTGAGCCGAAGGCAGATGCTTAATGACTGAGCCACCCAGGCGCCCCTCCCCCAATTTTTTTTTTTTTAAACTGGCTTGGGGGCACTTAGGTGGCTCAGTCGGTTAAGCGGTCTACTCTTTTTGTTTTTGTTTTTGTTTTTAAAGATTTTATTTATTTATTTGACAGAGAGAGACAGTGAGAGCAGGAACACAAGCAGGGGAGTGGGAGAGGGAGAAACAGGCTTCCTGCTGAGCAGGGAGCCCGATGTGGGACTCGATTCCAGGACTCTGGGATCATGACCTGAGCCGAAGGCAGACGCTTAACGACTGAGCCACCCAGATGCCCTCTTTTTGTTTTTTTAAGACTTTATTTATTTATTTGTCAGAGAGCACAAGCAGGGGGAGCGGCAGGCAGAGAGAGAGGGAGAAACAGACTCCCCGCTGAGCAAGGAGCCTGAGGCAGGACTCGATTCCAGGACACTGAGATCATGACCTGAGCTGAAGGCAAAGGCTTAACCGACTGAGCCACTCAGGTGCCCCTTAATAAATCTTAAAAAAAAAAAACAAAAACAAAAACTGGGTTAGTAAACCCAGCCTTATAAAGTGACTCTATATTTCACAAATCAACATTTGTGTCCTGTTTGGGCACATTTGTCAGGGGTCCCTAGGTAACCTGGGATCTAGTTCTGTGTCACCAAAGGATCTTGGGTAAAACACCTACCTCTTGACATGCCGGTTTCTTCAGCTGTAAAATGTGGGCTCTCTCTAAATTTCTAAGGTGACTCCCAGATCGAAAAGTGGGATCTTTAAAATCCTGCAATTAGGGGAAACCTAACAAGGATTGCTTTCCTTGCCGCTCTTCTGTAGCCACATGAAAGAGACATTTCAAGAGAATCATAGGAAGCAGCCCAGAACTTTCTAGCTGATTAGGAATACTACAAAGACAGACTAATATTCCTTTATGTAACTTTAATCACCTAAGCAGTATGACTAGGCTGTCTCTGACTTTATGGAGTTGTTTCTTTTTTTTAAATCTTTTTATTTTTTTCTGTTTTGTCTTCTTCCTAATGTTAGTATAAAAGAAATATCTACCATCTTCAATTAAAATCAGAGATTTTAATAGAGAAAACCATACATCTCTCAACACATTAGAACACCTTGCCACAAAAGCCTTATTCTTCCAGTTACTAGGCCATGACTGAAGCACTACTGTCACCTGGTGGCGTATCATCTAATTACAGGAAAAATGTCTAAAGGAAAGTCTAGTTTTTGAAGGAGTGAAATTAAAAAGTAACAACAAATATTATAGTCTTGAACTATAACCTCTAAAATTTATATTTAATAAGGCAACCATGTGGCATCTGGGTGGCTCAGTTGGTTAAGTGTCTGACTCCTGATTTCAGCTCAGGTCTTGATCTCAGGGTCGTGAGTTCGAGTCTTGTGTTGGGCTCCACACTGGGCGTGGAGTCTACTAAATAAATAGATAGATGATAGATAGATAGATAGATAAAGACATTATAATGTACTAATGACCAGGTCAGTTCCATTGAACCTAAAGTCATACATCACTGATTATTAAATTTTTGCATCTATGCCCTAGGGAAGGAAAAATCCACTTTTTTCTTTTTTCTGTTGTTCCAGCAGCATTCATTTATTATTCTTTATTTTATTTTTTAAAAACATTTTTAAAATTTAAATTCGATTAATTAACATCTAATGTATTATTGGTTTCAGAGGTACAGATCTGTGATTCATCAATCTTATATAATACCCAGTGCTCATTACATCACGTGCCCTCCTTAATGTCCATCACCCAGTTACCCCATCTCTCCACCCCCGTCCCCTCCAGCAACCCTTAGTTTGTTTCCTATGATTAAGAGTCTCTTATGGTTTGTCTCCCTCTCTGGTTTCATCTTGTTTTATTTTTTCCTCCCTTCCCCTATGCTCCTCTATTTTATTTCTTAAATTCCACATATCAGTGAGATCATATAATAATTGTCTTTCTCTGATTGACTTATTTAGCTTAGCATAATACCCTGTAGTTCCATCCATGTCGCTGCAAATGGCAAGATTTCATTTTTTTAAAAGACTTTATTCATTTATTTGAGAGAGAAAGTGTGAGAGAGAGAAAGCACAACAGGGGAGAGGGTCAGAAGGAGAAGCAGACTCCCCACTGAGCAAGAAGCCTGATGCGGGACTCTATCCTGGGACTCCAGGATCATGACCTGAGCTGAAGGCAGACACTTAGTCAACTGAGCCACCCAGGCGCCCCAAGATTTTTTTTTTGATGGATGAGTAATATTCCATTGTATATATATACCACATCTTCTTTATCCATTCATCTGTTGATGGACATCTGGGCTCTTTCCATAGTTTGGCTATTGTAGACATGGCTGCTATAAACATTGGGGTGCAGATGCCCCTTCGGATCCCTACATTTGTATCTTTGTGATAAATACCCAGTAGTGCAATTGCTGGGTCATAGAGTAGCTCCATTTTCAACTTTTTGGGGAACCTCCATACTGTTTTCTAGAGTGGCTGCACCAGTTTGCATTCCCACCAATAGTGTAGGAAGGTTCCCCTTTCTCTGCATCTTCGCCAACATGTCATTTCCTGACTTAATTTTAGCCGTTCTGACTGGTGTGAGGTGGTATCACATTGTGGTTTTGATTTGTATTTCCCTGATGCCAAGTGATGTTGAGCACTTTTTCATGTGTCTATTGGCTATTTGGAGGTCTTCTTTGGAGAAATGTCTGTTCATGTCTTCTGACCACTTCTTGATTGGATTATTTGTTCTTTGGGTGTTGAGTTTGATAAGTTCTTTGTAAGTTTTGGATACTAGCCCTTTATCTGATACGTCATTTGCAAATATCTTCTCCCATTCTGTTGGCTGTCTTTTGGTTTTGTTGACTGTCTCCTTTGCTGTGCAAAAGCTTTTATCTTGGGTGCCTGGGTGGCTCAGATGGTTAGGTGTCTGCCTTTGGCTCGGGTCATGATCCCGGGTTCGTGGGATTGAGTCCTGCATCGGGCTCCCTGCTTGGTGGAGAGCCTGCTTCTCCCTCTCCCTCTGCAGCTCTTCCTGCTTGTGCTCTATCGCTCTTTCTGTCAAATAAATAAATAAAATTTTGGGGCACCTGGGTGGCTCAGTTGGTTAAGCGACTGCCTTCGGCTCAGGTCATGATCCTGGAATCCTGGGATTGAGTCCCGCATCGGGCTCCCTGCTCAGCAGGGAGTCTGCTTCTCCCTCTGACCCTCTTCCCTCTCGTGCTCTCTATCTCTCATTCTCTCTCTCTCAAATAAACAAATAAAATCTTAAAAGAAAAAAAAAGCTTTTATCTTGATGAAGTCCTAATAGTTCATTTTTGCCTTTGTTTTTTTCCCTTGCCTTGGGAGATGTCTAGCAAGAAGTTCCTGCAGCTGAGGTTGAAGAGGTTGCTGCCTGTGTTCTTCTCTAAGATTTTGATGGATTCCTGTCTCACATTTAGGTCTTTCATCCATTTTGAGTCTATTTTTGTGTATGGTATAAGGAAATGGCCCAGTTTCATTCTTCTGCATGTGGCTGTCCAATTTTCCCAATGCCATTTGTGGAAGAGATTGTCTTTTTTCCATTGGATATTCTTTCCTGCTTTGTCAAAGATTAGTTGACTGTAGAGTTGCAGGTCCATTTATGGGTTCTCTATTCTGTTCCATTTTTAATGGTGGTATAATAGTATTAATAACAGCTAAAACTTATATTGTCCTTATATACATGAGGGACAGTTCCAAGTGTTTTACAGCTGTACCTCATTTAGTCTTTGTGGCTGTCCCCTTGAGGAAGATACTATTATCATTTTCATGTCACACACAGGAACTGAAGCACATAGAAGCTAAGTCATTTACCCTAAGTCACACATGTGATAACTGGTAGAGCTGCGATTCAAATCTAGTTTGCTTGGAATTAGAATCTGTTCTTAACACTGTATCACCTTTCTGTATTCTGTTCCATGGATATATTTTACTCAGTAAATTATCTGTTGTTGGACATTTAGGTGGTTTTTTAAAAAAGATATTTATTTATTTGTTTGTTTGTTTAGAGAGAACACACAAATGGGGGGGGAGAGGGGCAGAGAGAGAGGGAGAAAGAGAATCTTAAGCAGGCTCCACATTTAGCACAGAGCCCATTGTGGGGCTTGATCTCACAACCCTGAGATCATGACCTGAGCTGAAATCTAGAGTGGGATGCTTAACCAACTGAACCACCCAGGCACCCCTTAGGTAGTTTCTAAATTATTATTAGGTACTTCCTTTTTTTTTTTTTTTTGTTTTTGATTTATTTGACAGAGAGATAGAGCCAGAGAGCACAAGCAGAGGGAATGGCAGAGGGAGAGGGAGAAGTAGGCTCCGCACTGAGCAGGGAGCCCGACATGGGACTCTATCCCAGGACCCTGGGATCATGACCTGAGCCGAAGGCAGACGCTTAACCATCTGAGCCACCCAGGCGCCCTATTAGGTACTTTCTAACGATGTGATGGTTATCCTTGCAGTGAACTTTTTGTAAACATATATCATTATACTCTTAGGCTAAATTCCAAGAAGTGAAATGAGGATCTAATGAATGCCATCTTTTTTAAGGTTCATTTATCTAATTCCTTGTGTTAGAAAGTAAGGGAGTGCTCAAAGAAAAAGGGGTATGTTAAGAGCGTATCAATCAATACTTCCAGGAACAGATCTACTTTATTAATTTTTAATTAAAAAATCATAAATTCTTATTGTAAAAAAATTCAAGCAACAATTCTCAAGCTACTTTTTGTGTATCCTAGGATTCAGCAGTGAAGTAACTGCATTGTAGTTAGTGGGAGCTAGGTTTCCTCCTGCTGAAGATGGGAGTTAGGAGCAGGGAAAGAGGAAGGCTAAAGTGAACTGGCAGGATGTTCCTACACATAATTTTTAAGAGGTTCATACTGTAATACTATGATAGAATGTTCTGTTACTTGATTATTTTTTAATGCTGAATCCCTGACATCTTTCCATGTTAGTACATTTACATATATTTCTTTTTAAAAACTATAATATCCAGGGTATGGATTTAATACAATTTATTTAATAATTTTCCTGTTGTTGAACATATAGATTGTTTCCTATTTTTTCCATAAAAACTTCAGTGAAATTTTTTGTGCATTTGTAT
Source organism: Callorhinus ursinus (assembly GCF_003265705.2). Lineage (NCBI taxonomy): Eukaryota > Metazoa > Chordata > Mammalia > Carnivora > Otariidae > Callorhinus > Callorhinus ursinus. Next base: position 78,135,697 of record NW_027397074.1, read on the forward strand.
CTATAGTTCTATGCTCTAGACATGTGGGACACCTGAGTCAAAGGATATTTATATTTAACCTCTTGATAAATATTGCAAGGGCCACTTTAGAAAGCAAAAGTTCACCTAGTGTCTCTTAATTACCCCTGCCAGAACCATACCTTCAGAATAAATGGGAACAATGACTAAGACCAATTTGTGGGCCATTGGGATGAATCTTATGGACCATGAGCTGTTCATAGCTGTGCACAGCTGATGAGCACTGAGCAGTGATAATTGCTCATTGTATATTACCAGTGAACATCTCGGGCTGTGTGTTATCTCATGCAGGCTGGTACATGACTACATACAGTCTTTCAAGAGATCATTGTTAACCTGAGGGGTTATGCCAACTCTGTAAGTGCCCCATAATTAGCTGCATGTTTTCTGCTGTGTTTAAGAACACAGCTATTAATTATTGGGACTCTTGGATCACTACTTATTTTCTACTTTGTTTTCTTATCTTTACTGTTTTCCTGCCTTTCACTCACAACTGATTTGGTAAAATCAATTGTATATTTGCAAGAAAATATTGGAGGTATCAAGGCAGGCCTTTTTTAAAGATTTATTTATTTATTAGAGAGACAGAGAGCGCATGTGTGAGGGGGGTGGGGTGGGAAGAAGGGGCAGAGGGAGAGAGAGAGAATCTGAAGCAGACTCCCTGCTGAGTGCAGAGCCTAATGCGGGGCTCGATTCTGTGACCCTGAGATCACGACTTGAACAGAAACCAAGAGCTGGACGCTCAACTGACTGCACACCCAGGTGCCCCTCAAGACAGGCTTAATAGAAATGAAGAATACAATAATTCCTTTTATTATATCACCTCCCATCCCCCCCCAAAAATATCCGCTCTATAAGTTGGCTTTTCAGCAAAGGATAGGTTATCTTGTGGGAGAGGGGTGTGTGCAGGGGAAAGGAAGCAGAAATCACTACCCCAATGAAAGGTAGGCTCAGAGATTGTGTCCAGGCCAATGGAATTGTTTTTGAATAATCACTGTAAATTAGCTACCAAAGATAAAAGAAGGGTTTTTAAAGGATATGAAGTTATAATGTGAAAATCTTCAAGAGGAGTGAAGTAAGATTTACTATTACCTGACTAAAACAATGGAAGAAAAGATCTAAAGGTAGTTTTCATGTAACATTGAGCCTCTGTTCCAAGTCCTGGGCTAGGTGCTAGGGAACATAAATGAATAAAATGTATTCTTTGTCCTTGAGTAACTCACATTCTTGTGAGGGACACAGATGAGAGCCTATAAATATAATATGGCATGAAGACTCTATAATATTGGTGTACACTGGATATAATAGATATATCAAGGGAACACAGAAAACAGGATGATTAGTTTTTGCCTTTTTTTAATTTAATTTTATTATGTTATGTTAGTCACCATACATCATTAGTTTTTGATGTAGTGATCCATGATTCATTATTTTCGTATAACACCCAGTGCTCCATGCAGTACGTGCCTTCCTTAATACCCATCACCAGACTAACCCATCCCCCCCAAAACCCTCAGTTTATTTCTCAGAGTTCATGTTTTTTTGTTTTTTTTTTTTAAGTAGGTTCCACACCCAGCAGGAAGCCAACACAGGGCTTGAACTCAAGACCTGAGGCAGAAGAGTCAGATGCTTAACCGACTAAGCCACTCAGGTGCTCTGGGAAATGATTGGTTTTGACTCGGGGTATCAGGAGGGTTTCAGTGGGGATGTGATCTTTGGGCTGGGCCTTGAAGAATGAGTAGGAGTTGGCCAGGTTGATGAGCTATCATGGAAGGCATTTCCAAGCAGAGAGAATGGACTTTGTGAGTAAAGGCAGGAAGACTAAGACCTCTAAGAACTCTGCAGGTTAATACATATCTAAACTAGTCATTCTCCTGCTTTCAGGTCTTACAAACCACCTGGGGATCTTGTTATTAACACGCAGATTCTGATTCAAAAGGTTCAGGGAGGGCCTGCGGTTGTGCGTGTCTAACAAACTCCTGGGGGGCCTGGCGGCACACCTTGAGTTAAAAGGCTGAAACATTGTCAACTGTTGTGTCCTTCAGCTGAGCCCGCTTGTTAGGACAACCTAAGAGCAAGATGGACAGCACAGATTTGCCTTTCCCCGGGAACAGTTAATAAAAAGTATTAGGGGGCGCCTGGGTGCCTCAGTTGTTAAGCATCTGCCTTCGGCTTGGGTCATGATCCCAGGATCCTGGGATCGAGCCCCACATCAGGCTCCCTGATCTGCGGGGAGCCTGATTCTCCCTCTCCCACTCCCCCTGCTTGTGTTCCCTCTCTCGCTGTGTCTCTCTCTGTCAAATAAATAAATAAAATCTTTAGAAAAAGTAAAAAGTATTAGAAGCCTTTCTTTTTGAGACTTTGGTTTCAGAAACAGATTCTTCATCGTACCTGAACCAGCCAGGGGTGTGAATGAGGGTGACTCATCCTTGTGGAGGTGACACGGGAGCAGACACTGCAGGAAGGGGAGGGGAGGGGTCCAGGCAGGACCAGTCAGGTGCTGTGGGTCAAGGCAGAGCAGTGGTGAGCTCCTCTGTCTGAGGGTCTTCAGTGGGAGATAAAAGGGAAAGCTGAACAAAGAGGAGTCACACAAGTGTAAAACTGATTGGGGGCTCCTGAAGAATAATGGCAATTAGAAAAACATAACTCAAATTGCCATTTTGAGTTAGTTTGATGCTTTCTCAGGTGCTTCATTTTTAGTAAGAACATAGCTGCATCTGTCAGCATGCTGTGCTAGGAATTCGTGACACGGCTCTTTCTAAAAAATAACCTATTGGGGACTCATTGAAGTAATACTTCTTCTTTGCAAAACATCTGACAACCATGTTTTTGAGTGGTCTTAGTTGAGTAGATGATCTGGACTAATTTTCTTCTTTTTTAATTTTTAACATATAATGTATTATTTGTTTCAGGGGGACAGGTCTGTGATTCATCAGTCTTACATAATACCCAGTGCTCACCACAACACATATCCTCCCCAATGTCCATCATCCAGCCACCCCATCCCCCCCCTCCAGCAACCCTCAGTTTGTTTCCTAAGATGAAGAGTCTCTTATGGTTTGTCTCCTTCTCTGGTTTCATCTTGTTTCATTTTTTCTGGACTAATTTTCTTTATCCTATTTTCCATACATCACCCGGTCACCCTGCCCTCCTTGGGGAGCTGGTGCCTGAGTGGTTTTGCCATGTGGCAAACAGAATCCTGGAGGGCCCACCTGTTGTGCTAAAGACAGACCGTGATCTCCAAATGAGATCACTGAGCTTTTCTTCACTTTCATCTTCCCTATTTATGCTGGTTGTGAAATGCAATGGCAGACTTCGTAAGACTAATAAAAGAGGAAAGATCAAGTGATTATTTTTCACAAGAAGCATAATTCTGGTCATGCCTTCCTTTCTGTGATGAAGTTTACAACCTGCACAGATGGTCTGGAACAGCCTACATGCCTGGAATTGAGCATCCAGGGATTGGGATATCCTGCTACCTCTGTAACCTTGGACATGCCCCCACAAAAACCACTGTAGAGATAAGATCATTCTAGATCATACTAGAATAAGCAATTATTCGCTAAGTACTTGCTAAGAATAAAATCAGACAGACATGTGTACTTGTTGGAGAATTATAAAATCAGAAGCTGAAGGAGGCTGATGATATTACAATTCAAGGTTGATTCAAGACATTGTTGATATATTTACAAACACAAGGTCATCTGGTTGCTTCCACCTTGTGGTTCACTAGGTATCTTAGAACCAGGGTTTATCTCTTTCTATTTTTAAGGGTTCCATCAGAATGCCAAAAGCAGGATTCTCATGCTTTAGATTGCATATTAATCACCTGGAAGGGCTTGTTGGAAATGCAGATGCCTAGGCTGCCCCAGAGTGCTGACTCAGGAGTCCGTGTTGGTGATCTGCTGCAGGCGGCCTGAGCCCATGTTCTGAGCCTTAAGCCTTAAAGGAATCACGCTGACAGGGTAGGTCTTGTGCCACTGGGAAAAAGTTGTGTTTTTACTCCCACTACTCTTCCCCCAAAAGCTGAGTGAAGGCTATAGAAAGGGAAAATGTCCAAAGAAAGAAACACTGAATAGACAAGTCCCAATTTTTATATTCTATGTGTATTTGTAAAAGGTTGTATACAGATCAGATTTATGTGAGTTAATTTTTACTTTTTTATTGAATCCTAACGTTATATCCACTTTTGATATTCCCATGGCAGTGACTTTGCCACCCTAACTTTATTTTCCAGCTCCAAATAGCCTTTCCACCAAGACTTTTTTTTTTTTTAAAGATTTTATTTATTTGAGAGAGAGAGAGCATGAGTGGGGGGCAGGGTCAGAGGGAGAACAGACTGTCCGCTGAGCTGGGACTCTGGGATCATGACCTGAGCCAAAGGCAGACGCTTAACAGTTTAACTGACTGAGCCACCCAGGCACCCCTCCGCCAAGAATTTACCTACCTATGAATGGAGTAAGTGCACTAAGCACTGGTGGTAACGATACAACCCCTCATTTCCCTGGCACTCCCCTCGCCACACTGATGGCTACTGCTGGCCCTTCTCTGTCAGGGGGTCGCACTGCTGCTGGTTTCCTGCATCCTGGGTGGGATTTGCGCTGTGCCTGAGGCCTTGGCTCTCCCTGCACTCTGCTCACCAGTCCCCTCAGTGGTCCCTGGCTGACCTATTACATGGCTAGAGTCCCAGAGGGACCTGGCCCTTCCTACTCCTTCAGGATTCACCACCTGTCAAACCAGTTGCCCCAGTCAGCTGGTCACCAGGCCTGGTTGCATTCTACTTTAACACAGCAATTCCTTTTTTAAGATTTTATTTATTTGACAGAGAGTGAGAGAGAGAGTGAGCATACAAGAGGGGGGAAGGGGCAGAGGGAGAGGGAGAAGCAGACTTCCCACTGAGCAGGGGGCCCGAGGTGGGGCTCGATCCCAGGATCCTGGGATCATGACCTGAGCTAAGGCAAATGCTTAACCGACTGAGCCTCAGGTGCCCCTAAGCCAGTGATTCTTAACCTCAGTTGCACAGTAGGGCCACCTGAGGAGCTTTTCAAAAATACCAATGCTTGGGGCGGTTGAGTGTTTGACTCTTGATCTCAGCTCCGGTCTTGATCTCAGGGTCCTGGCTTCAGGCCCTGTGTTGGAATCTACACTGGGCCTGGAGCCTACTTCAACAACAAAACCCAATGCTTATTTCTCTCCCTGCCCCAGCTTGGGTTGGTCTGGAGCAGAAACAGGCACAGATTCTAATGTCCCCCAGGTGATCCTCTGCATAGCCACAGCTGAGAACCACAGCTCTTAAGTTCACCTATAGAACTGGGAAGATAATACCCACCTCATAGAGGTGTTTTAAGAATTAGGTGGTATAACTTAGAGAGTTACACATAGTTCCCAGCAAATGGGAAGGCACTGGACAAATGGTAGTTACTGTTATAATCATCTTCGACCCAGAGTTCAGTGCTACACCGTCAGGTCATAAAAGGACAGTGAGAACATCAAAAACTAATGATGTAATATATGGTGATTAACATAACAATAAAAAATTAAAAAAAAAAGGACAGTGAGAACTTTAGGGCTCCTTAGGTTATGGCTCTGAAGTGGCAAGGCCATGCTCATTATAGCTCTTGTCAACCAGAGTTTTACTGTTTGTAGGTCTTTGCACATGCTATCTGCTGTAACCTCTCTCTGCTTGAGGATCTCACCTCTAACAGTGTGGTGACTGGTGGTACAGGCTTTGAAGTCAGGTGGCTTGGATTTAAACCTCAGTCTGGACACTTAGACTTGGGTGATCCTGGGCACAAGACCTAAGCCTCAGTTTCCTCACCTGTAAAATGGGGATACTTATCATATAGAAGTAACATAAGGCCTATAAAGCTCTATGCTGTGTGATAGGTGCTCCAAAAATGTGGACATTACTCGCATTCATTGCTTTCACTGCTTGTAAAGTCATTTTTTTTTTTAAGCTTTTATTTATTTGACAGAGACACAGTGAGAGAGGGAACACAAGCAGGGGGAGTGGGAGAGGGAGAAGCAGGCTTCCCGCTGAGCAGGGAGCCCGATGTGGGGCTCGATCCCAGGACCCTGGGATCACGACCTGAGCCAAAGGCAGACTTTCAATGACCGAGCCACCCAGGCGCCCTGTAAAGTCATTCCTGATGATTCCACTGCACTCTTCTCTTAAGTAAGAATTTATATTTGTGGGCGCCTGGGTGGCTCAGGTGGTTAAGCGACTGCCTTCGGCTCAGGTCATGATCCTGGATTTCCAGGATTGAGTCCCGCATCAGGCTCCCTGCTCAGCAGGGAGTCTGCTTCTCCCTCTGATCCCTCCCCCCTCTCTCATGTGCTCTCTCTCATTCTCTCAAATAAAATAAATAAAATCTTTAAAAAAAATTTATATTTGTTTGGTGCTTAATACACTGGTCTGTTCTCATACTAGAAACTCTCAGACTTTTAGATTTGACCTGTGTCCTAAGACTTTTTAATTTGTTGAGAATGCTGTTTTTATGCTAAACTCAATAGGTCAGTTAGTGTTGTGGCTCTTCTGGGAAGATATTTTGGACTAAGCGCCAATTTAGATGGTCAATAAGGAGCTCCTGTTTTCTGTAATAGACCCACAAAGCTCTCCATCAATGAATCTTATCCTGTCTCAGAAAGCACGTTTAAGTAGAATGAAAAAGGTCTTAGGATCTACATTGGTTTGGTTCTGGTTTCTACTTTCACATGAACTTATAATATTGCCAGATCTCCAATTAAGTGAGAAAACTGCATCTGGGTGGTTTCCGTGGCCAGTCCTTCCCCTAGTTTCATGGTCCTCCTCTTTTCCTGCCTTCCTGTCATTTAAGAAACATTTCAGTTTTAAGTTCAGCATAAATGTTTTACTGGTTTTCTAGTTCTTAATACCCCATGCTTTACTGTTTCCCTGTTTTACTAAGTCTTCTTGAATGTTTTACTGTTTGATTTTTTAAAGAAATGCTTTCTTTTGAACTTATAAATAAGTACTTAAGAAAAAGGACTGTGAAGACAGAGTTGGCAGTTTAAAAGACATTTCCCTCTATCTATTTCCTTTGAAGTTTGTTCCTGCCTCTAAATCTCTAAAATTAGGCACTTAGAAGCTTTGGGGGAAATGTGTGAGGAAAAAAGGAAAGGGTGAAGGGTGGAATTTTTAATTTGACTTATTCTCTTCCAGAAAGTGCTTTACAAGTAAAAGCGTTATGTTTATATGCTCATACATATTTAGATATATGTATACACGTAGACAAGATTGCTTTTTAAAAAGTGAGTTTCTGGAACTCAGGATTATGTAAATAATAAAATGCATCTCCCACCTACTGCTTCTTGAACCTGCCGTGTTGCATGTAAAAGTAGAGAATTATATATTTTTAGCATGTATTTGTCAACACTGTCAACTCGGAAGAATCAGTAAGATGTAGTAATTCTTACTCGTCACACAAATAACTGTACGTGAAAACATTTGATTAATCTTTTACAATTCACATGGTACTTTTCAGAAATCTTAATATTTCATGACTCTAGTGAAGGGTTACTATGATCTTACAGAGATGGAAGGAGGCTCAGTGAAGATAAGTGACTGAAGGTCACAAAGTCACTAAGTAGAACTGCATCCCAATCCGTGACTTTGAAATCCCAAATCCAGTGTTTTACTGTGCAACATCGAAATCGAGGGCAAAATCTCCCATGCACACCAAACATTTGAGGGAAAATACAAATAGTTTTGGTCTTGACCAGAAAAAAGTCCAGTTAAACATCTGGCTAGCCGACACCTGCAGTTAAAGATTTTTTTTTCCTGACTGCACCGAGTCCTCGTCTTAAATGTCAATTGCTGGTGTCCTGACACAAGTTGCTTTTGTGGCATCAAGAACTGCCCCCTCCCTCATCCTCCATGTTCCATCTGGTCCACCATGTTCAGTCCAGGCTACTTTAAGTTAGGTAGCATTTGCTGTGTCAGATGGGTTTCAGGGTGCAGCTTATATACAAATAAATTTTAGTTGGAGTCTGATTTTCAGCAGTGGCATGCTAATCTACTGCTGATTTGTCCACAAACTTCCCTATCAACCAGGGCTAAGGCTCCTCGCAGGTTCAGCGGCCATCTGCAAACCAACACACGGATTCTTTGTTTTCTGACTAGGTCAGCTATTGGTACCTGATGCAGTTTCTCTTTAAAATATCATGCTAATTCTTTGAAGCTCCTCTCACATTCAGGCCTTCTCCACATGTTGAAGATGGTGTAACTGGGTTGTTCTACACTGTGTTCAGGCTGAGAGCCTGTTTCTCAGCCCGATGTCCTGGCTTCATCATCCACCCACCTGGCTCAGCTGCACTGGCCAAGAGTAACAGAAAGTGTGCACTCTTCTGAGCAAATCCCTGGGATCTTGCCAATGCCTTACAACACACAACCGTCCTTCACACAATCTTGGGGACTCAGCCTATTTGTGTTCTCTATAACTAGCATGTGGGAGGCACAGGGCAAGTGCTCAGGAAAAAATTCTAAATGAATGGATTCTTGGTCCCCTGCTCAAGTTACATCTGTCAGACACAAATTGCCCATTTTTAAGTAGTTTTTAAGACTATAATATGGGCCCTAGCCCTACCATCTGGATCATGTATCTTTAAAAATACAATTTATCAAAACATATGTAATGGGATTCTTACTGATTCAGGAATTATTTGCAGGGCAATTATTGCCAGTACTTCTAATGTTGCAGGGAAAGAAAATCATAGCTTCAGGAGCTGCTATATATACTCTTGCCTGTGCACTTTGCTCTTTTCCTGAGAAGCAAAAATGGGGTTAAAAACTACTTTAGCAGGACAATGTGCGTACAGTTAACACTACCGTACTATATGCTTAAAGGTGGTTAAAATGGTAAATTTTACAACAGAAAAAAAGTACTTTAAAAAATTTACTAGACAGTGCTAGATTTTTGGAACTTGAAAAAAAAAAATCAGAGAAGTCCTCACAACCTCATTGGAAACTCACTGTAAGAATACACTTAAATGAGCAGCCAGCTATTTGTGTGTATACAAGAGTCACAAGAGTCCTCTCTCAAAGAAATAACACTTCACACACTGGCTAAGTTGGTTAAGTCCAAGTTTTTTCACAGAAATTGCAAAGCCCTGGGGCACCTGGGTGGCATAGTCAATTAAGCATCTGACTCTTGATATTAGCTCAGGTCATGATCTCAGGGTTGTGGGACTAAGCCCCACCTCAAGCCCCGCATTGGACTCTGTGCTCAGCATGGAGTCTGCTTGTCCCTATCTCTCTGCTGCACATGCACGCTCTCTTTCTCAAATACATAAAATCTTAAAAAAAAAACAACAAAAAAAAGAACTTGGAAAGATTTTCATGGTCTGGCTTCTGTTTCTGGGTGAAACCCATACAGTCAGTGCTCTTTTTTCCATTTCTCGAACAGGATGCTTTCTTGTGCTTCACACTTTCCCCATCATTTTTATCTTTAAAAAAAAACTTAATTATTAAATTTTTCTTATTTTTAAGTAATTTCTATACCCAGTGTAGGGCTTGAACTCACAACCCTGAGATCAAGAGTCACATGCTCCTCCAACTGAGCCAAACAGTCGCCCCAATGATTTTGTGTTATTTTTTTAAGCTCTATGCTCAACGTGGAGCTTGAACTCACAACCCCAAGATCAAGTCACGTGCCGTACTGACTGAGCCAACCAGGCACACCTTAATTTTAAGCAAACTCTACACCATGTGTAGGGCTTGAACTCATAACTCCGAGACCAAGAGTCACATGCTTTACTGACTGAGCCAGCCAGGCGCCCCTTCTTCTCTTACTCATCCTGCAGAGCTCAGCTTAAATGCCATCTCTTTACGGAGGCCTTCTTTAAACTCCTTGAGGTTTGGGTCTCTTGCCATCTCTGGACCGAGCCATTGATTGATCCACACTCTTGCAGAAGTCTGGATTTTCCCTTTGTAGCATTTAATACAATTTTACTTCTGTAATGATACTAGTCTTTCCCACAAGCCTGAAAGTTCCATGAGGTAGGGACTGTTTTTTCTTGCTAACCATGATATTATTAGGGCCCAGCAGGTACTCACTCAGTACTCTCTTAACAGGTAGATACTTTTCCCACAAATCTATCTTAGTAGATACTCTCCAAGAGTATGTGGAGAGGTACATGAAGTTTGTGAGCTCGGTGGTGGAGACAGTGGTTGAACAGCCAGAGGGATGGAAGAGTTCAGGGCTGGTGTAGTGGGGAAGCAAGAAGGGATCCTGGGGAGACTAAAGGATGCTCATTTAAGTTCCCCATGTCCCCAACATCCCATTCCCATACCAAATGAGTCATTCTTCAATCACCTATGCATTCATTTCTTTAGAGAAAGAGGTAAACATCAGAGTATGAAACCAAGGCCAAAATAACTTTGCAGAATTAGACTGTGTCCAGGAAACCAGTCACAATTCAACTGGACTGGACTTCAACACAGAAATGATTGTGTTCCTCCAGATAATCTTCAATTTCGGAAGCTTACATTCCTTGAATATGTGGAAAGATAAATACACCTTCTTCTGCTGTCAGTTGCTGAGAAAGAACTTTGTTCTCCTGATGGACCAACACTATTTCTTTTTTGCTGCTCTTTTCCCTTCTCCTTTCTTTGGTTTCCCCTTCCCACGAAGCTTCTTTAGACGCAACTGCTCATCCCTGAAGTCCTGGTGCTCGTCTCTGAGTGGAGAAAGAAAAAATAATTAGCCTGTATTTTTACCTGATGGGAACAGCACACCATTCTAGCACTCTTCCCTCAGGCTGCTCCGGTTATCAGTCCCTGACTTCTCAGGGCACATGCTCAGCTTGGTGAACAGAGAGGACAGAGAGTCCCCAACATACACATGGGCTGTGTTCCAAAAGTTCATTTCTAAGTCACAGTGTCCCCTCACAGAAACAATGCCACAAGCGACTAAAATTCCCAGGCCGGCCCCTATAAACCAAAGCAACAATGATACAATGCTGATAATTACCCCAAATTTCCCTATAATGCTAACATTGAACATAGGGAAACAGAAAGTGGGTCTAAGCTTGAAGAGCTACACAGAGACCCTGAGAGTCCCAGGAATTAGCACCTCCTATGAGGGGAAGAGGTCTGAAGAAAGCTGCCTTAATGGCCATGGATAATCCACACAAAAAGGCTGCTGGGGAAAGGCTCAGGTAGAAGGAAGCCAAATCAACAGACACTCTAGAGATCAAGGCAGCCAGGGCTGTTTGTACATATGGATGGGGTGTAAGCTGAAGACTGCCTGTACTCTACAGAAATGACTGCATTCTAAGATTAAATACCTAAAACAGTATCGCATTTAAATATGTAAGGTTTGGAGCCCATTTCAACCTGGGTTCAAAATCACAGCTCGTCTACCACTTAGTAACCGTGTGACCTGGGATAAGTCATTTTCCCTGTTTTTTTTTTAAGATTTTATTTATTTATTTGAGAGAGAATGAGATAGAGAGAGAGAGCATGAGAGGGGGGAGGGTCAGAGGGAGCAGCAGACTCCTTGCTGAGCAGGGAGCCCGATGTGGGACTCGATCCCGGAGCCCCAGGATCATGACCTGAGCCGAAGGCAGTGGCTTAACCAACTGGGCCACCCAGGCGCCCCTCCCTCTCTGTATCTTAGTTTCCTTACCTGTCAAGTGTGGATAATAATGGCATACAAATTAAATATAAGAGGGGGTTGTGCTGGGCCCAATTGTTAACTCCTTAGGTAGTTTTAAAATAGACTGGTTTTGTAGGGTACACTGTTCCATTCCATGAACATGATGGATACAGCTGACCTCTTCAGAAGCAGCTATGATTGTCCCCAAATCATCTATTCTCAACAGAGCAGCCAGAGTAATTCTTCTAAATTATAAGCGAGATCATGTTGCTCCTCTGTTCACAGGCCTACAGACGGTTCCCCACTTTACCCAGAGCAAAAGCCAAGACCTTGTCCTGGCCCTCAGAGCCCTTCATGATCTGCCTGGGGCCTTCTGCCTGGGGCCCTACCACTCTCTCGGTCGCCTGTGCTACTCCTGGAACACGCCAAGAGAACTCCCACCTCAGGGCCTTTGCTCTGCTCTTGCCTCTGCTCAGCAGTTCTTCCCCAGATCCCACTTGTCCCACTCACTACAAGTCTCTGCTAAGACCTCATCTTCTCAAAGAGGCTGACCTTGACTGTTCTGTTTAATACTGTGACCCGTCCTCTCCCCGCCCACCATGTGCCCTATATTCTTCATCCTGCTCAGGTGGCTTTACTATTTTTTCCCCACAGCACACTCAACTTTATAGCATACCACATCTTTTACTCATCCTGTATGTTTGTTCTCCTCTTCTTCCTTCCCTCCTTCCCATCAACCCTCAGCCAGAAGGAAAGCTCCAAAGCCAGGGGTCTTTGTCTCTGATGATATAGCCCAAGCACCTGTGTGCCTGAGTGACTGAATGAGTCGGTGTTTGGGAGAACCTGTGCCTTCCTCCCTCATTTGCAGGTCTTTGAGTAAAATTTTCTTTACTGAAGATTTATCTAGTTTCATCCTGCCTGATGCCACAGGAGGCTTTCCATTAGAGGCACCATTTACCGTAACTAGTGACTAAATACATGAAAATCATTGTGCTTTTCCATGGATAACTAAATGCTAAGTATTTTCTCCCCGTCCCCAAAGATAGTCAAGGTTTTATTTTTCAAACAAATGGAGAGTGGCACCAAACAGGTAAATTAAAATAGCTGAATATGATTTTGTTATGGGTTATAGTTTTCTACTCAGGAGATCTGCCTTCCAATGGTATTTTATTTTGGGTCATAATAAAATTAATTTTTATTTTCTGAGCTCAGACTAATAGCAAGGGAGAAAGCCCCAGAGCAATTCCAGAAATTCAAAATATGTCATGGATTATAATCTCTATTATAATATATTAACTACGAAAATCTATTTTGCTCACTGCTGTTCCCCTGGTGCCCATCTTAAGTGTCTGTACATGGAAGGTATTTAAAAATACACCCACTGGATGGATGAATGTACCAGCTTTTATTTTTTTTTATTTTTTAAAGATTTTATTTATTTATTTGAGAGAGAATGAGAGACAGAGAGCATGAGAGGGAAGAGGTTCAGAGGGAGAAGCAGACTCCCTGATCAGCAGGGAGCCCGATGTGGGACTCGATCCCGGGACTCCAGGATCATGACCTGAGCCAAAGGCAGTCGCTTAACCAACTGAGCCACCCAGGCGCCCTGTACCAGCTTTTAGCTACCTGGAATGAACTATTAATTTTACTATATTAGAGTGAATAGTCCCAAATTAACTTCTGTATTACTGTCCTAAGACAAGTCCAATTAAACACATTAAATTTTCTTAAAAAGTAGATTTATTTATTTTTAAAAGATTTTATTTTTAAGTAACTTCTACACCCAACATAGGGCTCAAACTGACAACCCTGAGATCAAGAGTCACTGAGCCAGCTGGGCACCCAAAAAGTAGATTTACTTTAACTTTACACAATTACGCACTGTTTGAATTCTTTTATAATGATCATGTATCAGTTTGGTAATTAAGACTTTCTTTTAAAGAAAATGATCACACAGGTATTTGATCTTTTCTCTTTCTAGAGCAATACAAAGTCCTGAGCACCCACTTCCTATACATACACAAACATACAACACATGGTGGTAAGAGCCTGTGCGATCTACATATTACTCTTTTTTCTTTTAAGTAGGCTCCACACCCAGCGTGGAGCCCAATACGGGGCTTGAATTCACGACCCTGAGATCAAGACCTGAGTTGAGGTCAAGAGCCGGGTACTCAACTGACTGAGCTACTGAGGTGCCCTCGCATATTACTCTTAAAGGTGAATTACAACTTGGGCGCCTGGGTGGCTCAGTTGGTTAAGCGACTGCCTTCGGCTCAGGTCAAGATCCTGGAGTCCCGGGATCGAGTCCCGCATCGGGCTCCCTGCTCAGCAAGGAGTCTGCTTCTCCCTCTGACCCTCTTCCCTCTCGTGCTCTCTATCTCTCATTCTCTCTCTCTCAAATAAATAAATAAAATCTTTAAAAAAAAAGGTGAATTACAACTTATTTAGACCAAAGTTACGTATCAAAAAGGGCACAAACTAAAAATGCCAGAAAAAGGTTGAAGGAAGTAAGAACTCCAACAAAACTGCCACTAGGAAAGAAAGGAGGCTCCTGTAAACTAGCTAGGAAGGAGATTGGCTTTGGGGCAGGGACTCTTCATCTGATCAATGAGAACCTGCTGCTCTGGCAGCCTGTAGGTAGGGGTTGGCTGGGGGGAGCTGGGGGTGGGGAGAGGTTTTCCTCTGCAGCATCTGGATCAGTTTTCCTCTGCATCCTTTAGAGTGCTCTTAAATTAATAAATAATTAAACATATCTGTAGCTCAGTATCTTGTCAATGTTAGTCCAGTTTTAGACACAATTAAAATATGTCTTCCAAAATGTGGTTTCCTTTTTTGTTTCTTTCAGTGTGCCCGTTATGAGTATTTTAAAAGCCTTTCCCCCTAAAAACTATGCTTTTTGAGCCATCTGGGCACTATTATAAGAACCACAAAACTGTTAAAGATAAAAAGCCTAACTTTTTCCTTTTCTGATCTACTAGAAAAATCTCTTAACAGGTTACTCTCTGTTTTTTGCCATTACCTATAGAGGCCAAGAAAACGTAGAGTCCCCATGAGCGCAAAATAAGTGTTGTGATTTGGATACCAGTCATAAGTCTCCTTCCTCTTGGCCAGAGGCTGCTCACTGAACAGTTTCACCACTTTCATGGATTTGGAATCAGTAGGCCTGGCCACTTCACCGAACAGCCGGGCACTCAGACGAGTCATGCGCAAGGCATATTCTGAAAGTGAAGACATTTCTTGAGCAGCAAGGAGCAAGAGTCCCTACAGAAAATGAGAAGATAAACAGGTTAGTGTATGAAATTCCATGATTATCTAAAGAACACTTTAGAAAATAAAAACAGCAAGCCACGTGTGGATCAGTCATGTGGCTGGCAGGACATGCCTTGGAGTTGAGAAATATCCACAGTCCAAATGGTGGTTTCCTTTGCTTGCTTTACATTTCTAATTTCTACATTTGATGTTCCCATACTACTATCTTGCTGTGCTGCCCTTTTTACAGTGAACCATTTTGTTATTTACTGATAGTCAGTTTACCTATTTGTAGGCTAGATGAGGACAGACAAATGAGTTATCCAACCACAGCATTATTATACCTTCAGAAAACACCCACCTCAGCAATCTGTAGAATAAAAATGCTGACTGCTTGCCATCTGAAGGTTTAATCATGACAGAGAAATAATTATCCTGTTGTCTTTATTATCAGCCCTTTGAACACTGTTCTCCTCAAGGGCTCCAGATGGCTCTGAGAACTGCTAATGAGTTATGAGGTCATTTAGCCTCTAGGTTGCTGGACTGAATTCTGCTTAGAGACTGAGAGCCATTTGGGAAAAACAAAACAGAGATAGTAGTCTTACAGAAATAAACTCAACAGCTCTTAAGATTCATTTTATTCCTGAATAGAAGGATTTATGGGTTATAAGGTTATCTGTCTTATCTTCCATCTTATATATTCTGCTTTAATGAATACTAAGTTCTTATTAGCTGAAAACAGTAACTTTTTCTTTAGAGGCACAAGCACAGAATGTTGAAATAGGTCTAAGGATGATATCTGTAGTATGCAGAAATTACAGCTAAAATACATCAAAAATTATATAGGTGATACAGAAAAATCAAGAACGCTGCTGATGGAATAACTGTCTCATTCCACTCCAGACCAGATGTAGAGGTTAATGCTAGCAGAATATACTAGTTTATGTGAAATTTTGTAGTGAGATGAGAATCTTTGCTAAGAGACTGTCCTGGGGGGACAGTTCAGTGGAGACGAAAAAGAGTTAACATCTAAACAGAAAAAAGGTATAAACTTATCCTGAAAAAACAATGGGAGGAAAAAAAAAACCAAACCCAAAAAACCCAACCATCCTAGGGCACCTGGCTGGTGCAGTCAGTAGAGCACAAGACTCTTGATCTTGGTCGGGGTCATGAGTTCAAGTCCCACGTTGGGCACAGAGTTTACTTAAATAAGTAAATCTTAAAAAAAAAAAAAATCCTCCTAAACAAGAATGGGGCCAAATTTCAAAATAACTCTTGCAAGTAAAAAGAACCAAACCCAAAACCTGTATTTAAATTAAGGAATTTTTCATGTCCAAATCGAGATTCACTGAAAGAGCAGAGGCTGACCTCAAACCAATTGCAGAACGCCAATCTCAAACCATTTACCAAGGTCAACACCCACCAAATGGGCCAACAGTGCCATCTGAAGGCCAGCAATGGGAGAACTGTCGGATCCAGGGTCTCTTCCCTGCCCCTCCAACCTGGGAATCACCTGCAAACCTTCTTCTTCCTTTTCCTTTCAGCACTCCCGTTCTCAGATTTGCTTCTCACTCAACTCTTGGTCCATTGTGTGGATAGGAATGGGTTGGGTTGGGTTGTTAGGGGTAGGGTTATATTTTCATCAGTGAGAAAAGAAAGGCATTAACAGTTTAATGTATAAATAGGAAATAGTAACAAATCAGTGCTATACACCTCTAAAGGCCTTGCAAATGCCCACGAGTTGCCTTCAGAGGCTCCAGTTTCTTTGCATGCTTTACCTTTTCTCTTCCTTCAGTTGAATTATCTTTTTTCCATACATTAGATTAAAAAAAAAAAACGGTTTCTTAATCAACTTTGCTTTGTTTTGCTTAATTGCTGAAATGGAATCCGAATTGATTTCTGTTGCAAGTGCACAGTATTTCCACAGTCAGTTATCTGGTGGCCAGGGAACTATTGTTTTGTTACAATGTTCTCAAATATGTTCCAAATTCCATCACTTTATTTTTAAATGAAGAGGCAGCATGGAGTCCTGAGGCCTAGGTTTGCATCCTGGCTCTGCCATTTATTAGCTGGGTTAAAGTCACTTATTTTCTAAATCTGAGTTTCCCTTTTGGAAAACAAAGCTTACAGGACTACTGTGAGAAATAAGTTAAAGCTGTGGCACTCAGTAAATGGTAACTTAAAAAAAAAAGAAAAAACCTAAACATGTTTTTAAGTTTGGTGCTCATATGATCTAGCTGGACACAGTTATTTCTTGTCTTTATTTTTTATTTTTAAAAGATTTTATTTATTTGAGAAAGAGAGCATGAGCAGGGGGGAGGGGCAGAGGGAGAGGGACAAGCAGACTCCCTGCTGAGTGGGGAGCCCGACATGGGGCTCTATCCTAGGACCCTGAGATCATGACCCTGTGCCAAAGTCAGACACTTAACTGACTGAACCACCCAGGCGCCTGTTTTTTTACCGTTTTATTTTTAAGCAATCTCTGCACCTAACACGGTGCTTAAACTCACAACCCTGAGATCAAGAGCTGCATGTTCCACCGACCGTGCCAGCCAGGCACCCCTATTCCTTGTCCTCATTTAATCATGCAAAGGAGATACATACTCCATGCAGTTAAACCTATACCTCCCTGGAATGACATCCTCACTTATAAAAACTGACAGCCAGAGAAACACAGGGGAGGGGACCAGCAGCTTGGTAACTTGACAGGCAGCAAGGAGGAAGGGACTCCTTAGAGTGGTCACTGAAGCCATCACAGGATGCTGTTATCTCCAGGCCCACTTTGGAATGTAGCAAATTACTGGGACACATAAATGGTAAGTAATGAAGTCTCATTAGAATCCACTGGGACATGGCTATATCACAAAATCCAAGTCTCAAAACTTCTATGATGAAGAAAGGGAATAAGCCTCTTCAAAACTGAATCCCTTACTAGAAACAAAGATCCATTTGCTAAACAGAAGAAAACTGAAGGGGCACCTGGGTGGCTCAGTCAGTTAAGCATCTGCCTTGGGCTCAGGTCATGATCCCAGAGTCCTGGGATTGAGCCCCACATCTGGCTCCTGGCTCAGCGGGCAGCCTGCTTCTCCCTCTGCCTGCCTCTACCTCTGCTCGTGCTCGCTCTCTCTTTGTATCTCTGTGTCTCAAATGAATAAATAAAATCTTAAAAAAAAGAAGAAGAAAACTGAAAATGATTATAACAATTATCAATTACTGCTTTGTAGTCTCCTTCCAGAGACCAGACATATGCCTCTGGTGAAGAATGGCATAGGAGCTTGGTATATATATATATTTTTTAACATAGACTAAAACAGCTGAACAGTTCTGTTGTCCATAAATATCGGTCCTAAGACCGGCAGATTGTCATTTTTTACTACCTTAATTTTTTTAATTGGAAAGCCTTACTTAGGATTTTTCAGGACCCTAGTATGCCTCCTTACAAAATCTTTCAATTTTATCTTAAAAAATAAAAGAAATATTATGTAAAAGACATTAAAGTAAAAGGCAAAAAACTTACATGTCAGTTCGATTTTTATTGTACAAAATAGTCACCTAAAAACGTCATTTTTCCTTAAAGGTGATCTAAAGAAAACAGTACCATGAGGAATAATTAACTGGAGTGGAAAATGCTAATCAAAAATAAATAAAAAATTATATACACACACATACATATTTTCAAATGTGCGGGAGCAAGACATGTTAAGCCCACACAAGAAAATTCCCATATTTTTACTTTGGCATAAAAGGGCAAGTTTCTTTGATCTTTCTGATAGGTTTGATGCATTTAAAAGGTCAGGTTTTCAATAACTGGCTTTGGATTAGTTTGCCTTTTTTTCTTTGAAAAGGGCAGACTGATGTGCAGGAGTTCTTAACCTGGCTTTCCCTTAGCGTGGCGAATTCCCTTGGTAGGCCGAAATATGTGTGTGCGCGCGCGCCCCCGTGTGCAAATTCTGCTGGGGGAGCTTTCTCCAGTTTCTCAAGAAACCTCCGGTTGGTGGAGAGCACCAGCTCTGGGATCTTGCCTCGGCGTTTTGATGGCCATGTCATGTTTGCAGTAGTTGGCATTCTTTGCCCCGGTTTTCTCATCTACGACCTCAGAGCAGTTACACAACCTCACTGCGTTGAGGCTGACAGGCAAAACTCACGACACAGTGGGGTTGCCCTAATAATCATCAGGCCTCAGGGAACCCGTTCTGCACACGTATTTCACAAAAAAACAATCTAAACACGATGCTTTATTTTTAAAGTCTGGTACCAGTTGTTTCACTGGGTCGTAGAGACGTGACCGGCTCTGAACGTTATGTCCGCTTTATTAGTTCAACAAAAACGCCTCCAATCCCCTGCAACTGACTGGATCACACTTGCCTGTGATGGAAGCAGGTATCAAGTCAACCGAGGCTTGCATCGGTAGGATATTTCGGGGGGAAAATTTTTTTTTTTTTTAGTTTACTTTATAATCTCTACACCCAAGGTGCGGCTCCAAGACCCCGAGGTCGAGTCGCACACTCTACCCACTGAGCCAGCCAGCACCCGCATATATTTTTCTTTCAAATGGCAGAATCTGCATCCCCGCACACAAAGCCACGGTGCAGAAACGCTGTCTGATGAGCTGAGAAACTGAGGCTTGCACGCGACCTAATCAGGAAGAGAGTAACTGCGCCGGAGAGGAAACTACGCTAGCGTCCTTCGTTTGGTAAATTCCCCAATTTACGCAGGAAAAGGCCAACTTGTTTGTAGGATGGTGTGAAACCTCCGAGCTAGTTAATAATGAAATCGACTCATCTTACTTTTGGCGACTGGAGAAGGTTGGAAACCCTCGCAGGACCTCTCTAACCACCGCCCGAATCTCACTACAGACCCCCGCGAAGCTCCGGGACAATCTTACCTACTCGCGACCTTCCTCTCCCGAGCGCTCGTCTCCCGGAAGGCCCGCCCCCGGCCGGGCTCCAAGCTCCCGCGGGAATCTGCAACGGAGAGCAGTGGAGAAACGGAAGCTCGCGGCTAGAGGGGAGCCCTAGTGAACCCGGAACTACTAGCCTCTCTTTTGGAGGTCTCAAAGGTCATACCTGGCACCTGCGCAGTGAGGGTAGAGAGTCTTGTTTGCGGAGTGGAGGCGGTGGTTTAGGGAGAAAGATTGGCTTTAGTGGAAGGTCTTGCAGCGTTCGCTAAATTTATTTTGTTGGAAAATGCCTACAGAGCTGCCCTCCAAACAATGGTTGGGCGCGTGCCGCGTAGTGGAGGATGAAATGCACTTTATTTTTTCTGTTCCTTCCGCTTTCTGTGTGTTTTCATTCTCTTTTCATCCAGCCGAGGCCTTGACGTGCTCCAAGGGCATTGCTTGACTGGGGCCTGAAGCGTCTTCTGGCCCCTCTGGGATGCCATTTTCCCTCTCTTTGCATTTATCCACTCTTCCTCTACTGGTCGAGTAGTATCATCTGTAGGAGGCCATTCTTGATACCCCTTTGCTGGATTAGGGCGCCAATTGGAGCTGCCTGTGTATCTCCCCTGGTGGCCCGGAAGCTTCTTCAGGGAATAGGGATGGGATTTTTATCTGACTCCTCAGTAGTGACCTAGATACTGCTTGGCAGACAGTAGAAATACTCTTTTAAGTATATCCCTCCATACTAAATGGGCTCTCAAGCTCGCCACATCTCATAGGCATTGTATGAAGCATTTATTGACTGATAGTAGGGATGAAAACATTTTCTGAGCATTATCCAAGGACTTTCATAAATACTCTAAAATGTACCCTGGAATTAAGGCACATCAGCAGCAAACCATATACCCAGAGCGTATTCTATTGACACTCTCTTCCCTCCTGTAGAATTGTGTTATTTTTTGACATTTTTAAAAAGGGAAAAAGAAAAAAGCCCCAAATGGAATCATTTCTCTCTACCCACAACCCCCCATAGCAAACCAAGACTTAATCAGTTTAAAACTCCCAGGAACTTGACCTTTTAACAGTCAATCTGAAATTTCCTGATCACTAGTGAGGTAAACTGCATGATAAAAAGCTTGCCTTCTCGGGGTGCTTGGGTGGCTCAGTTGGCTCGGGTCATGATACCAAGTTCCTGGGATAGAGCCCATGTTGGGCTCCCTTCTGAGTAGGGAGTCTGCCTTTCTCTCTCCCTCTGCCCCTTCCCCTGTTCGAGAGCTCGTGCTCTCTCTCTCAAATGAATAAATAAAATCTTAGGGCAAAAAAAACAACTTGCCTTCCCAGTAGTTAGTAAATATAAGATCCTACATCAACCAAAAAAGTCTATGACTTCCGTGGCCAGAAAATTCTATCACAGATTTATTGATGAAGAAACAGAATACCAAAGTCATTATTTTATTTATTTATTTTTTAAATATTTCATTTATTTATTTATTTATTTATTTATTTATTTATTTATTTGAGAGAGAGCACAAGCAGGGGGAGCAGCAGGCAGAGATGGAGGAGAGGGAGAAGCCGGCTTCCTGATGAGCAGGGAGCCCCGATGCAGGGCTCTATCCCAGGATCCTGGGATCATGATCTGAGCGGAAGGCAGATGCCCCAACTGACTGAACCACCCAGGCAGCCCCAAAGTCATTATTTTATAGTGAAAGCTGACATAAAGGAGTTCATAGCTTTGAAAGCTGACACGTGGTTTCACGTGATAATGAATATCTTACCACACTTCTGGAGGCTATAGAGGTCGGAGGGGGAGGTCTTACCTGATACATTATAACCTGCAGCCCTTGTGGTGTTTTGAACTGGCCAACAGTAGGGTATAGAGGCTACTCCTATAGGTTCCTTATATGTAATTTCTTTGTATATAATTTCTTTGGCTTTTTCATTTTCTCTTCTAGTTTCCTATAAAAGTACAACTTTTTAGTAAGTAAGTAAAGCATAAAAAAACAAAAACAAAAACAAAAAACTTTGCTTTCCTACGCCACCCACAAAAAATGTCCTGGCTTGAGACAATTCTTTCCTTTATTTTGCTAGTAATTTTCTTGCCCCACCCTACTACCATTTTGTATAGCTCCTCAGAGCTCCTTTCTACTTGCTAAATGGGATGCTGCTCCATTCATAAATTGCTTAATAAAGCCTACTGGATCTTCAGGTTTATTCAGTTGAATTTTGTTTTTTTTTTAATTTTGTTTTTTAGTAACATCTTATTAATCTATGCTATGGAATTTGCTTTTATCAAGTTGTTTCGACATGTTATCAGTCTATGATACAGTAAGTAGCATTCTAAACTTGGGTCTGGTGTGAGTTTACTGCAGTTATATTTACACACAGTGTAATGAGTATACCTCATCCTTTTTCATAGTTCAGTCCAAAAAGAACATTCTGGGTAGAAATTCTACCTTGTCTTTTGTGTTTTTGTGTAGTTGGCTGTGTTTATCTAATAGCCACTGAATCATGTAAACAAGGAGGCTCCCTTTGCATGTTGGGCTGTTAGAAAGTTTAAAGCCAAATTTGCAGTGGACCCATGGCAACAAGTATTATATGTATATTTGCATAAACCTTGTTGTTGTCTCCATTTTTATATCTATTTTTGATTTTTCCCTTTTCACCTATGATTTGTGTTATTAATATGTTTTGTGAATCTCTCTATAAGCTACCATAACTCTTGAAACATACAAAGGTATAAAGAGTTATAAGTGGCCACTCTTGAAGCTGCCTTTGTCCTTCCAACCAACCTAATATTCTTTTTTAAATTTTTTATTGTTATGTTAATCACCATACATTACATCATTAGTTTTTGATGCCAACCTAATATTCTTGAAACTTTAGCAACCACCCATAGCCCATGTGATTGATTAACTGAACCTTTTTTTGTATATCTAAGATCATGCATTCTTTCCTAGAAAAGAATAGAGCCCTTCTGCATGTCTCAAAACAGAAACCAGACCCTCTTGCACATCCCCCCAACCCCAATGCCCTGCAGTAAGGAACCAGACTCACTTGCACAATCTTTGAGCACTGTGAAAGTGTCTGTAGCTGGTACCATTAAGTCTGCACAGTAATCAAGAAATGTTACAGACTGCACTCCCTTTACTGATTAACTGCCCTAAACCCCTTTAAAAATCCTTGGGCTAGCAGAAGCCTTGGAGTTGGCCTTTGGGCAAGAGTCTGCCTTCCTCTAGGTTGCCGGCCTCCTGAATAAAGTTCATATTCCTTTCCAATTAAAACTCATCTCTTGAATATTAGCTTTTCGAGCCACAGGCACCCGAACTTGGGTTTTGGTAACACTCTGGGTACTTTGCAATATGACTCTCATTAAGTCAAGCTTATGGAGTTCCTATTAATTTCCTGAGCCTGCTGTACCAACATACCACAAACTTGATGGCTTAAAACATCAGAACATTATTCTCTCATGATTCTGGAGGCCATAAATCCAAAGGCAGTGTCACTGGGCCAAAATCAAAGTGTTGACAGGGCCACACTCCATCCAGAGGCTCTAGGGTAGAATCGGTTCTTTGACTCTCCCAACTTCTGGTGGTTACTGGCATTCATTGACTTTTGACCACATCACTCCAATCTTCAAGGCCAGCATCTTCAAATATCTCTCTGCCTCCTCTTCACATCACTGTTCTCCTCTATGTGTGTCAGAACTCCTAATGCCTCCCTCTGATAGGGATACACATGTAATTGCATTTAGGGTGCACTTGGATAATTCAGAATAATCTCGCCATCTCAAGGTCAAAATTTAACCTCTTCTAGACATTGACTTGCAGGCTTTGGTTTACCCACTTGTTCTTTCAAGTTCAGGCTTTTTTTTTTTTTTAAGATTTATTTAAGAGAGGAGGGAGCAAGGAGAGGTAGGGGCAGAGGGAGAGGGAGAGAAGCAGGCTCCCCACTGAGCAGGGAACCCTGACCCAGGGCTCAATCCCAGGACTCTGGGATCATGACCTGAGCTGAAGGCAGACGCTTAACCAACTGAGCCGTCCAGGCATCCCTCAAATTAAGGTTTCTTTCTTTCTTTTTAAAGATTTTATTTATTTGACAGAGACAGAGACAGCAAGAGCAGGAACACAAGCAGGGGAAGTGGGAGAGGGAGAAGCAGGCTTCCCGCTGAGCAGGGAGCCCGATGTGGGACTTGATCCCAGGACCTTGGGATCATGACCCGAGCTGAAGGCAGCCGCTTAACGACTGAGCCACCCAGGCGCCCTCAAATTAAGGTTTCTTTAGGGACATTTCTTACAATTAGATATTGTTGTATAATCAGAGATTGCATTATAAATTTCTATTTCTATTGCTCAGTATTTTAAAATTGTGGGCTGCTCAACGGGGAGCCTGGTTCTCCCTCCCTCTGCTCCTCCCCCCGCTCATGCTTTCTTTCTCTCTCTCTGTCTGTCAAATAAATAAACACAATCCTTAAAAAAATAAAATTGTGGGCTATGAATCATTACTTGGTTGTGAAATCAATTTAGTATGTTGTGAGCAGCCTTAAAAGACACTAGAACAGGGAATATCAGAGTGCATCACATAAAATGTGGGTAATTATTGTTTCATGAAACAATATATATGTATTGGATCATAATGTAAAATATACTTCTTATTCTAGGTGGTGGCAAAATGGAAAGCCTCTGTTGTACACAGTTTCATTACTCATCATACTCTATGACAAATATTCCTTGCCATTAGACACAGCAAGAATTAAAATTCACATCATCTTCAGGTTCTTATTGTGTGGCATAGTCCAAGGGGCAGGTGGATACTTATTCCTTTTGGTAAATTAATTTACAGATTCCCTATTTCTATAAGTACTCATTCCCAGCATTATCTCCTATCTCCTATTTCTGCATTTATGGTAGTTCTTTTCTCACTTTATACACACACACACACACACACACACACACACACACACACACACAAAGGTGTATCTCCCTTCAGGGAGTATAAAACCCTTTTGGATGACAAACAAAGGGACAATTTAAGATGTTTTTTAGAGAAGCTTCCTTTAATGACCAATCAAGTCACCATAAACCATTAGGCTTCCTGTCTTTTCCTGTCTGATGTATATTCCAGGTAAGGGTGAAGTATGGCTGTTAGAAATACAGTAATTGGATAGTTGTTGTGATTTTCTGAAATCTGATACACTGTGTGAGTGTGAGTGTTGGAAGTGATAGTAAATCTCCTTTAATCATCATCCTCTGTAGCTAAGAAGTGCATGGTTATTGAAGGAGAGTCTGCTGAAAGCAAAGCCAAGGCAGTGTTTAAGAATATCGAACCCTCAATTTTTCCCCACATGTTTAAACATAAGCAATTCTTTTCAGCTATTCTTAATTCTTATGTGTAGGACGTGTCATTATCTGGAAAGGAAGGCAACTTTGAAGCTGAACTAATAAAGGTTAGTGACATTGATTATTTTATTGATTACTTTAAATACAGAAGGGATTATTTTAAGGGACCTTCATTTTTTTCACATCACACTGGAATAATCTGCAAAGAAGTCATACATAATTTTATTTTATTTTAAATTTGGTATGTGTTATTCATTAAAGTTTAAAACATACTGTAGGGGTGCCCATGCCTGGCTGGCTCAGTCTGCAGAGCATGCGACTTGATCTCAGGGTCGTGAGTTCAAGCCCCATGTTGGGCCTAGAACTTACTTAAAAAAAAAAAATACTGTGAAATCACAGATACAGTTTACCAGATATTTACCATTCCTCCCCTTTCCAGGCGTAAGTTTGGAGTGCATTTCATGGCAATCTTGGGATTCCATAAGCCATATGTCTATTTCTGGCCAATGAGTTGTGAAGAGAAGTGAAGCATCACTTTCACCCATATGAAACTCTCCAGAGCTCTTTTCCCTCTGGCACAGAGGGTCCTTGCTCTGTTGATCTAGGCCTCTGAGTAGTTATGAGGAGTGGATTCTGCGACATCAGCCACAGTGTGCACACAGCTTAGGTGAGAAATGAGCTTTTGTCGTTTTAAGTCGTACACTTTTGTTGTTTGTTATTGCAGCATGATCTATCCTATCCGATACACTTATTTTATAAAATTCTTTTTTTTTAAAGATTTTATTTATTTATTTAATTGACAGAGAGAGAGAGAGAGAGAGAGAGAGAGACAGCGAGAGAGGGAACACAAGCAGGGGGAGTGGGTGAGGGAGAAGCAGGCTTCCCACTGAGCAGGGAGCCCGATGCGGGGCTCAATCCCAGGACCCTGGGATCATACCTGAGCTGAAGGCAGTCACTTAACGACTGAGCCACCCAGGTGCCCCTATTTTATAAAATTCTATCATGGAAGTAATGTGGAGCCAGGAGCAAATGGTCAAGAAAAAATTCTTGAGGCATTTTTGGTGCAAAAAGTGCTTTTATTGTAGCATGAGGACATGGCCTGTGGGCACAAAGAGTTGCCATTTTGCTGTGTGAAGCTACTGGTTATATGCTTAGTGCTCAAGGGGGAGGGGACATGCATGGAGTATTAGATCATAAACATCTTCTTCAAATTTCTACTTGTAAAACTACTTTTGTAAGATTCCTCTGGTGCCATCATTCACCTTGATATTAACTATCAGTGAGATGTACAGGCAGTCATGAGAACCTTTAAGAATGTAGCAACCAGGGATGCCTTGTGGCTCAGTCGGTTAAGTGTCTGCCTTTGGCTCAGGTCATGATCCCAGGGTTCTGGGATCAAGTTCCGCATTGGGCTCCTTGTTCAGCGGGGAAACTGCTTCTCCCTCTGCCTGCCACTCTTCCTACTTGTGCTCTCTCCCTCCCTCTCTCTGACAAATAAATAAATAAAATCTTTGGGGGGGGAAAGAAGAATGTAGCAACCAGTACATACTTGATCCTTATTGGAACTATGCAGGCTATAGGTCAGCCTTCTGGACTAACAGTGAACATTTTTCTGCGTCTGTCCCTCATCAGGAATATATAAATACTACAATCCTGACCTTTTGTCATCCTTTAACATGTTTGTATTGTCTGCCTCTTATTAACAAAAAATGAAATTATGTGCTGGCTGCCAGACTGACTAATTATACTTTTATTCTTCAGTAAATATATAGGAAAACATTTTATTGTAATTTCAAAGGAAATGATTATGAAAGAGGGCTTCATCTGTCTCCACTTTCACCTGTCTGTACTTTAAAAAAAAATTTAGTTAGGGGTGCCTGGGTGGCACAGTTAAGCATCCGACTCTTGGTTTTGGCTCAGGTCGTGATTTCAGGGTTGTGAGATCAAACCCTGAGTTGGGCTCTGTGCTCAGCATGGAGTTTGCTTGGGATTCTTTCTCCCTCTGCCCCTTGCTTCTCCTCTCTCTCTCTCAAAATAAATAAATAAGTCTTTAAAAAATATTTATTTTAAGTAATCTCTACATCTAATGTGGGGCTCAAACTCATGACCCCAAGATAAGAGTCACATGCTCCTCGGAATGAGTCAACCAGGCACCCTAGTCTGTACTTTCTAATTGATGAAGTTCTTCTTTCCAGCCTATTTCTTAACTCAGGCAAAAGACCCTGTGGGCAGGGTGCCTGGCTGGGCTCAGTGACTAGCATGTGACTCTTGATTTCAGGGTTGTGATTTCAAGTCCCACGTTGGGTGTAGAGCTTACTTAATTTAAAACAAAAAAACAAACAAACAAAATAACCCCTGTGGGCAAAGCATCCCATAACGGGAACCAAAACTAACCCCTCAAGCAGTAAGAACTGCCCTGAGCCAGCAAGACCTGGCATGACTGACTCCAACATAAGGATTGACTTGACCTTTACTGCCCACCTGCACATACCTACTGACCCTTGTTCCACAATTTCCTTATATAAACCTAGAAGTATTTTCAGCACTTTGGAGACAGTCTTTGAAAGGCGAGTCTGCTGTCCTGGTGTGGGCCTCACTGAAATAAATCCCTTTCTTGTTTGACCGCTGCTCATCTCTCTGCTTTTAGATTTTGTCAGCAGTGAGTGGCCAGACCTGGTCTGTTTGGGGCCCCCGGAGCCAGGTGCTCTTGCACCTCTGTGCCTGGTTACAAATGTGAGCTATTGCAGCATTTTTATATGTGATTCTTATTTAGTTATTTCTGAAAGGTGAAAACCAAAGTTCAGTACATACCTAGACATACTTACTGAAGGAACACTGTGCCTTATCATACCCTAATTCATAAATAATATTTATTTATTATGTTTTACTATTATGAATTAAGTAATGAGAAAAAACACATAGCTTTATTCTTATAAAAGTGTATAAGCTAATTTTATTAGTTCCTACATCATTTTAATCTTGATTTCTTATAATAATTGAGCTTATGAAGATACATTTGGTAGTCTGTTTCTCAGTTTTTAGAAAATATACATCCAAGTACATATTTTAACACATTTATTTGAATTGAAAATTGTCAGACTTTTTCTTTTTTTTTTAAGATTTTATTTATTCATTTGAGAGGGAGTGCAAGAGAGAGCATGAACTGGTGGTGGGGAGGGGAGAGGGGCAGAGGAAGAGGGACAATCAGACTCTCCATTGAGGAGGGAGCCCGTGGGACTCAGTCCCAGGACCCTGGGATCGTGACCTGAGCCGAAGGCAGATGCTTGACTGAGCCACACAGGCACCCCAGACATTTTCTTTGACAATGAGGATTGACTTTTTTTTTTAAATTTTTATTTTTTTTGGTATGTAGAGACAGCCTTTTAAAATTTTTATTTAACGGGGTGCCTGGGTTGCTCAGTTGTTAAGCATCTGCCTTCGGCTCAGGTCATGATCCCAGGGTCCTGGGATTGAGCCCTGCTTCGGGCTCCCTGCTTAACGGGAGGCCTGCTTCTCCCTCTCCCACTCCCCCTGCTTGTGTTCCCTCTCTCCCTATCTCACTCTCTGTCAAATAAATAAATAAATAAATAAATAAAATCTTTAAAAAAAATTCCACATAGGAGTGAAATCGTATGATAATTGTCTTTCTTTGACTGACTTATTTTGCTTAGCATAATACCCTCTAGTTCCATCCGTGTTGTTGCAAATGGTAAGATGTCATTTTTTTTGATCCCTAAGGAATATTCTATTGTATATATATGCCACATCTTCTTTATCCAGTCGTCTGTTGATGGACATCTGGGCTCTTTCAATAGTATTGCCTTTTTGGTATATTTCCCAGACATTGTGAAAGTGAATGATTACATAATAATAATAATAGTATAATAGTATAATAATAATAAATAATAGAACAATAATTTGAACTCAAATTTTAGTTTCTTTTTTGGAATAAAGGAGCATTATTTTTGAGTTGCAAAAATTCTGTCTTCCCTGGTATTACTCTGTTTTTTCTCCTACATTCCCCATCCAGTCATAGCTAGTACAATCAGACAGGCAGAAGGCATGAGGACACTTTCTTCTCGCATCTTTTATGGAAGGTTTAGCAGCTGACAGTAACTGTTCCAGGTCAATATACTCTTTTAAAAGTCAGGTTGAACACTCTGGAAAACAGTATGGAGGTTCCTCAAAAAGTTGAAAATAGAGCTACCATACGATCCAGCAATTTACCACAAAGATACAAATGTAGGGATCCGAAGGGGTACGTGCACCCCGATGTTTATAGCAGCAGTGTCCACAATAGCCAAACTGTGGAAAGAGCCAAGAAGTCCATCGACAGATGAATGGATAAAGAAGATGTGGTATATATACACAATGGAATATTATGCAGCCATCAAAAGGAATGAGATCTTGCCATTTGCAACAACGTGGATGGAACTGGAGGGTGTTATGCTGAGTGAAATAAGTCAATCAGAGAAAGACATGTATCATATGACCTCACTGATATGAGGAATTCTTAATCTCAGGAAACAAACTGAGGGTTGCTGGAGTGGTGGGGGGGTGGGAGGGATGGGGTGGCTGGGTGATAGACATTGGGGGAGGGTATGTGCTATGGTGAGCTTTGTGAATTGTGCAAGACTGTTGAATCACAGATCTGTACCTCTGAAACAAATAATGCAATATATGTTAAGAAAAAAAAAAGAAGAAGATAGCAGGAGGGGAAGAATGAAGGGGAGTACATTGGAGGGGGAGATGGACCATGAGAGACGATGGATTCTGTAAAACAAACTGAGGGTTCTAGAGGGGAGGGGGTGGGGGGATGGGTTAACCTGGTGATGGGTATTAAAGAGGGCATGTTCTGCGTGGAGCACTGGGTGTTATGAACAAACAATGAATCATGGAACACTGCACCAAAAACTAATGACGTAATATATGGTGATTAACATAACAATAAAAAAACTAATGATGTAATGTATGGTGATTAACATAAGAATAAAAAAATTTAAAGAAAAAATAAAAGTCAGGTTGAAAACAACTGTATGTTTTCAGGAAAATCGAAGGCAAAACTAGTCAAGGTATCAGCTGATACAGCATTACAAGTAATTATGATAGACTTATTTTTTTAAAGGTTTTATTTATAAGTATTCTCTACACCCATCATGGGGCTCAAACTCACAACCCTGCGATCAAGAGTTGCATGCTCTACCAACTGAACCAGTCAGGTGCCCCTGTGATAGATTTCTATGTAATTTTTGGCACAGAACATGGAATGAGTTCAAAGAATTGTGTGATATTGCTACAACCCAGCTTTTCCCATTCCCATCTACTCACTAATGTGAACAAAGTTTCTCAGTGCTTACATCCAGGTAAGTGAAAACAGGAATAGAATTGATGCTAGCTCATCCAAACAATAAATACTAGTCATACATGGATACATTAAGCAAATGTAGAAAACTTTGTTAAGAGATGTGTTAAATTTTTTTGTTTATAAGCATTTATCAAAATTTATAATATATTTAAGTTTTGATATTTGCATACAAAAAATCATACTGATAATCCAAATGAAAAATATTTTTAACCTATTGTTTCTTAGTCACAGAAGTTTAAAAAAATTGAAATTTAAGTTCAAATATTTTGTTGCAGAGAAATATGATAGAAGATCAAGAAGTGTCTTTCAAGCCTAGAAATATATTAGGATAAGATAAAATTTCATGAGGTGAGTAATGTATCTTCAAGGAGAAAAAGGAATAGTATAAATTTTCCCACCACTAAAGAAGGTCTTATTCATATATTTTTAAAACAAATGATGATTGATATGAAATTATTACAATGGACATTGAAAAAGTGATTCAATCATTCAAAATTTAATTTAAAATTTCAACATTGGTAATACACTACTACACTTTGCTACTCTTTAAATTTATAATGCAAAATTCTAGATGCCCACTGAAACTGTGTGAAGGAGCACATAGTTTTGCAAATTCTCTTGGTTTATGAACAAAAGTTTGAAGACTATTGGTATTATATTTTACACTATATTTTCTAAGGTTGTTTCCACAAGTGCTACCTGGAAAATTAAGGCAATTGCCTAGGATTAATTACTCTTTCCTGATACCTTTTAATTTGGTGAGAAATAATTGCAGGAAAAGAGTTGTATATCTGTCATTTATGTGAGTAGTTGTTTCATTTTCATATATATGGAAATATTTATTCTAATTTAAGTTGTGAATACAGGAAAGCAAAATTCTCCTCTGATGGCACATGCTATGCAGTACAAATGACTTTCATCCTTCCTTGTTGATTCTGTTAGTCCATTCTCATGTTTGTTGTGTATTGTTTCAAAGAAGTTGATAAATAAGGGAGAAATAAATCTTAGCAATGTAAGAAAAATTATTGTCCTGCATTGGGTGTGGAGATTACTTAAGAATAAAATCCTTTTTTTAAAAGATTTTATTTATTTATTTGACAGAGAGAGAGAGAGAGCAAGCAAAGGGAGTGGGAGAGGGAGAAGCAGGCTCCTTGCTGAGCAGGGTGCCCCATGCAGAGCTCGATCCCAGAACCCTGGGATCATGACCTGAGCCAAAGGCAGACACTTAACTGACCGAGCTAGCGAGGTGCCCCTTAAAAATAAAATCTTAAAAAACTTATCTCTTTATCAAAATTATTTAAATACATATCCCCTCACATCGATGCATGTAAAAATGTCAAATTCTTGTGAAAGGGTTTAACAGCACATAGGTATCATATGAGAACACATTACCAAAGGATCTCTACACCTTCCTAGTTCCTTTGTTTTCTGGGCCTCCCCAGCCCTTTATTTCAAGCCTAGAACTGTATAAATCCACTTATTCTCTACTCTTTATGTTACAGTTGTCTTTACAGAGAATGTTCTCAACAGTCCTGAATATTTTAAATAAATTAAAGGAGAAAGAGTCTTTTTTATTTACCCAGATATTTACCATGTCTATTTTTTCTTCATTCCTGAAGTTCCAAGTGTCCCTCCTGTATAATTTCCTTTTAGCCTGAAGAACTTCTTTTATCACTTCTCTTTTTTTTTTTATCACTTCTCTTAAAGCAGGCCTGATGGTGACAAATTCTCTTATTTTCCCTGTATGTGAGAATGTCTTTATTTTACTGTTATTCCTGCAGGATATTTCACCTGAGGTAGAATCCTGGGTTGACAGTTCCTTTTATTCAATTCTTAAAAACGTTATTCCACTGTCTTCTGGTCTCCATGGTTTCTGAAGAAGAATCAGCAGTCAGTCAAGTAGTTGTTCATCTGTACGTAATGTGTCATTTTTTCCCCCTTGACTGCTGTCAAGATTTAAGAAAAAACTTTAGGGTTTAGAACTTTGATTTTGGTGTCTGTCATGATTTTCTTTGCATCTGCCCTGCTTGGGGTTCCTTGGGTTTCTTGAGTCTGTATATTTACATCTTCATACGACATATCAAGGCCATTATTTCTTCAAAAGATCTTTTTGTACTAATTTATTTCTCCTATCCTTGTAGGACTCCGGTGACACAAATGTTAGATTATTTGATAATGTTATACTCATTTTTCTTCCTCTCTGTTCTTCAGACTGGATAACTTCTATTTATCTACCTTCAATCTAATCTTTGATTTCACTGACTCTTTCCTTTGTCATTGTCTCTCTTCTGCTGTCAAATCATCCAGTTACTTTTTAATTTCAGGTATTTTACTTTTCAGTCCTAAAATTTACATTTGAGTCTTTTCTCTTATTTCTATTATTTTGCAAGAACTTCTGTATTTCTGTACACTTAAAAAGTATTTACCTTTGTGGCATCTGGGTGGCTCAGTCAGTTAAGCATCCAACTCTTGATTTAGGCTCAGGTCATGATCTCAGGGATGTGAGATCAAGCCCCGTGTTGGGCTCTGGGCTGGGCATGGAGCCTGCTTAGGATTCTCTCTCTCCCCCTCTCTCTCTACCCCTCCCCCCAATCTCTCTCTCTCTCAAAGGAAAGTATTTACCTTCATGAAGCATGAATATAATGGCTACTTTAAAGTCTTTAATATTTCCAACATCTAGGTTATCTTGGGGTTGACATCTCTTGATTTTCTTTTCCCTTGAGAATGGATCAGTTTCCTGGGTTTTTTGTATGTTATGTAACTTTGGATTCAGTCAAATCTTTGGACATTCAGACTGTGAATTCTGTGTTGCCTTCTATGTCATTTCAATTTTCAAAGTCTTTGCAATGCTGCTTTGGGTCAGTTTTAAGCATGTGCAGGTTTGGAGGTGAGCCCAGGAATGGGGTCTGTTCATACAGAGAATTAGGAATCCCTTTCACTATCTTTCAGCTCTCTAAGAGTTCCCTCACTCTCTATGGCTCCTAGGGGCCTCTTTTCCTTGTTCTCTTGCTCTAAAGAAGGTTTCTCTCAGAATTTTAGCCACCTGCACTGTTATGCAGTTCTGTATGAGTAGGGCCACTCCTGGGGCCAAGCAGTGAGGAAAAAGAGAAAAATGACAAGGATTTCTCTGCAGTCTTTAGATGACAATGCCCTTTCCCCCACTTCCTTCATTCAGAATGATAGGTTATCCTTTGAGGTTTTAGATGCCTATTCCACCACCACTACTCTAGTGCAGCCTAATGACTGGGACTAACCTTGGGACAAGGCTGGAAAAGAAAAAAGAAAGAAAAAGCTATTCTCTACCCTTTCTGGCTCAGTGCTACCTTTTCTAGTCCTCAGGACAATAAGATAGTGTATCCCTTAGAGTTTTTTGTTGCCTGTGCCTGCTGCATAGTTCCTTTCTTGGGCCACCGTTGGATGAAAGCTTGAGATAAAAGAGGGAAACTGTAGGGACTGATCAGTGGTTGCTAGGGGCTGGTGGTGAGGGGAGGGGATTGACCTCAAAGGGGTGTGAGGGAATTTTTTGGTAATAGAATTGTTTTTTGATTATGTTAGTGGGTACATGACTTCATGTTTGCCCAAAACTCATCAAACTCTAAACCTAATGATGCTGAATTTTATGATATCTAAATTATACTTCAATACATCTAAATTATTAAAAAAGAGGTATTCTTTTAATGACTTTTTGAATCAATGCTTCCATTACTTTTTCCTTTTTAAAGTTTACATTTTGCTCAGTAAAAACATTATACAGATATAGCTAAAGCTCTGTGTCTCCTACTCTTTCTCTCACTTTCCCACTTCCCAGAGATAACTAGTGTTCTGAAATTGGGGTGTGTCATTTCCATGCATGCATTTTTAGTTTTAGGAATACATATGTGTGTGTAACTACTTTTTTAAGATCTTATTTTATTTATTTTTAAATTTGTTTATTTATTTTAGAGAGAGAAAGAGTGCATGAGTTGGGGGAGGGGCAGAGGGGGAAGGAAAGAATCCCAAGCAGACTGCACGCTGAGCACAGAGCCTGATGTGGGGCTTGATCCCATGACCCTGAGGTCATGATCTGAGCCAAAACCAAGAGTCAGATGCTCAACTGACTGAGCCATCCAGGCACCCCTAAGTTTTTATTCTTAAATAATCTCTACACCCAACATGGGGCTCAAACTTACAACTCCAAGGTTGAATCACATGCTTCACCGACTGAACCAGCCAGGGGCCTCACTATTTTTTGTTTAAAATAGATGGCATTATTCTGTATGTATCTTTTGCAGCTTGTTTTATCACTTAAAATTGTGTTTTTGAGATTTATCCATGTTGACATATATACGCCTAATGCATTCATTTAAACTTATATAGAGTATTCCACTGTATGAATAAATTACAGTTATTTAACCATTTTACACTAAGGGAACATTTAAGTTGTTTTGAGCTTTTTATTTTTTGTTATCAGAAACAAGGATCCAGTGAACATGCTTGTACAAATCACCTTTAGCACATGTACAAGAATCTCTTTAAATGAGGAACCTGGAAATGTTGTTGCTGGTTATTGCTGGTTATGGCTTTCAACTTTATCAGGCATCACTAAATTGATCTCAAAAAATGCTTGTGCTAATTATATCCTACTAGTGATATATAAATGGCCCTATTTCTCCACATCTGATATTTCATATAATCATGTACCCATACTACATTACTAGTAAGATTGGGCATCATTTATCTCTCTAACTCCTTTTCCCTCCCTTTCTCACTCAAAGCTCTTCCTTCTTCTGTATTATTGATCTGAATAAATGACACCATTATTATTCTGGATGTTCAAGCCAGAAATCTGGGTAGCATCTGACTTCCCCTCCCCCCTCTCCCACATCCATCCTCCGAGTCCCCTTTGCTTTTATTTCTTGCCCACGATCTTATAACTTCCTAACTAGTCTCCTTACTCCAGTGTACTCCTTTCCAGGAGATTCTTCTCATTATAGGAAGAAGCATCTTTCTGAAGCACCATCGCCCACCTCCACCCCAGTGTCCTGCTACGGCTTCCCATTGGCCGGCCTCTGGCCCGGCTTACAGGTCTTCCTGCCCCGGCCTCACACCTCTCCGCTCCTGTCCTCATAGTGCCTACTCCGGCTTCCCAGAGCCACTCTCAGTTTCAGGGGGTCTCTCTGCCCAGAGCCCTCTTCCTCCTTTCTCCTCATGCTGATCCCACCTTGCCCTCAGCAGAGATATCACTTCCTTTGGGAAGCCTTCCCTGACGTTCTCAGATTGTGTTTGGTGACGTGTGTGTGTACTTAAGGACAGCACAGCATAAGTGGAGCAACAGTGGGCTCTGGAGCCAGACAGCCTGGGTTCGAATCCTGGCTCTGCTATTTCCTAACTCTCATTCTGGGCAAGCTCATTTCTTCATGACTCAGTTTTGTTACCTGAAGAATGGCAATAATACTAGTACTTCCCTCAGAGACTGCTGTGAGAATCAAATAAATTAATATGCATAATAAGCTTAGAATGGTGCCTGTCACAAAGTGAATGCTTAGTGAATATTAGCTATATAAAAAATAGCACTCATTCCTTTATATTTATTTGTTGACTTGTTTGTATTCTGCACTTTAGACTCCATAGGGTAGAACTTGTAGCGTTTGGTTTGTGATTGTATCCTTTAAGGCTAGTACAGAGATTGATCCACAGTAAAATTTCGATGAGAATTTACAGATTGATTGAAAGAATGTGTGAGTAAATGACGAAGATACTTCTGAACCCTATTTGACTAAAAAAAAATGTTGTTCTGTAGCTACTTCTAATTTTATCAATTTTTTTTGAATTGCTTTTGTTTCTGGTCTTTAGCCAGCTTCTCTTAATCAAGCACCATGTGAACAGCCCATCATAGATTCTTCTCAATATTTGCTTGTTAAGTGTTAGTCCCTGTCTCTTTTTCTTAAACTTTACTAGTGGGATAATTACTTCAGTCCCTCCCAGGGAGTCTTGTCTGCTCTCTGCTTACGGGAATTCTAGAAGCCCCCCCCCCTCCTTTAGGCATTATTTGCAATCCCACTCACTGCTAATTACGACAGGATAGATGTCATATAGCTTAGCTTTAGCAGACCAGTTTTACTGTTCCAGAATAATCTCATTCCCAAGCCTGTACCTGTTCTTATGGTGGTTCTTAGAGGATGAGATAGTATAGCAGAGTAGTTAAGAGCATAGGCTGTGAAGCTAGACTCCCTGGATTTGAATTTTGGCTCTGCCCTTTACTAGCTGTGTGACCTTAAGTGAGTTACTTAACCTCTCTGTGTCTAAATCTTGGGAATGTTATTTAACCTCTCTGTGCCCTAATTTCCTCATCTTTCACATTGGCTCTTGCTAGTACCTATTTTATAAGATTATGCTGAGGAATAAATATAGTATTATATTTAAAGCACTTAGAACAGTGTCTGACACATAATTAACACTTAGTAAAAGCTGATTACAATTATAATTATGTTGTTGTTCCCTTTCCTATAATGTCCTGTCCTTTCCTTTCTATATAATCTATTCAAAAGGCTCAGATTAAGTTCCATGTCTGATCCAAAACCATCCTATTTTGGGTTCTTTTTTTAAAATTTTAATTCCAATATAGTTAATATACAGTGTTAAATTAGTTGCAAGTGTACGATGTAGTGATTCAACAATTCTGTATATTACTCAGTGCTCATCAAGATAAGTGGACTCTTAATCCCCTTCACCTATTTCACCCTTCCCCCCACCCACCTCCTCTCTGGTAACGATCTGTTTGTTCTTTATAGTTAAGAGTCTGTTTTTTTTCGTTTGTCTCTCTTTTTTCCCCACTTTGTTTTGTTTCTTGAATTCCACATATGAGTGAAATCATATGGTATTTGTCTTTCTCAGACTGACTTGCTTTCCTTAGCATTACTCTCTAAGTCCATCCAGTTGTTGCAAATGGCAAGATTTCATTCTTTTTTTATGGCTGAATAACATTTCATTATATATATATATATATACCACCTCTTCTTTATCCGTTCATCTATCAGTGGACAGACACTTGGACTGCTTCTATAATTTGACTATTGTAAATAATACTGCAATAAACATAGGGGTGCATGTATCCTTTTGAATTAGTGTTTTCATGTTCTTTGGTAAATCCCTAGTGGTGTGATCATTGGATCATATGATAATTCTATCTTTAATTTTTTGATAAGCCTCCGTACTGTTTTCCACACTGGCTGCACCAGTCTGCATTCCCACCAGCAATGCATGTATGTTCCTTTTCCTCCACATCCTCGTCAACATTTGTTGTTTCTTGTGTTGTTGATTTTAGCCATTCTGACAGGTGTGAGGTGATATTTCATTG
This sequence comes from Callorhinus ursinus, assembly GCF_003265705.2. Classification (NCBI taxonomy): domain Eukaryota; kingdom Metazoa; phylum Chordata; class Mammalia; order Carnivora; family Otariidae; genus Callorhinus; species Callorhinus ursinus. The sequence goes on from NW_027397074.1 coordinate 78,173,498, forward strand.
TGGCTTTGATTTGCATTTCCCTGATGATGAGGGATGTTAAGCATCTTTTCATGCATCTGTTGGCCATCTGGATGTCTTCTTCGGAGAAATGTCTGTTCATGTCTCCTGCTCATTTTTAAATTGGATTATTTCATTTTTGGGGCATTGAGTTGTATAAGTTCTTTATATATTTTGGATGCTAACCCTTTATCAGATATGTCATTTGCAAATATGTTCTCTCATTCAGTAGGTTGTCTTTTAGTTTTGTTGATTGTTTCCCTGGCTGTGCAGAAGCTTTTTATTTTGATATGGTCCCCATAGTTTATTTCTGCTTTTGTTGTCCTTGCCTCAGGAAACATATCTAGAAAAATGTTGCTATGGCCGATGTCAGAGGGATTACTGCCTCTGCTTTCTCTTAGAATGTTTATGGTTTCAGGTCTCATATTTAGGTCCTTGTATTTTTATTTTTATTTATTATTTTATTTTATTTTTTTTAGGTCCTTGTATTTTTAGTTATTACTGATGTCCCTTCCCTCTACATTCATATAATGTGATCCACATCATTTAACCTAAGTAGGTATTAAAGTCTTTTAGCCTCCCCCTTCCCCAACTGCAGAATGACTTCTCTGAAAGCAGGAGATATGCCTTGTTTGAACTCTCTTTGAGTCCCAGTCTCATCTCTTTAAGGATGGGAAATTTCTACTTGAGTGTCCCACCACTGCCTCAAAGACCATGTGCAAGGTATTCTCATTTGCACCTTTATATGCACCTGCCGCTCTTCTCTACCCTGCTCTGTGCTTTAGGAGGTTGACCTCCTTGGACTGTATTTCATTGTGTCCAGGCACTGGGGGGCATCAGCAAGAGATTAGGGGGTAGAGAGGAGAGGGTTTGGGAAATTTATCCCTTGGGTCTCTCCAGCCTGGGTGGCTACATCCCTTCACCCAAAGCCACAGCTGCTAGGCAGTCCTCTCCTACAGCCACAACTCTTGCTGAGTTGTGATAACTTCTGCGCCCCCTCCCTACAACTGTCAGGTCAAGGGTTGATAACAGCTTTGTGCCATTTGGGGTGCTTCATCACCCCTTGTTAGTTTTCTTAACAGCCCATACTTTTGTGTCTTCGTTTATACCTCTTTAAATTGTCTTCAGTTCTCTCCATTGTGCCAGTGTATCTACCTGGGGTGCTTCTAGCTTCTTCTCTTATATTTCTCTAATTTCTGTCAATGATATTATCAGCATCTTACTTGTATAGGCATGACATTTTATTTATTTACGTATTTATTTATTTATGGGGGAGGGATAAAGGGAGAGGGAGAGAGAGAATCTTAAGCAGGCTCCATGCCCATCATGGAGCCCGACGTGGGGCTCAATCTCATGACCTTGAGATCATGACCTGAGCTAAAATCAAGATTTACATTACATATGTAATTGCATTATATGTAAATAACTTTGAATTCACAAATGTTTAAGTTCTTCTTTTTTAATCCTATGTTATTAGTTTTTCTTACCTTATTTCACCATCCAGGAACTCCAGTAAAATGTTAAATAGAATTGGTGTTTATAGGAATCCTGTTTTGTATGTGATCTCTAAGAGGAAGTTTCCAGCTTTCTGCCATTAAGTATAATGCTTGCTGAGATTTACTACAGACATCATTTATCAGATTACATTTTTTGTCTTTATTTCAACTTTCCTAAGAGTTTTTTAAATCATGAATCTCTGTTGAAAGCTAGCAAGTATTTTTATGCATTTATTGATATGATCATATTATTTTTTAAAATCTTTTTTTTCTGTTAATGTAGTAAATTGTACTAATTGATTTACTTTTCATTCCTGGAATAAATCTAACTTGGTTAAGACATGCAGTTCTTTTTCTGTGTTTTCTGTATTTCTGTTCAGTTTACAAATATTTTGGTTAAGAATTTTGTATCTAGGGATGCCTGGGTGGCTCAGTCAGTTAACTGTCTGCCTTCAGCTCAGGTCATGATCCCAGGTCCTGGGATCGAGCCCCACATCAGGCTCCTTGCTCAGTGGGGAGCCTGCTTCTCCCTCTGCCCACTGCTTCCCCTGCTGTGCTCTCTCTCTCTCTCTCTCTGATAAATAAATAAGTAAAATCTTTATAAAAGAATTTTATACCTATAGGAGTGCCTGGGTGGCTCAGTTGGTTAAGTGTATGACTTTTGATCTCAGCTTAGGTCTTGATCTCAGGGTCATGAGTTCAAGCCACACCCAGCATGGAGCCTATTTTTTTTTTTTTAAAGAACTTTGTGTCTATATTGATGAGTGTAATTAGACTATACCTTTTCTTCTTAAAATGTATGGGAGGTTTTGGTGTCAAGTTATGGTAGCTCATAATACAACACAGAGTTTGTTTCCTCTTTCTCTATTCCCTGGAAGAGTTTTGAGATTGGCGTTATTTCTTCTGCAGATGTTTGGTAGAATTTGCTGGTGAGGTCATCTGGACCTGGGGTTCTCTTCGTGGAAAAGTTTTAAATTACAGATTCCTTTTTTTTGATTGTCATTATTCTTAAGTTATTCTTTGAAATTTCACTCACTGACCATCTGATGTGGGACTCTGGGTTTTTCTTTATTCTTATTCAGTTTTGGTAAGTTGTATATTTTCTACAAAGTTGTCTATGTAACCTAAATTTTAATATTTATTATCATAGTAGGCCATGGGTTATCAGTTTTCAAAGAACCAATTTTTGGCTTAGGTAATCTTCTCTACCATATGTTTTCTATTTTATTTTTTCCAACCTTGATTATCTTCTTTCTATGCTATTTGGGCTGAATTTGCTGGGATTTTTATTCTAACTTATTAATGTGGATGCTTAGCACATTGATTTTCAACCTTTTTTCTTTTCTAATATGCATTTTAAAGAAATGATGACTTTTGGGGCGCCTGGCTGGCTCAGGCAGTAGAGCATCTGACTCTTTATCTGGAGTTGTGAGTTCACCCACATTGAGTGTAGAGATTACTTAAAAACAAAATCATTAAAGAAAAAAAGAAATGATGACTTTTGAGGAGGGTGAGGATTTCTTTGGGCTTGAGTAGCTAGAGAAAGAGTCACAGAGAAGATGGGAGCTGAATTTTCAAAAACAAAAACGGAAGTGCAAAGCAGGCTGAAAGAAAGTTATAAACAAAAACTTGGTGGTGACAATGTACTTAAAATGTTCTTATAGAAAATTTCAAACATATACACAAGTAGAGAGAGTGACACAAAGAACCTCTATGTACCCACCACCCCGGTTCAACTAATATTGACTGGCGGCCCCTCTCCCTCTCCTCCTAGTATTTCAAAGCAAATCATAGGCATCATACAATTCACCTGCAGATATTTCAATCTGCATGTCTAAAAGATTGGGACTCATTTTTATTTGTTTAAAATAAAACCAGCCTGTTTGGGACCTTGTAATGAGGTGCTAATAAGCAGTGACATCATCACGATAGTTTGGCCTGAGGATTCATGAATGTTTAAATCTGTGGAGACATGGCCTTCTTACTCCCAAAATCAAACTCAAATCTTGGAATTTACAAATCGGATAGAACAAAAAGTCACACGAGTCAATGTCACAGAAAAAGATATGTTGATGTGATTGAAAGGATGTCCCCATCAATGTCCAGCAATCTTATCATTTAGATCACTTGGGTAGGAGGCAGTGCTCCAGAAAGCAACACAGCCTAGAATGGTCAATGGACCATTTAAAAGGGCTCTTTTTAAGGGGTATGATGCCCTGTGTAAATTACGGACACACACTCTCATGGTCCGGTCTCTTCTGTCCTGATTGACTCCTTCTCTCACCCTAGCTTTTGGTAATTCATCTTTGTATCCCACAATTGGTGTAGATTTTGTGATCCTAGGAGAGGCAAACTCTTTCTGCTTAGGGGGAAGCATGGTTAGAAAAAAAAGTGGTCTTTGGAATCACATAGAACTAGGTGTGAATCCTATCTCCCCTGCCAGAGAGACTTAGATACTCTTTTAGCCATTTTCCTTAACAGTAAAATAGATTAGTAATGGCTACTTAGCAAGGAAATTGTGAGGACTAACAAAGAGAATATGTGAACTACATGGTGTTTGCTATTAGTCATTCCTATTGATTTAAGGTCTAACGTACCCTCCTCAGAGTTACCGCAATCTTAATGTTGCTGGACTTGGTCAACAGGAATTCCATAAATTAACCTCTGTTTTGGACACTTATTACCATCAGATCAGACTCCCTGAGTTGTCTGCTCTTAAAATGTTTTCTATATTTTAAAATTTCTGAATCCAAAAGTTCTCTCAAAGTTCCCAGTTTCCCCACTCTTTTGCCCTGGGGGGCAGGAGTTCATCCTTGGCTACACATCAGAATGTTGGAAATTCTTATTTAACGGAAACATCCTGCCTTTGAACTGCCCACTGCCAGCATTAGCATTCTTAGAACTCCACATTTAAATTGCATCATATCCTCTCTAACCCATTTTGAGTTCTTAACTGAGTTGTAATAATTTGGAGAGAATGTATTATTTTCCAAGAGTACCATGGGGCATTAGCGTCACTAGGATGAGAGAAAATGTTTGCAAGAAAGTTTGGAAACCCCAAAGGAAATATGTATTTGCTTCACAAATTTGTCCGTAGTTAGCTTTCCCAGTAAGTAGACGTGCCCCTTCTTTGGGGCAGCTGAGGGTCTATTTAGTCTGTGGCTTCGTTTTCCCATCTTCGAAGTGATAGATAATGGTGTCAGTGGTCAGTATCCACTGAATGGATTTTGAATAAATATTTATGTGATTTATTAATAATAATAGCAACATAATACCTACACCAAAGAGTCAGGGAGATTGGAAAGTATTATGGTTAAACATAAGAGTTTAAGAGCCAGGCAACCTGGGTTTGAAGCCCAGCTTCACTACTTACTACTGACACGATGTTTGGCGAGTTACTTAAGCTTTTTTTTTTTTTTAAAGATTTTATTTATTTATTTGACAGAGAGAGACACAGCGAAGAGAGGGAAAACAAGCAGGGGGAGTGGGAGAGGGAGAAGCAGGCTCCCCGCGGAGCAGGGAGCCCAATGCGGGCTCGATGCAGGGCTCCATCCCAGGAACCTGAGCCGAAGGCAGACGCTTAACGACTGAGCCACCCAGGCACCTGTTACTTAAGCTTTTTTTTTTTTAAAGATTTTATTTATTTATTCATGAGAGAGAGAGAGAGAGAATGAGAAGCAGAGGGAGAAGCAGGCTCCCCGCTGAGCAGGGAGCCCAATGTGGGACTCGATCCCAGGACCCTGGGATCATGACCTGAGCCGAAGGCAGACGCTTAACCATCTGAGCCACCCAGGCGCCCCTCTTACTTAAGCTTTTAAAACTTCACTTTCTTCATCTGTAAAATGGCAATAATAATAGCATCTATTTTGTAGGGCTGTTAGAGGATTAAATGAAGTAATTTCTGGTATTTAAGTGCTCTATAAAAATCTTTTTATGATTGTTCTTAAATAGTACTCATGGTGATTAAAGTATTGAAGTAAGTAGGTGTGAAAGTCCCAGCACAGTAGGTGCTTAATAAATGTGAGAAATTGATAATTATTTTTCTCTTTTAACATTTCCTTCTCTATCAATGGAACAGCAAAGATAGAAATTAAATGGCAGGGGCACCTGGTAGGCTCAGTTGGTAGAGCAGAAGACTTGATTTTGGGGTCCTGAGTTTGAGCCCCATGTTGGGTGTAGACTTTACTTAAAAAAAATCAAATGGCGAAGTGGTTAAGGACCTGGACTCTAGAATCAGACTCTCGGGGTTCAAATCCTAAATCTAATGTTTACTAGCTGTGCAAACTTAGGCAAGTTGCTTAACTTTTCTGTGCCTCCCTTTCCTCATCTATAAAGTTAGTGTAATAATAGAACCTACCTCATAAAATTATTATGAGGATTAAATGAGTTATTAGTAAAGTTATCTAATTACAGCTTCCACACACAGGGATGTATACACTGTATTAAATAAAAGATATTTTATTTGTTAATTTTTAATCCCAAATTCCAGGTGCATAAATCCTCATTATGTACAATCATATGGTGAGTGATTGACACATTGCCAGTTGGGTGAACTGTGGTTTAGTTATATTGTAACAGCTAAAGTTTGAAAACTAAGGAAAGAGAAACACAGAAGCCAAGTATATACAGACTGACCCCAACTTACAATTTTTCACTTTTATGATAGTGTGAAAGTGACACACATTCATTGGAAACTGTACTTGGAATTTTGGATTTGGGTCTTTTCCTGGGTTACTGATATGTAGGATGATCCTCTCTGGAAGCTGGGCAGCTGCAGCTCCCAGTAAACCATGCAATCACAAGGGTCAACAACTGATACATTTAAAACTATTCTGTACCCATACAGTCCTTCTGTTTTTCACCTTCAGTATTCAATAAATTATATGACATATTCAACACTTTATTATAAATTAGGCTTGTGTTAAACTAAAAGGCGACCTATAGAATGGGAGAAGATATTTGCAAATGACATATCCAACACAGGGTTAGTATCCAAAATGTATAAAGAACTAATACAACTCAACACACCCAAAATGAAATAATCCAATTAAAAATGGGCAGAAGACATGGAATAGAAATTTTTTCCAAAGAAGACATCCAGATGCCAATAGACACATGAAAAAATGCTCAACATCACTTAACATCAGGGAAATGCAAATCAAAACCACAATGAGATATCACCTCACACCTGTCAGAATGGCAAAAATCAACAACACAAGAAACAACAGGTGTTGGTGAGGATGTGGAGAAAGGGGAAAACTCATGCACTGTTGGTGGGAATGAAAACTGGTGTGGCCACTGTAGAAGACAATATGGAGTTTCCTCAAATAGTTAAAAATAGAACTACCCTATGATCTAGAAGTTGCACTACTAGATATTTACCCCCAAAATACCAAAATGCGAATTCAGGGGCGCCTGGGTGGCTCAGTCGGTTGATCGTCTGTCTTTGGCTCAGGTCATGATCCCGAGGTCCTGGGATTGAGTCCCGTGTCTGGCTCCCTACTCAGTGGGAAGTCTGCTTCTCCCTCTACCCCTCTCCCCCTGCTTATGATCTTTCTCTCCCTCTCACTCTCAAATAAATAAATTTAAAAAAAACCCCACAAAAACAAAAATACTAATTCAAAGGGACACATGCACCCCAATGTTTATTGCAGCATTATCTACAAGAGCCAAATTATGGAAACAGCTCAAATGTCCATTGACTGATGAATGGATAAAGAAGAGGTGGTATATGTATACAATGAAATATGACTCAGCCATCAAAAAGAACAAAATCTTGCCATTTTCAATGACGTGGATGGATCTAGAGTGTATTATGCTAAGTGAAATAAGCCAGTCAGAGGATGACAAATACTATATGATTTCACTCATATGTTGAATTTAAGAAACAAAACAAATGAGCAAAGGGAAAAAGAGAGAGAGAGGAAAACCAAGAAACAGACTCTTAACTATAGAGAACTGATAATTACCAGAGGGGAGGTGGGTGGCGATGGGTGATACAGGTGATGGGAATTAAGGAGTGCACTTGTTGTGATGAGCACTGGATGTTGTATGGAAGTGTTGAATCACTACATTGTATACCTGAAACTAATATTACACTGTATTTTAACTAACTGGAGTTTTAAAACTTTAAAAAAGTAAATTAGGCTTGAGTCTGATTATTTTGCCCAAGTTGAGGCTAATGTAAGTGTTCTGAGCACAATTTAAGGTAGGCAAGGCTAACCTGTGATGTTCAGTAGGGTTTATAGTGATGTAATGCCATCCTAAGTTGAAGAAGATCTGTGCAGTACAATATTAATAAATATTTGACACTTACTACATACTACATATATTACTGATTTATATACTTGACATGAATTTTCTTGTTTAACTGTCACCACGATCCTTTGAGGTAGCAGTTAGTTTATCCCTACGTTACAGATGAAAGAAGTGAGGCTGAGAGATTATGTGACTTGCCTAACGTCAGAGTAGAGTTGGGGTAACTCCGAGTCTGTCTGCACAGCCCCTGCATGCCTCCATCTTGCCCTATGGCCTTCCCAGTGAAGTGAGCAAAATGGTGCCCTGCAGTTCATGGGGTTAGGCCAGTGGTTCTTCACACTTTGAGTCATTGACCCGTCTGAGATACAAATGGACTCTCAGAAAAAAATCCACACACCAGGTTAAGTTTTCCCGGTCGAGGAAGGGATGTTGAAAGCATAGGGCCAGTCTCCTACATATCAAATTCAAATAATATAAACAAGTTTTTCCTTCTAAAATTTATTTGACAAAAATGAACATGTAATCCAAGACACTCCTGGATCTTGCTATTAATACAAAAATAAATGCATTAATGAATAAATTTAGAAGAGCTTAATGCTGGCCTGGTGAGAAGTGCAGTCATCCCTTCGGTCACACAATGCTGGACTGACAGCAGATTTCTCTGACAATTATATTCATAGTTAAATCTCTGAAGTAGAGAGGCAACAGATACGAAGCTGTGTTAGTATGTTTTTCTTGAGGAAGTCACGGAACAACGACACTTTGCCACAGTGCCTAGAATACTTGCCTTTGCCAGAGCCCTCAGCCTTCCCTTGCTTTCCCAACAGAGAGCATTTGTTTAGGATCCAACTCTCACACACAGAAGCCACACGGTACTTCAGTTTTATATGAAGCATCTACCATTTTTGTCACCTGTCATACATTTACTCTTCTTCTGGGTTAGAGCACCTTGACTTTCCTTTGGCGAACCAGTTCTTCCATGACTTAATCCATATGGATTGTGGATTGGGTGGGGCTCCTTTCTTTCTCCAGAGGTGAAACATAAGGCCCAGGCCTGACTAATCAGGAGCGGGCAGTGATCCAAATTGATTCAATTAGTGTGAATCCAGGGACTCATAAGGAGGTATTAGGAAAAGGTGCTTTCTTCTCTGCTGGAATCCCACCTGGGAGGATGAGAGCCCAGAGGGCCTCTGTGTGAATGATGAAAATGAAGCTTAGGGAGGGAGAGAAACTGCGTCCTGATAATATCATCTGGGTTCCTGGATCAAGTCATGCCTGAAAGCCATCCTGAGACTTTTTTTTTTTTGAGAGAGAGAGAGAGAGAGAGAGGGTGTGTGAGTGGGGTGGGGGAGGGGCAGAGGGAGAAGGAGAGAATCTCAAGCAGGTTCCACACTTAGCGTGGAGCCCGATGCAGGGCTTGATCTCAAGACCCTGATATCAGGACCTGAGCCAAAATCAAGAGTTGGGTGCTTAACCAACTAACCCACCTAGGTGCCCCCCTATCCTGAGACTTTTCAATGACAAACCAAAACCGTTTGCTGATGCCAGTTTGACTTGAGTTTCTGTCAGTTGGCACAGGAAGTCATAACTGATGTTGCATCTAACAGACTATGGAACTATGCTCAGGCTCTCTCTCTCTCAAATAAATAAAATAAGAATTTTTAAAAAAAGGTTGTATTTATTTGAGAGGGAGAGAGCGTGTACAAGCAGGGGGGTAGGGGCAGAGGGAGAGGGAGAAGCAGGCTCCCCACTGAGCAGGGAGACAGACGTGCGGCTTGATCTCAGGACCCTGAAATCATGACCTGAGCCAAAGGCAGACACTTAACCGACTGAGCCACCCAGGCACCCCAATAAATAAAATCTTCTTAAAAAATTCTTTTTTTATCTTAAAAAATCTACTTTTTTAAACTATAGTAATGTGGGGTGCCTGGATGGCTCAGTCATTTAAGCGTTGGACTCTTGATTTCAGCTCAGGTCATGATCTCAGGGTCATGAAATCTAGCCCCATGTGGGGCTCTGTGCTGGGCATGAAGCCTGCTTAAGATTCTCTCTCTCCCTCTCCCTCTGCTCCTCCCCCTGCTCTCTTGCACACGTGCTCTCTCTCTCTCTCTCTCTAAAATAAATAAACAAGATCTTTAAAAAAATAAAATATAATAATCTTTTTTTTTTCCAATGGATTTTCTGGATATTTTTTTAAGTAGGTTCTATGCCCAACATGGGGCCTGAACTCATGACCTTGAGATTAAGAGTCACATGCTCTACTGACTGAACCAGCCAGGTGCCCCCAAAATATAGTAAATCTTAGCAATTTTTGAGAACTTCTAGAGACCTCCACAGATCCCTAACGATTAATTGCCATTGTTGCATATATTGCCTTCCCATAAGCATAGTGCTTATGAACATGTATACATCCATAACAATCAGGCAAGGACAGAAGAAGCTGCATGGAATTTGGATGCTGGGATCATGCACCAGCCGCCTGGGGCATAGGATTCTGAAAATTAATGTTTTGGCAAAATTATCTGTTATTACGTGATGCAGACTTTAGAATCATTAAAAAGTAGACAAAACCTTGAATGCTAAATCCCCAATGCCAAGGATTAACTATATTGCCTTGCTGTGTTAATTTGTCCAACTGCAATTTATTTCATTTTCCTTCCATTTCATTGAGTCAGATTTTTTCTTCAAAAGCCTTCATATCTAATATCCATGTTCCGGAGTGAATTTTGGGTCCAAATACATTTGGTAGCCACTAAAACAAAATGAAAATATTGGAAACATTCTAGCTCCTTGTTTACTTTAAAACAAACATTTAATCTTTCCCTCAAGTCCCCAATTTATTGATCTTTACATTTTACATTTTTGTGTCTTACTGAAACAGGAAAAGCGGAGACATTTAAATTGGTTTCAGTTTAAGAGAAGCTGGTATTTGAGAAGGAAGATTTATGAAAAGACTATTTGATTATGTATATTTAAAAAAATTTCACTTTAAACAAAGCTTCCTCTATGTTTCCTATTAATAGTCGTCCTACCAAGTAAGCTGTTTGACTTAATGTATAAATTTTATTTAGAATTCTAGAATTTGGGGCGCCTGGGTGGCTCAGTTGTTAAGTGTCTGCCTTCGGCTCAGATCATGACCCTGAAGTCCCAGGATCGAGCCCCTCATCAGGCTCCCTGCTCTGTGGGAAGCCTGCTTCTCCCTCTCCCACTCCCCCTGCTTGTGTTCCCTCTTTCGCTGTATCTCTCTCTGTCAAATAAATAAATAAAATCTTAAAAAAAAAGAATTCTAGAATTTCAGAGCAGAAAGAATACTTGAAGATGATTTCACATTTCTGTAAGCCAAGGAAAGAGAGGAGTTAATTTTCCCAGTCAATGGTTGGTTGTTTAGTAGCAGTTGGGAATTTGTTGCCAATAGACCCAGCTTTTGCCAGTAGACCAAACCTCCTCCTCCTTCTTTCTTCTTCTTCTTCTTCTTCCTCCTTCTTCTTCCTTTCTTCTTTTCTTCTTCTTCTTCTTTTCTTCTTCTTCTTCTTCTTCTTCTTCTTCTTCTTCTTCTTCTTCTTCTTCTTCTTTTCTTCTTCTTCTTCTTCTTCTTTTTTACAAGATTTTGTTTATTTATTTGATGAGAGAGTGAGTATGAGTGGGGGCAGGGGGTGGCAGGAGAGGCAGAGGGAGAAGCAGACTCCCTTGCTGGGCAGGGAGCCCTATGTGGGGCACCATCCCAGGACCCATGAGATCACGACCTGAGCTGAAGTCAGCCACTTGATTGATTGAGCCTCCCAGGCACCCCAATCCACCTTCTTCAGGGGGTGCCTGGCTGGCTCAGTTGTTGGAGCATGCGACTCTTGATCTCGGGGTTGTGAGTTCAAGCCCCAAAATTGGCTGTAGAAATCACTTAAAAATAAAATCCTCAAAAAAAAAACAAAACCCCAAACACCTTCTTCAGGAACTATCCCCAAAAAGAAGTTGTTTTTTTTTTTGGTGATTTTTTAACGGCTTATTTATTTGTTTGAGAGAGAGAGAGTGAGGGGAGGGGCAGAGGGAGGGAATCTTCAAACCCCAATCCGGGGCTCAACTCAACGACCCCTGAGATCATGACCTGAGCTGAAACCAAGATTCAGATGCTTTATTGACTGAGCCACCCAGATGTCCCTATGATTTTTTTAAGTAATCTCTACACCCAAAAAGAAAGTTCTTTAGAAGAAGGAAAATGATATAGGTTAGAAACTCAGGTCTACATGAAGAAAGGAAGAACATTAGAGAAGGAATAAAGGTAAAGTAAATCCTTTATTTTCTTTTTCTTAATTGACCTATTAGGTAACAGTAGTCCAAAATAATAAGTAGAAACAATGCATATGGTGATTATAGTTTATGGATAAGTAAAATGAATGCCAGTAATGTTATATGGAATGGGAGGGAGGGATTGGGAATATTCTGTTATAATGTTTGCATTACCCATGCAGTGGGATAGTGTTATTTGGAAGTGAACTTGGATTAGGTGTAAATATATATGGTAAACTCTAGGGCAAACATTAAAAAAAAGTTAAAAAACATGTATAATCGATATGCTAAGAAACTGGAGAAAATGGAATTATATAAAATGCTCAAATAAAACCACAAAAGACAGAAAAAGAGCAGAAAACAAAATAAAACAAAAAAGAAACATAAAACAGGGCAATTAATAGAAAACAGTAACAAATATGGTAAATATAATCTTATTATGTCAATAATCACTTTGAACATCAGTGGTCTAAATATACCAGTTAAAAAACAGATAGTCTGGGGGTGCCTGGGTGGCTCAGTCAGATAAGCCTCTGCCTCCCGCTCAGGTCATGATCTTGGGGTCCTGGGATGGAGCCCCACATCAGGCTCCCTGCTCAGTGGGGAGTCCTCTCTCCCTCTTCCTCTGCCCCTCCTTCCTGCTTGTGTTCTCTCTCTCTCTCTCTCTCTCTCAAATAAATAAATATATAAGTAAATCTTAAAAAAATAAAAAGATAATCTGAGTGGACTTAAAAAAAAAAACCAAGACCCAACTACATGTTGTCTACAAGAAACCCACTTTAAATATAAAGTGGACAGATTTAAAGATACGTTAAAAGTAAAGACATATTAAAAAAAGTAAAGACAGATTTAAAAAGATGGAAAAAGATATACCATGCTAACACTAATCAGAAGAAAGCTGGACTATAATATTAATTTCAGACAAGTAGATTTCAGAGCAAGGAAAATTAACAGGGATAATGTGAGACATTATAATAATTAAGGGATCAATTCACCAGGAAGACATAACAGTCCTTAATGTACACATATCCAACAACAGAACATCAAAATATGTGCAGCAAAAACTGTTAGAGCTGCAAGGAGAAACAGATGAATCCACTATTATACTTGGAGACTTCAACACCCGTCTATCAGTAATTGGCAGAAAATCAGTCAGGATTTAGTTGAAATGAACATCATCAGTCAACATGATATAATTGACATATATAGACTATTCATCTAACCACAGGAGAATACACTTTTTTCTCAAGGTCACACAGAGCACTCACTATGATAGACCACATCCTGGGCCACGGAAACATCTTAACACATAAAGAAGTCATCATACAGCGTCTGTGTTCAGTCCACAAAGGCATTAAACTAGAAATCAGTAACTGAAAGATAGCTGGGAAATCCTGAAATGCTTGGAGCTTAAATGACATACTTCTCAATAACACATGGGTCAAAGAAGTCTTACAAGAAATTAAGAATATTTTGAACTAAATGAAACTGAAAATATAACATTTTGAAATTTGTAGTATGTAGTAGAAGCACTGCTTAGAAGAAAATGTATAGCATTGAATGCATATGTTAGAAAAGCAACATAATCTAAAATCAATAATCTAAGCTTCTATTTTAGGAAACTAAGAAAAAAGGACAAATTAAATATAAAGTAAGCAGAAGAAAGAAAATAAAATTAGAGCAGAAATCAGTGAACTTGAAAACAGGAAATGAATGAAATAAAAAAAAATCGATAAAAATGGGTAAGTTTCTAGCCAAGCTAACTAAGAGAAAAAGAGAGAAGACAGAAATTACTAATATCAAAAATGAAAGAGGGGCATTACTACTGATCCCCTATGTATATTAAAAAGAGTATAAAGAAGGGGCACTTGGGTGGCTCAGTCAGTTAAACATCCGACTCTTGATTTTGGCTCAGGTCATGATCTCAGGGTGTTGAGACTGAGCACTGCATCAGGCTCTGTGCTCTGCCTGGAATCCACTTGAGATTCTCTCTCCTCCCTTTGCCCCTCCCCCCCCAACACTTTCTTTCTCTCTCTCTAAAATAAATAAATATTTTTATTTTTAAATTTTTAAAAAAGATTTTATTTATTTATTTGACAGAGAGAGAGCGAGCACAAGTAGGGGGAGCAGCAGAGGGAGAGGGAGAAGCAGTCTCCCCACTAAGCAGGGAGCCCGATGTGGGGCTCAATCCCAGGACCTTGGGATAATGACCTGGGTGGAAGGCAGACACTTAACTGACTGAGCCACCCAGGCGCCCCATAAATCTTTTTTAAAAAAGGAGAATAAAGGAATATTTGAGTAATTCTATGTTTACAAATTTGATAATCTACATGAAATGGACCAAATCCTTGAATCTATCAAAATTCATACAAGAAGAAAGAGATAATCTGATTTTGCCTTTATGTATGAAAGAAACTGAATTGGCGATTCATAACCTTTCAAAACAGAAAGCACCAGATGGATTCACTGGTGAATTCTCCCAAACATTTAAGAAAGAAATGATATCAGTTTCTTTGAGACAATAGAGGGCAGAGGGAACACTAACTTACTCTATGAGGCAAGGATAACCCTGATACCAAGACCAGACTAAGACTTAGGAGAAAACTACAGACTGATATCTCTCATGAACATTGATGAAAAAATCCTCGACAATATATTAACAAATCAAATCTGACAACATGTAAAACGAAGTACACACCACATTCACGTGGGATTTATTCCATATGAAAATCATCTGATCATATCAGTAGGTGTAGAGAAAGCATTTGACAAAATAGTACATGGAGAATGATTTTTGTCTATATCTACTTGTAAATAACTATTTTGTACATCCATATAAATTTTATACAGTAAAATTCTGACAGATGAGTTTTATTTTCTTCTTTTTGCTTTTCTCTAAGTTTTCTGTAAAATTTTCTAGAAAAGAGCACTAACCATGACTTAAAAACCTTTACTGGTAGGGCGCCTCAGTGACTCAATGGGGTAAGAGGCCAATTCTGAATTTTAGCTCAGGTTCTGATCTCAGTGTTGTGAAATCGAGCCCCACGTCTAGGCTCTGCACTCAGTGGGGAGCCTGCTTAAGATTCTCTCTCTCGCTCTCTCTCAGGGCGCCTGGGTGGCTCAGTCGTTAAGCATCTGCCTTTGGCTCAGGTCATGGTCCCAGGGTCCTGTGATCGAGCCCCGCATCGGGCTCCCTGCTCGGCAGGAAGCCTGCTTCTCCCTCTCCCACTCCCCCTGCTTGTGTTCCCTCTCTCCCTGTCTCACTCTCTGTCAAATAAATAAATAAAATCTTAAAAAAAAAGGATATTCTCTCTCTCTCTGCCCCTCTTACCCTTGCTCTCTGTCTCTCAGAAACAAAACAAAACAGAAAAACCAAAAACTTTTATTGATTTGGCAAGAGTCCACTACTAGAAACACTTCTTAAAAGATCACAGCTAAAGGGAATAAGGTCACAAGTCTTCTAGTGCCCTGCTGATGGGGGTGATATTGGGACCTGGAATGAGCTTCCCCTGGTAGAGTGCTCAAGTGGCCAGATTTGGTATTTTCAAACTGCAGGCAAAATGTAGACAACAGAGCAGCATAGAATCCTGTCCCTACCTCTTCCCCATAGTCTCATTTTGTATAAACCCTGGTAATTGCTGTCATCAGTGGAGAGAGATCAGTTTCTTTTTTTTTTTTTAAAAGATTTTATTTATTCATGAGAGACAGAGAGAGAGAGAGAGAGGCAGAGAGGCAGAGGGAGAAGCAGGCTCCCCGCCGAGCAGGGAGCCCGATGCGGGACTCGATCCCAGAACCCTGGGATCATGACCTGAGCCGAAGGCAGACACTTAACCATCTGAGCCACCCAGGTGCCCGAGAGATCAGTTTCTTTTTGAGGTCAGTCTTTAACGTCAACCTAAGCAAGTGTCTTATACAAGTCAGTCATACACATGCATGCACAGACTTGACTACAATGCTGAAGATTCAAAATACAGGTGTTTATAGTATTGACTCTGATCAATCTAGTTTTTTTTTTCAGATTTACAAATAGGGCTATATGGTTTTGTTAAAGCCTAAACCAACTTTATTTTCCTGAACTGTCTGTCAGCCCCCTGTCTGGTCCCTAGAAAGAGGTTTTCCAATTTAGAAATTTGACTTCAGATGGACTCATTGTCATATACACAGCCATGCTGTGTCAGGTCACATCATGACCTGAGCTGAAATCAAGAGTCAGATGCTTTGGGTGCCTGGGTGGCTCAGTTGGTTAAGCATCTGACTTTGGCTCAGGTCATGATCCCAGGGTCCTGGGATGGAGTTTTGGGTTGGGCTCCCTGCTCAGCGGGGAGTCTGCTGCTCTCTCTCCCTCTGCCCCTCCCCCCCTACTCATGATCTCTCTGGCACACACTTTCTCTCTCTCAAATAAATAAAATCTTAAAAAAATAGAGTCAGACGCTTAACTGACTGAGCCACCCAGGCACCCTATCTGTCAGGAATATCGTAAGCACGCTCCTACCATGGATCTCCATCTCTGACTCTAGGAAGTCACCTTCCTTTCCATTGTCTCTTACTTATAGGATCTGTGGCAGATTTCACAGTGCCACAAGATTGGCATTTGGAGTTAGCTCTATCTAGATTTAAATCCCTGCCCCAATATTTACCAGTTGGGTTAACTTTGGCAAGTCATTCTCTGAATGGCTCCCTTCATCTAATAAATGTGGATAATACTGGCTTACAGAATTGTCATGATGATTATATCAAAAGTCCTTTGTGCGATGTGTGGCATGAAACAGGCAACCAACAAATGGGGACTTGATGCTCATAGCTTCTCTTCTGACCTAACCTCCTTCCAGTTATCTGAGCTGATTCTAGAGGTTTTCCTGATAGGACTATCCTTACCCTGCTCCAGAAACTTGCTTTTAGTCCACAGTTCCTGTTTCTTCTCTGGCTATTTGTCCTCTCTCATTTTGTGGACATTTTGGGTCCCATTATCTTGATTCTACATTCTGTTCTTGTAATTCTAGTTCTGGGTGGTGACTCACCCTCTCTACCACTCCCACTTGGCTCAGGTTAGAGCCCCACCTGTCAGGTCGCTCCACAGTCAACCTTGTAAACTTGGCAAAACCATTTAAAGTCCTGTACCACATCTGTGCTTCTTTATACTGCATGCCTGTCAGATCAAAACATAATGATCCAGTTGAGGGAGGCGATGGCTTTTTACTTGCTCATGTCATACCAAGAAGGAACATTTAAAGCAATGAGCAGAGAACCCTGGCTAAACCATGACTTTTTTTGTCTCCTGAAAAGAATCTTCACTGTCAAAATGAGTAAGGCAAAAATATACAGTTCAAAGCCCTTAGAGGCAGAATTATCTCTAAGGAGAACACTTTTAATTTTGGATGTCAGTGATTCTTTCATGAATTTGTGCTTTTGAATGAATTTGTTCAGCTGGAACCTAGGGAAGCCTGGCTGCATGGGGGAATTAATCATACACATAAAAGTTTGAGCATGAGTGACTTTTACTATCTTAATATAGCTATTGTTTTTAGACAAGTAATACATGTTCATTATATAAAATCTAGAAAATACAAACCCCTTTATTTATTTATTTTTAAAAGATTTTATTTTTTTATTTGAGAGAGAAAGGAAAGAGAGAGAGAGAGCGAGCAGAGTTGGGGGAGGGGCATAGGAAGAGGGAGAAGCACACTCCCCACTGAGCAGGGAGCCTGACCCAGGGCTTGACAGCTGGGTTCAGTCCTGGGACCCTGGGATCACAACCTTAGCCAAAAGCAGATGCTTAAACAACTGAGCCACCCAGGCACTCCAGAAATACAAAACCCTTTAAAGAGAAAATAATCAAGAAATAATCCTAACATTTTGGTGTATTTTCTTGTTACTGATTTTTCTTTATAAAATTTGGATCATATTTCATCCACAGTTTTATATCCTACTCTTTGCATCTACTGGCATCTCTTGAGTGTTTTTCTACATCCTTAAAAACTCCTTTATTTATTTTTTAAAGTTTTATTTAAGTAACTTCTACACCCCACATGGGGCTCAAACTCACGAGCCCAAGATCAAGAGTCACATGCTCTTCCTACTCAGCCCACCAGGTGTCCCCTTAAATACTCCTTTAAAAAGCTATTTTTAATGGCTTCTTATCATTCCATTGAATGACTGTATTATGATTTATTCATCTAACCCCTGTTGTTGAACATTTGTGAATCCTATTACAAATAGTACTTCAGTGTAAATATTTGAACCTTCATTTTGGAGTACTTATCTAATTATACCCTTAAAATAGGTTCTATATGAGCATTTTGCATTTCTAAGGTCCTCTGGCTGTTTGTGGAGCTCTGATTGCTGTTCATGCTGCACCGTTGGGGTCAGCTGCAGTGGGGTTAAATGACCACTGAGGCCTTGGGTGGAGGATTCTCTCTGGCAGGAACTATTTTTATTCCCTTCTAGAAGAGGGCTCCTCCCAGTGAGTTTTAGCTGCTTGCCTCACAGGAAATTGTACACTTGACAAAGGCTTGCTGGCTTGTTCTGAATGAGCTTCTTTCTGTGTCTCTGTCAGCTCCTGCAGGCTGTGTGAGTTCCTGCAGGGAGCAAAGGCCTTTGTTGGCAAGTAATCCCCTTCCCCAAGTGGGGTGCTTGCAAGACCTGCCTCTGTGGAAGGGGATGGAGGAATGGAAATTCATACCCGTGAAGGTTTCTTTGGGAAGACTGTTCCTCGATACCAAGCTGGAGTTGGGGGTTAGCTGGGTAAGCCTGGGCTCTGCTGTGGTGGGCCTGGGTGTGTGTGTGTGAGAGAGAGAGAGGGAGAGAGAGAAAGAGGAGGTAGGTAAATAAGCTTTCCTCCCCCTGAAATTCTCTGGCACCCTCCAAAGACTATCTATGTTTCTCTCTTTTATGAGATGACTCCTCTTTGTATTAGTTTCCCAGGTGCCGTAACAAAATATCATATACCGAGTGGTGTAAACAACAAAACCTTATTTTCTTATGGCTCTGGAGGCTGGAAGTCCCAGATCAAAGTGCTGGTCAGTTAGGTTCCTCATAAGGGCTCTTTTCCTGGCTTATAGATGGCCGTTTTTGTCTTCAAATGGCCTTTCTTCTGTGGCCAAGAGAAAAGAGAGATCGGGGGGGGTGGAGACAGAGACCTCTTCTTCTTCTTCTTCTTTTTTTCATGAGGCCACCAGTCCTATTGGATTAGGGCCTCATCCTTAATGATTTTATTTAAAACTTACCTCCTAAAGACCCTATCTAGGTGAGAGGAGGAGCAAGATGGCAGAGGAGTGGGAGACCTAAATTTCATCTGGTCCCAGGAATTGAACTAGATAGTTATCAAACCATTCAGAACATCTACAAACTCAAGAGGAGATCATAGAAAAGAATAGCAGCAATTCTGTGGACAGAAAAGCGACCACTTTCTGGAAGTTTCAGGTCTCTTCTGACTTGTTTAGTGTATATTTTTCTAGGGTTGTTGTTACCCAGCTAGCATTTTGTTCTCTCATTCATCTATTTTCCTCTGGGCAAAATGACAAGACAGGAAAAATCACCTCAAAAATAAGAACAAGAGGCAGTCCTGACTGCCAGGGACCTAATCAATATGGACATTAGTAAGATGTTGGAACTAGAGTTCAGAATGACAATTATAAAGATACTAGCTGGGCTTGAAAAGAGCATGGAAGATACTAGAGAAACCCTTTCTGGAGAAATAAAAGAACTGAAATCTAACCAAGTTGAAATAAAAAAGGCTATTAATGAGGTGCAATAAAAAATGGAGGCTCTAAGTGCTAGGATAAATGAGGCAGAAGAGAGAATTAGTGAGATAGAAGACCAAATGATGGAGAATAAAGAAGCTGAGAAAAAGACAGATAAACAACTACTGGATCACGAGGGGAGAATTTGAGAGATAAGTGATACCATAAAGTGAAACATTAGAATAATTGGGATCCCAGAAGAAGAAGAAAGAGAGAGAGGGGCACAAGGTATATTGGAGCAAATTATAGCAGAGAACTTCCCTAATTTGGGGAAGGAAACAGGCATCAAAATCCAGGAGGCACAGAGAACCCCCCTCAAAATCAATAAAAATAGGTCAACACCCCAATATCTAATAGTAGAACTCACAAGTTTCAGAGACAAAGAGAAAATCCTGAAAGCAGTACGGGACAAGAGGTCTGTAACTTACAATGGTAGAAACATTAGGTTAGCAGCAGACCTATCCACAGAGACCTGGCAGGCCAGAAAGGACTGGCATGATATATTCAGAGCACTAAATGAGAAAAATATGCAGCCAAGAATACTATATCCAGCTAGGCTGTCATTGAAAATAGGAGAGATAAAAAACTTCCAGGACAAACAAAAACTAAAAGAATTTGTGAACACCAAACCAGCCCTACAAGAAATATTGAAAGGGGTCCTCTAAGCAAAGAGAGAGCCCAAAAGTAACATAGACCAGAAAGGAACAGAGACAATATACAGTAACAGTCATTTTACTGGCAATACAATGGCACTAAATTCGTATTTTTCAATAGTTACCCTGAATGTAAATGGGCTAAATGCTCTAATCAAAAGACACAGGCTATCAGATTGGATTAAAAAAAAAACAAGACCCATCGATATGCTGTCTGCAAGAGACTCATTTTAGACCCAAAGACACCTCCAGATGCTAATGGACATCAAAAGAAAGCTGGGGTGGCAATCCTTTATCAGACAAATTAGAATTTAAACCAAAGACTATAATAATAGATGAAGAAGGACACTACATCATACTTAAAAGGTCTATCCAACAAGAAGATCTAACAATTTTAAATATCTATGCCCCTAACATGGGAGCAGCCAATTATATAAGGCAATTAATAACAAAAGCAAAGAAACACATTGACAACAATACAATAATAGTGGGGGACTTTAACACCCACCTCACTGAAATGGACAGATCATCTAAGCAAAAGATCAACAAGGAAATAAAGACTTTAAATGACACACTGGACCAAATGGACTTCACAGATATATTCAGAACATTCCATCCCAAAGCAACAGAATACGCATTTGACAAAGTACAGCATCCTTTCTCGATTAAAACTCTTCACAGTGTAGGGATAAAGGGTACATACCTCAATATCATAAAAGCCATCTATGAAAAACCCACAGCTAATATCATCCTCAATGGGGAAAAACTGAGAGCTTTTCCCCTAAGATCAGGAACATGACAGGGATGTCCACTATCACTACTGCTATTCAACATAGTATTAGAGTCCTAGCCACAGCAATCAGACAACAAAAAGAAATAAAAGGCATCCAAATCAGCAAAGAAGAAGTCAAACTCTCACTTTTTGCAGATGATATGATGCTTTATGTGGAAAACCCAAACTACTCCACCCCAAAACTGCTAGAACTCATACAGGAATTCAGTAAAGTGGCAGGATATAAAATCAATGCACAGATATCAGTGGCATTTCTATACACCAACAATAAGACAGAAGAAAGAGACATTAAGGAGTCGATCCCCTTTACAGTTGCACCCAAAATCATGATACCTAGGAATAAATCTAACCAAAGAGGCAAAGAATCTGTACTCAGAAAACTATAGGATACTCATGAAAGAAATTGAGGAAGACACAAAAAAATGGAAAAATATTCCATGCACATGGACTGGAAGAAAAAATATTGTGAAGATGTCTATGCTACCTAGAGCAATCTACACATTTAATGTAGTCTCTATCAAAATGCCATCAACTTTTTTCAAAGAAATGGAACAAATAATCCTAAAATTTGTATGGAACCAGAAAAGACCCCGAATAGCCAGAGGAATGTTGAAAAAGAAAAGCAAAGCTGGTGGCATCACAATTCTGGACTTAAAGCTCTGTTATAAAGCTGTAATCATCAAGACAGTATGGTATTGGCACAAAAACAGACACATAGATCAATGGAACAGAATAGAGAGCCCAGAAATGGACCCTCAACTCTATGGTCAACTCATCTTCGACAAAGCAGGAAAGAATGTCCAATGGAAAAAAGACAGTCTCTTCAACAAATGGTGTTGGGAAAATTGGACAGCCACATGTAGAAGAATGAAACTGGACCACTTCCTTACACCACACACAAAAATAGACTCAAAATGGATGAAAGACCTAAATGTGAGACAGGAATCCATCAAAATCCTTGAGGCGAACACAGGCAGCAACCTCTTTGACCTCAACCGCAGCAACTTCTTCCTAGAAACATCACCAAAAGCAAGGGAAGCAAGGGCAAAAATGAACTATTGGGACTTCCTTCACAGCAAAGGAAACAGTCCACAAAACCAAAAGACAACCGACGGAATGGGAGAAGATATTTGCAAATGACATATCAGATAAAGGGCTAGTATTCAAAATCTATAAAGAACTTATCAAACTAAAAACCCAAGGAACAAATAATCCAATCAAGAAATGGGCAGAAGACATGAACAGACATTTCTGTAAAGAAAACATCCAAATGATCAACAGACATATGAAAAAGAGCTCAACATTGCTCAGCATCAGGGAAACACAAATCAAAACCACAATGAGATACCATCTCACACCAGTCAGAATGGCTAAAATTAACAAGTCAGGAAATGACAAATGTTGGCGAGGATGCAGAGAAAGGGGATCCCTCCTACACTGTTGGTGGGAATGTAAGCTGGTGCAGCCACTCTGGAAAACAGTATGGAGGTTCCTCAAAAAGTTGAAAATAGAGCTACTGTACGACCCAGCAATTGCGCTACAGGGTATTTACCCCAAAGATACAAATGTAGGGATCCGAAGGGGTATGTGCACCCCAATGTTTATAGCAGCAATGTCCTCAATAGCCAAACTATGGAAAGAGCCTAGATGTCCATCAACAGATGAATGGATAAAGAAGAAGTGGTATATATACACAATGAAATATTATGCAACCATCAAAAAAAATGAAATATTGCCATTTGCAATGACATGGATGGAACTAGAGGGTATTATGCTAAATGAAATAAGTCAATCAGAGAAAGACAAGTATCATATGATCTCATTGATATGAGGAATTTGAGAAACAAGACAGAGGATCATAGGGGAAGGGAGGGGAAAATGAAACAAGACGAAACCAGAGAGGGACACAAACCATAAGAGACTCTTAATCTCAGGAAACAAACTGAGGGTTGCTGGAGTGGAGGGGGGTGGGAGGGATGGGGTGGCTGGGTGATGGACATTGGGGAGGGTATGTGCTATGGTGAGTGCTGTGAATTGTGTAAGACTGATGAATCACAGACCTGTACCCCTGAAACAAATAATACATTATATGTTAATAAAATATATTTTAAAAAATACCCTATCTATAAAGACAGTCACCTTGAGGGCTGGGACTTCAACTTATGAATTTTGGGGGTATGCAAACATTCAGTCCATAATACTCTTACCCACTGCTCTATTGTTTTCCTATAAGATTTATCATCTTCTACAATACTACTGTATGTATGTATGTATTTATATATGTATGTATGTATGTATTTAGTTGGTTATTACTTGTCTCCCACTACTAGAATATAAGCTCTATGAGGCCAGGTATCTTTCTTTGTTTTTCACTGGTGTCTCCAAGAACCTAGAAGAGTACTCACACATGAAATATGGAAGAAGAAATGAATGAGGTCAGCCACCATGGCTATCAAGGTGAGAAAAGAGAGAGAACAAGCACTAGAATGGCTGGTAATAAACAGGAAATCCCAGGAAATATCAACTTCTAGGAAGGGAAATTGGGGCCTATCCTATCCCAGAACTACTAATACCTTGTTCAGCAAGATGCAGATCATTTCACTTGATCAGGTATGATGTGGTGGAGACACACCACAATGTGGTTCAAACTTGTGTCCCTTTGAGTTGCTATGGGGGTTATGATGTCTTAATCTGCTTGGGCTGCCATAACAAAATACCATCAACTAGGTGGCTTAAACAATAGAAATTTAATTTCTCACAATTTTCTAGGCTGGAAGTCCAAGATCATTGTGCTGGAATGATGGAGTTCTTTTTTTTTTTTTTTTAAAGATTTTATTTATTTATTTGAGAGAGAGAATGAGAGAGAGAGAGAGAGCATGAGAGGAGGGAGGGTCAGAGGGAGAAGCAGACTCCCCGCTGAGCAGGGAGCCCGATGTGGGACTCGATCCCGGGACTCCAGGATCATGACCTGAGCCGAAGGCAGTCGCTTAACCAACTGAGCCACCCAGGCGCCCTGGAATGATGGAGTTCTTATGAGAGCTCTCTTCCTGGCTTACAGATGGCTACCTTCTCTCTCTGTGTCCTCATGTGGCCGAGAAAGAGAGAGGAAAGCAAGCTTTCTGATGTCTAATGCCATCATGGGGATACCACCCTTATGCCCTCATCTAAACCTAATTACCTCCCAAAGGCCCATCTCCAAATACTATCACATTGGGGGTTAGGACTTCAACATGTGAATTTTTGGGGGACACAAACACTCCATAACAGATGATGTAGCTGGTGATCAAGGATTTACAGGCTCCAGACTCATGATACGTCAGGTCAGGGAGTAGAACAAGATGCTGTCCACATAGACCATGAGTCCTCGGCGCAGGAGGCCAATGCCTGGAAAACATCAGGGTATCGCATTAGCCAAATGCCATCACAGTGCACCCAGATTGGTCAGAGCCTGCCTGGGAGGCTGTTATACACTCATCATATTTCCATATTTTGTGGAATTGTAGTCCCTAAGGGGTCTAAGTTCATACAAATCATGTGTGCCATGATTTTTGGTGAATGATTAGATTGGGTTCCTTATTCTTTTCATTTATAAAAAACTCTTGTGCCTTCTGGGGAGAAAGTACAAGGTCTAAGAAGTGGATATCATACTGTTTATTATTTTTTCCTTTTTAAAATTATTTATTTTAATTTAAATTCAATTAATTAACATATAATGTATTATTAGTTTCAGAGGTAGAGTTCAGTGATTCATCAGTCTTGTATTATACCCAGCGCTTATGACATCACATGCCCTCCTTAATGCTCCTCACCCAGTTACCCCATCCCCCCAGCCACCTCCCCTCCAGCAACCCTCAGTTTGATATCATACTGTTTAAAATATTGTGGCTTTAAAAAATAGTTTAATACTTATGAGAGGGAAATTATCAGGTAAAAGTATCTTAGCTATTCCCACTACTAGCTTTTTATAGATGAGCTTTAGAATTATTTTCCAAGTTCCAGTAAAACCTATTGAGATTTTGATTGGAACCACATTAATCTATGAATGATTTTGTAAAACACTGACATTTTTATAGGTATCGAGTTGTTTCACTCAGGAATATGGTGGGTTTCTACATCTTTTCAGGTATTTGTGTCTCTTGATAAAATTCAGTAGTTATCTTCACATAAAGCCTTCACTTTCTTTGTAACTGTTATTCTTTTTTTTATAAGATTTTATTTATTTTATTTGAGAGAGAGAGAATGAGATAGAGAGAGAGAGCATGAGAGGCGGGAGGGTCAGAGGGAGAAGCTGACTCCCTGCTAAGCAGGGAGCCCGATGCGGGACTTGATCCCGGGACTCCAGGATCATGAACTGTTATTCTTATGTATATTATAGGCTTTTTGTTGTTGTTGTATATGGGATAGTTTTCCAGTATATTTTCTAACAATTGCTATTAAATTGGAATGTATTAGTTCTTGAGTATTTTTAGTTTATTCTTTTGAGTTTTTAGTCCTACTATCCACATATAATACTCATTTTACATTCCCCTTTGCAGTTGTTGCAACTCTGAATTTCTGTTGCCTGCTCTACTCTTGACCCCCCAAAATATTAAACAGTGATGGTAGAGAGAGCACATATGTCTTGGTCCTGACTCGATGAGAATATCTACTGTGTGCCAGTCCATCCTGGCCTGTATGCCCTCAGCTTTGTTCCTTGATTTTCCCTGCTCTGTTCTACTGCAGGGGACTGAAATTTGCACATGGTTAACGTAGTACAGACCCCAAGGAAATGCTTTTCTGAATCTCTTGCCCTGTGTGCTCAGAACAAAAGACAACTGCATCTAAATGCCTGTAAACTTTGTGGGTTGTGTTGCAGCTGATGTTGGTGGTATATACTGCTTCGGAGCATGGAAAGGGTCTGAGGGTGGAGGCGCTTTGATCAAAGAAAAGATGAAACAATGAACTTGTCACACCCTTCCTCCCAGATAGCACACGTGTAGTAGATTTTTGAACCAGGAAGTGTCACTTCCCAGCCGTGATGGGCATCCATTTTCTTGCTTCCCTTTGTGTTCCAATTCATGGTTCTGGAGTTATACATGAATTTTAGGTATTTTGAAGAGTGGCACACAGTAACGGAGGCATGTTTTGCAATATCATGCTCTTGTAATTCACACTACTCTTAAACTATAAGTGCATTTCTAGACCTAACCTCGATTTTGGCCTAAAATCCAGAAACGTTCTTGATAACACATATGGAATGTAGTTTGAATTTGTTACTAGAGATGTGGCCTCAACTGAGCCAATAGTCATGAAGTTCTTTGGAGAAATGCAACGATTATTTCTATGTCTTGAATCTATCCTTAGGCAAAACACATTTAATTTGACCTTATAGTCACTTAAGACATGCAATGGAAATGCTGACTAAAGCCATTAAATTTAATTTGGAAAGGATATAAGATATACTAGGAAAGCTAAATGAAACAATAGAAACCCCTTAAATACAGAGCAAAGTGTGGTCTTTCATGGAAAATAAAATTAATGTCAGATTTGTGCTATCTACAATTTTTTGATATGAACTATTGCTTGCTGTTAATAGTATAACAAAAGCAGATCTAAGTTTGGTGATTTCTCAGTTAAAGGGATTAAAAATACCTTTTTTTTTAGAGGTTTGTTTAAAATCCAAAACTGATGTAGAGCGTGAACTGACAAGTGGGATGCTTTTGTTTGGTAACCACAATATTTGTGTGTGTGTTGTTTTTTAATTTAAGGGATTAAAAATACTTTTTAAATTGTAAAGAAAATAGTTTTCTAAGTAGAAATAAACTGCGTTTGAAACCAAAAGTGATATTCTAATAAAATATAAGGAAATATAATAAGGAAAAGCAAATGTTTTATGACTTTAAAGAAGAGGATTCAGGTACAAATAATCCCCAAATAATGCTTGTAGTAACTATTTTCCAGCTATTATCGATCAAGATATGGTCTCAGCTGTAGAGAGATTTGAACAAATTAAGCAATGTACTATGATTTTTGGTAGTTTTCATTCTAGCAAGGGAATATTTGAAAGAAGAACTGAATACGTATTGTAGGGATCTAGATATCACTTTGACAGTAAAAATCATGATATATGTGATAATGATTTATATGATAAAAGTAATATAGTATTTTTTGCATTAACAATAACTTGTCATATGTGATTGTCAGTTCAAACATTGTCAATGTTTGAATATAATTTGTAAAAGTCCATTGCTTTAAGAATTTTATTGACATTTCCAGTGAAAGTGTTACTGCTTTAGTAGAGGGAAGTTCCTTCAAATTGAAATTAATTAAAAAAAAACTACTGGGGTGCCTAGGTGGCTCAGTTGGTTAAACATCTGACTCTTGATTTCAGCTCAGGTCATGATCTCAGGGTCCTGAGATCGAGCCCCATGTCAGGCTCCGGGTTGTGGGCTCGGGCCCCATGTTGGGTGCAGAGATCACGTAAAAAGAAAATCCTGGGGTGCCTGGGTGGCTCAGTTGGTTAAGTGTCCAATTCTTGATTTTGGCTCAGGTCATAATCTCAGGGTCGTGAGATCGAGCCCCCTCTCTCCCTCTCCCTCTGCCTCTCCCCACCACTCGCTCTCTCTCTCTCAAAACAAAGAAAAAAACCATTTGGCATTACCATTAATAGAACATAAAGTTATGTGAAAATCTTGATTATAACAAGAGTGATTTTTCTGAAATAAAAGTCAAGAAAAGTAAGTCTTATGAATATGTATTATAAGTTATGAATTATGAATGCCTTTATTACTCACCTGTGCATTGCTGGCCCATCAATACATGAACAAGCATAATTAATTTGATGCTTTGATATTTTGCCAAATTTTATTCATGCCTAATATAACTTTACACATATTTGAAAATTTGTCATCATAAAGGTATTTATTTGTAAGGTAGAAGGTTAGAACATTTTTATTTAACGACTTGTCATTTGACTTACACCTGTAAACACATAGACACGTGAGATGCGGGCCTTCACTTTTATGCTTGCCCAGAGCTCTCTGTTAGGGCCAAGCCTGCCTTCAGTCTAATGGTGGTAGTGGTTATCTGCTATCATCCTCCTGTTGTCTGCTAGGCTTCTTGGTTCTTCCATCACTCTTTCATTTTGCACAGGTAAGCAGATACAGGTATGTTTTCTTATGTCCCCTTCTTTTTAAAAATTTTATTTATTTATTATTATTTTTGGCAGGGGAGGGGCAGAGGGAGAGGAAGACAGACTCTTAAGCAGGCTCCATGCCCAGCGTGGAGCCTGATATGGGGCTCGGTCTCATGACCCTGAGATCATGACTTGAGCCAAAATCAAGATTTGGATGCTTAACTGACTCAGCCACCTGGGCACCCCGGGATTTTCTTCTTAAGTGATCTCTGTACCCAACGTGGGGCCCACGTTGTGGGCCCACCCACAAACCTGAGATCAAGAGTCGCACATTCCACCGACTGAATCAGCCTGGTGTCCCTGTTCCCTTCTTTGTTACATGAAATGTGGGGTTATGGGTTGAATAGTGTCCCCCCCCCAAGATATGTTGAAGTCCTAATGCCTATGACCTCAAAATGTAAATTTATTTAGAAATAGTGTCATTGTAGATGTAATTAATTAAAATGAGGTCATGCTGGAATAGGGTAGGCTTATAATCCAATATGACTTGTGTCCTTATAGGAAGAGAGAAATTTGGCGACAGAGGAAGGATGATGTGAGAAAAGACAGTCATGTGGTAACAAAGGCAGAAATTGGAATGAAGCATCGATAAGCCAAGGAATGTCAAGGATTTCCTTGATACTCCAAGGCAAGGAAGTATTCTCCCCTACAGGTTTCAGGGGGAGCATGGTCCTGCCAACACCTTGATGTTGGACTTCCAGTCTCTAGAACTGTCTGACAATAAATTTCTGACATTTTAAGATACCTAATTTGTGGTGTTTTCTCATAGAAGCCCTAGGATATGGGCAGCATACTAAAGATGCTCTTTGCCCCTCGTGTCAGTGTTTCTACAGGCTAGATATCTAGAAGTAGATCTGCTGGATCATAACAAACATCTAGTTTTCACCTTAATAGCTACTCCAAATTGCCCTCTAGAGTGGCTGTATCTGTTTATGCTCCTACCAGCAGTGCATGAGAGCATGTTTCCTTACGCCATGGCCAACACTTGACATTAACAGACATGTAAAAAAATTTTTCCATCTGATGGGCAAAAAAGAAGTATTTAAAAAAATTGTATTCTCTGATTACTAGTGAGGTTGAGTGGTTTTTTTCATATGTTAATTTTCCATTTGAATTTTTTTCTTCTGTAAATTTTCTTTTTATGAACTTTGATCATTTTTCTGTTGTGATATTTGTTTTATTCCTACTAGTTTGGAATACTTCTTTATGAAGGAGATGATCTTATTCTTTATAAGCCATTCCTAGTTTAGGAAGAGGTTTTAAATATCAAGAATGTTTGTTGGCTTTAATTGGTTGTCTTTTCAGCTTCTAGTGAGATGATCAAATGATATTTATTTGACCTACTGATATGTGGCACCTGTAATTATAAGAACTTTAAAAAGCAGAGCAGTTAAATATTTTATGGGCAAGAGGAATGATGCCAATGTGGGGGCTTTTCAAAACATGTTTAGAGGGCTGCCTGGTTAGAACAGAGAGTGTGTCTAAGGGAGTGTGATGGTCAGCTTTGGAAAATGGCCTGAAGCCTTTGTGAAACCTTGTAAGGGAGTAAAGAGTTTGAGCTTTAATCTACAGGCTAGATGAAATTACTGCAGAATTTTTGGTAAAGGATAACTGTAGAATATAAGATTAACATGGTGGTATGGTAGAAGAATAAAGCAAGGAGAGGAGTTGGATGCCCAGGTGTGAGATGAAAATGCTTTAATGACCCTAATGACGTTCTAATTACCCTAATGAGGAAGAAAAGAAGGAAAGTCCCTAACAAACCAGTGTGGCTCTGTGATGAGATGTAGAGAGAAGCATAAATACTAGCATATTACACACTTGGGGGACTGTCAGGAGGCCTAAAGTAGAAGATAACTCTTGGGTTTCAATCAATGTCCCAGTTGCGCAACATTAATTAGGAAAACAGGAATAAGAATATATAGGAGGCCTTTTCTCTGAGCAAATGATGGCATGTTGATAGATGGCAAAGAGAAAACACACTTCATCAATTTTTATTTTGCTTCTAATAGACAATGTCAAGGAGAGTGATTTCAGACTAAAGTAGGGGGTAAGGTAGAACAAATATAATAACTGAAGACAGTTCCCAGTGGATGAAGAGATTGTAGGAAAGCATCTGTCTGCTCTGGGTGAACTGCACCCCAGGAAACAGAGAGAATTTTTAATGATATCTCTGCATCTCTGTTGTTGGGCTTGGAGAAAGCTTGGAGAATGTGAACATCGGTTAGAGAAAGGAGGGAGGTTGTGTGTGAGCAAATGAAATTCCAAATTTCAAAAATGTGGATTTCAGAAACTGCAAACCAATGATTTTGATGTCATTTTGGGGCAAGATCCTAGGGTAGCATTCAAAAGGGATGAGTTGTAGAAGAGATCCTAGAAGCGAAAGTGAGGATTATTAGAACTTTACATGGGTCATGTGAAAACCTGACTGACGGTGTGATGGTGTTTTTTTCTTTATTGGTTGACTTGGCTGTTAGATGAAGGAGCACTGCTGGATACCAGACACACTAATAATCAGGAAGAATCAGAAACCCAGGAGCAGCAAGTTCAAGGAGGAAATAAACAAGGGGTATTTAGCCTGGAAGGAAGAAGGCTTAGGGAGAACATGATGGCTGAGGTGAAGTATGAGAAGGACCATTACATGGGAGAGGAATCAGGTACCTGTGGGCTTCTCAAAGGCCAATGGGTAGGATTACAGGGATCTAGGATAAAACTCAGTGTCAGGAAGGATTGTCTAACCATTTATACCATCTGACAGTGGAACAGGGTGCTTGCCAAGAGAGTGATTTCCCTATCACTGCAAGTGTGCAAGCAGAAGCTGGCCATTACTTTTTGGGAAATGTTCTAGGAGAGATTCATGCACTGTTGTATGGTTGACTCTAAAGTCTCTTGTTACACAGGTTAGAGGAAGAATCCACCATCTTTTTAGCTCCAAAGACCAGATCTTCCCCAAATGGAGTTGGGCTGTCCAGGAAAACTGCATTTCAAAGGAGGCCTCAAACAAACATCTTTAAAAGGCTTTGGGGATGTTACCAAGGACAAAAATTTCAGAACAGAATTTTAATGATGGTCAGAAAAGAGGAGGACAGTGTGCCATTTAGGTCCCTTCTCCCAGCAGGGCCCTGTAATCACAGGACTGCTGAGGAGGACCATGGGAGGAGGGGCAAGGCACATCCTGGGAAGCAGGCCTAAGGCTCAGGCCAGGAGAAAAAGTTAAAGAGGAAGAAGAAAGGGACAGAATAATGGAAGAGGGAGGACAGATAGGGGTAAAATGAACAGTTTCCTTCATTGCCAAATGGATAGCTGCCTGGGCTTCCAGGGGTCTCCAAGGCGCCTCTTGCAGCTGGTTCTCAGGGGAGGGCACAGCTGAGAATGAGGAGGGTGAGGCTCTAATGCTGGATGTGCCCCAACTTGCTGAGTGACCTTGTAGGTATCGTATCACCTTTCTGCCTCCTCGCTAGGGTCAAACAGACATCCTGTTAGCCTACAAAGTGCTCTGGGCTTTACAGAATAAAATAGCTCCAGAAATTTCAGACATCGTCTGCATGTGCAAAGTGTTTCCACATTTTCACGGTTGGGGGAGAGAGGGTACTGGTGGGAGGAGGGTAGAAAGGAAGGTGAGAAGACATTGTGGCCAAGTCCCTTGGCTCCACCTCGCCGTCCTAGGGAGCCCAGGGGACCAGGAGCTGGCAAGTGGCATACGCCCACAGCCTCTCCACCAGCTGGGCGCCCAGGAACCGAGCGGACATGCTCAGGCTCTGCTGTCCCTTTCAGCAAATCCCTTGCCGCATCCAGGGACGGAAAGCGAGGCTCGCCCCTCCCCCACTAGATGGCACTGAAACGCCTCGTTCCCGATTTTCAAACTGCAGGGAGGATGAAAAAAGACAAAAAGAATATGGTGGAGGTGCGCTCTTCCTGGCTCGCAGGCCCCGTTGTGCAAAGCAGGGTGCCGGGTACTCTTTTTCCCCGGGGCAGCTCTTTCCCCGGCAGTGCGGGCCCCCGGTTTTGGAGTGCAGGTGCAAATGAGGGGCGAGCATTAGAGAGAAAAACCCAGTCTTTCAACCTGGGAGGGAGGCTCCCAGCCTTTGCGGCGCTGTCTCACGTGAGCCGGGCGGGTGGGGGGGGGGCGTTTCTGGGATGAAGTGGGGCTCGCTTGCCGCCCACTCGCTCAAGGTCTGGGGTCCTTCACTGCTTCCCAGAGCCCGCGCTGAGCCTAAATCCAGCCGCCACCCAGTTGAGGACAAATCCCGCGCCGGGGTTTCATTTAACCCCACCTCCCCTTCTCAAAGAGCGAGCCCCCGGGCGTTTTCAAAATATCTATTAAGCACCCCCCTACACACCCATTAACATTCTCTTCCTCTGGCCTTGAAAGGATCAATCAATTTCATTTTTCCTTTCCTGCCGGGGAGGGAGGGAGGCGGAGGCAGGTGGAGGTGGGTGTGTGTCGGGGTGTCTGGCGCTGGCGTGGGGCTAGACTGGGGTTGGCCGTGACAACCCCACCGACGCACTCGGCCCCAGGGGGAAACGCCTGTAGCTAGCGAGGTAGCGCCTGTGGCTTTCTGGGGGGAAAACAAAGATCAAATGTGATCCAAGATACCAGCGACCAAAACCGGGGGACGCAGGGAACTTCCTCAGCCCCTCCGGATGCCGACTCTGCAATAAGCAGCCTTTTAAAGAACTGTGGTCGATTTGAGGGAATTTTCCACCACTGAAAAGAGATAAATAGGAGATGGAGGCAACATCCCTAAATTTATAATAATGCGTGTAAACATGCTACATACCACATATATGTATATGTGCATAAATATGGATGTGGTTGGGCACATACCTATCTAGACACCATTGACTTGCCTGGTCAAAGACTAAGGCTTAGGCATTTTGTGCCTGGGAAATGGTGCAGTTTATCTTTAAGGATGCTAGAAAAATAAGAGATGAGGCTCACGTTGCACGGATGACATCACTAGCTTTTGGCTGCGCGCTCCGTGTTCTCGTCTGTGGGTTTTAGCCAAGGCTGCAGCGCCCGGCGCCCGGGCGAGCGAGCGAGCGCGGCAGCGGCTTCCTCCGGTGCTCGCAGCCGGGCGATGCGATTTCCCGAGCACCCCGGGCGCAGCTGGGGCTCTCGCTCCCCAGCACCCGCCCGGCCCGCGAGGCCCCGGAGCCGCCGCGGCTAGAGGAGGAGGCAGCGACCCAGCCTCCCTCCCCCACCCTCGCCCCATTCACCTCGTCGGCCACCGCGCGCCGGGAGCCTGATCGTGGGACGTTGAGACCGGGACGGGATTCTCTGCACGCTGCCGAGTGAGCCGGCGCCTCGGGTGGGCTGAGAAGAAAATGGTGCAGTCTGAGAGCGGCTGACTCCAGTTGGGCAGAGCAGACAGCTACAGTGCCGGGTTCGGGTGGCGGGAGAAGGGGGCGGATTGTTTTGAAGGGCCGGGGCCGCTGTTTTCCTCGGTGCCTGCAGCATTTTCTTTGCACCTGGGCAGCACGTTCCCGGGGCTACTTGGGAGCCAGATGAAGTGAGGCAGAGGCGTCGCGGGAGAGGCGGGTCTGGAACCTGTCGGGTGGATACTGAGGAAGAAGAGGGCGCTGGGGAGATCGGCATGACGCCCCGGGGGCTGGCTGTCCAGCTGGCGGTGAGCCCCAATCGCGCGACCTGTCCATGGTGTTGAAGGCACCGCGAGCCGAGTTCCGCGCGCCCCGCGCGGTGCGCCCTGCCGGGTGCACCCGCCTTTGCGCAGCCTGCCCCTCGCGCCCGCCAGCTGCCGCCCAGTCGTCCCCAGTCCCGGGCCAAGGCTCGTCCTGTAACGCCGTCCGAGTGACCGCGCCGTCGGCCCGAGGGGCCTCCTGAATGGCGAGGCCAGACACAGACGACCCGGGAGCCCGCGCGGAAAGGTCGGCCGCAAACGTGCGCCCACGGGGAGCCCGCCTCTGAGCACAGCGCGCTGGCCAGACAGAGCAAGGGACCTGCTGGTGACCAGAGGACGGAGATTTTAAAAAAGACCCGACTCAGAAAGGAAGAACATTTCTTCGCTTGCAGACCGGAAGGGGGAGAGTCGCTGAGTGGGAGACCCAGGCGGGACTCAGGGCAGCCGGCCCTGGCATCTGGAGGTTTCCTTCGCTGGCCGGCCGCATCGCGGGTGCTGGAGTTCATTCGGTCGTCGCGCAGCTCCTCGTGATAGCCCCCACCCCCTTACCCCAAGAAAAAGCCAGGCGAGGGGTCCCATCGCTACCCTGCACAAAGAAAGCCCGGCAGCCCCACTGCAGCCGAGGGCACTTGGTGTTTAGTTTCTGGCCCCAGGGCAGCGGCGCCCGAAGCCCAGCTGCGTGCGGACGCGGCCTGTTCGGGGCAGTCGCTTCCTGCCGGGCAGGGAGGGGGCGGGAGGCGGTCTTGTCCCGCTCGCTGCCGCCCGAGGCTGCACCTGCCCCGGAGGATGCCCAGGAGCCCGCCCGAGCCTCCCCGGATCAGAACTTTTTAGGTTGCCCGCCCCCATCCCCGCAGTCCCTGGGCCGCGCACCGGCAGGCGGGGGCGAGGGGGCGCCGCGGCGCGAGTCCCCCTCCGGTCCCCCTCCCCCCCTTGGCTCGGCCGCCCGCCCGCCGCTTTGTTCCGGGCGCGCGGAGGGAAGGCGAGGCTGCGGCGGATCATGCCCATGGTGTAGCCGCCAAGCGGAGGCATGGCTGCCGGAAGGTTACTGCTCTATACGGGCCTCTCGCTAGCGCTCTGCGCCCTCGGCATGCTGGCCGTGGCCATCTGCTCGGACCACTGGTACGAGACGGACGCC
Source organism: Callorhinus ursinus (assembly GCF_003265705.2). Taxonomy (NCBI): domain Eukaryota; kingdom Metazoa; phylum Chordata; class Mammalia; order Carnivora; family Otariidae; genus Callorhinus; species Callorhinus ursinus. The sequence continues at coordinate 78,208,666 of NW_027397074.1, forward strand.
AGGAAGCACAGGGACAGGTGCAAGGCCTTCAACACCCGCCGGGTCGACCCCGGCTTCATTTACAACAACAACAACAACTTGCCGCTCCGGGCGAGCCGCTCGCGCCTGGACCGCTGGGAGGGCAAACTCCTCCGGGCCCGGAACCGCCGGCAGCTCTTCGCCATGAGCCCGGTTGACGAGTGCAGCCGGCAGTACAACTCCACCAACATGGGCCTCTGGAGGAAGTGCCACCGGCAGGGCTTCGACCCCGAGATCGCAGCCCTCATTCGGAAAGGTAAGCGCGAGGCGTGGCGCTGCGGAGAGCCCGGCGCCTCCTAGGCCCGGCCACCCTCTCCTCCCTTCGCGGGGCCACAGTCTCCCGGGCCTCCTACTTCCAGGAGGTCAGGTTAGCCAGGCCCTGCGGAGCCTCGGACTGGCCAGAACTTGCCCCCCAGTAGCTGGTAATGGAGGCGTACTTCTCTCCGGCCGGCCTCTGGTCTTGCGTTGGTCTGATGGGATTCCCGTGGAATATCGTGGGCCAGGGTTTTTAATTCAGGCTAATGCTTCATCAGTCTCTGAAAAGGGAGGGAATCTCTCATGTTGTGTTGTTCGCAGAGCAGTCCCCAAATTTGAGAATGATGTGTCAGGCAGACAGCCTCCTAGTTTTAATCTTTGTTTTAGATGTCGGACTGATTCAGCATCTCACCGAGAAGGCCTTATTCACCTTATTCACGCCACAAACGCTTGCTAAGTGCTAGACTGTGCTGAGCACGGTGCAGGCATTGGTCACATAAACATCAGTAAATCACAGCCCCTGTCCCGTTGCAGTGACAGTCTTGTTGACCAGGAGCATCCTACCACGATTCTTGATCTCTCCTTTTGGGGAGGTGGTTGACAAAAGTGACTTGTGTGCATCGAATTTTAACAGGGCCTAATAAATAAAAAGTAGTTCCTCAGGTAACACCAAAGTGGGCACTTCAGAGGAAAAAAAATTACCATGTTCTGAAGATTTATATCAAAAATACCTGAAGTATTCCAAAACAGAAAACGGACTTCATTTGCTAATGATGAAAATTTCTTGGGTACTCTAATGTTGATCCCACAATTTTTTAAAAGTCTGTTCATCTGATGCAGTTTGTAAATCTTGGATGATTTATACTTTGGGGGCCACCCTGTTCTGTTAATCCATTGAAATGTTGTTTGGATATATATTAATATTGCTCTGAAAAAGGGAATGCATTCCCTTCTATGGTAGTTGCATTCTGGAAGATGTGGTGTGACTTTCTGAGTCTTGTTCCCACCCCCCCCCACCATGTTTCATTGCCTTCAACTATTAAATGGTGATGCCAAGGTGAAAATGATGTTCTCTGCAAAGTCTCTGAGGCCCAGATGGAACAGTTCTTACTGTCCCTTAATATTATAATGCAGGTTTGCTCCTGTTGTAAAATATCATTTGTGAGAACTGATGTTCTTTGATTCAGAAAAATGTTGAAATTGATCAGAAAAAAATAGTTAATTTGAAAAAAAAAGTCAGTTGTTTAAGAATGACAAGCAGTGGGTATGGTCTAGGTGGCTAGTCAGATGTAGGTGAGGTGAAGTCCAGAAGGAGAATCCATCTTCATGTTTGTTTTGTAGCTTCTGTAGAATGACTAGGGATTTTAGCTGATTCGGTTATGAGTGTGTTAATACTACAAACATCACAACTGCTTAAGAGTTAGGCTCATATTAGAGCAGGGTGACCCATTTGGAGCTCTACAACTTTGTAAAGATGGGCAGGATGTTAGAGAATTCCAGAAGAGAGTAACTTGGTTTGGATTTAGAAGTAGGAAGGCAAGAAAAAACAATCTTTTTTAACAATGGGTAGACTGTAACAGCGTTCAGATTCTCAGTTTCATGAAGTGTTATATTGTTTGGTTGTGCTCCGCTTTCATTAAAATTGAAATGGTAGGAAGTTAGCTGAAACATGAGGAAGAATTCATGTTAATAACGACTGAAAAACAGTGGTAGGACTTGCTGAAGGACATTCTTGCATTTCCTTTCTTAAAGGTCTCTGGCAGCACGATGGATTGGGTATCCTTCTGTCTGGCATTGGTTCACTCCACTCAGAAAAAGGGGGATGGAATCCATGGCTCCCGGTGGTTCCATTGAGGGCTTTGATTCCATGTTGCTTTGCCTAGCAATCCGGCTAGAAAGGTTGACTTGGTCTGTGCACCAGAGAGATTCGTTACCATAGTGACATGTTCTTCCGGTGAAGCTGGAAACACAGTGACAGGGAAAGGGATAGGGGAAGAGGGTACAACATTTTGACTTTGTATCAACTGATTTTTAATTGCAACAGAAAATGGACACTGCACAGCAGGGGGATTGAATACACTGATACCCAGAGTTGGCAGAGCATTGTATTTCACTTGAACTAATGGAGATGCTGTTCCCCATCACCCAAAATACAGCAATCACTGTCAGCTGCAAACACCCGCTTACCAGGGCCGTTTCTGGCCATTTGACATTCTTGTTAGGTATTATTGAGATAGATGGCATGCCAGCCTTACAAATCTTGAGGAACTTAAGGTCACTATCTTCATTTTTAACCTCAAAACATAATCTGTGAAAGCTAGATCTTCTCTTTTCTAAGCAACAAGAGACACATTTTGGAAATAAGTGCATCTTATATTAGTAGAATTCACAAGCAATTCCAATAACATGGAACATAATTTCTAGACTTAATCAGCGTTCTTCCTAGATTGGCAGATTTTGGAAGGAAGTAAAAAAAAAATTGATATCCCTATATTTAAATTTAAGGCAGGCAACTTAAGGAAAGATACTTATCTCATAGTATTCGTTAGTAGCCTCAAAAGATATGTTAGTCCTTTGTCTTTTGGGGGAGCATCTTAGATTCAAATTCTGGGAGATATGTGTTGGGTGAGGGGAAAGGGAAACCAGAGAAAAGACTGTGTAAAATCTGTCAGTAATATGGGAAAACTAGAGATTTATCTAAATGATCATACAGCCCCATGTAACTCAATCATTTTTTAAATCAATGTTCATTACGTTAGAAAGTGCTGTTTGTGCATTTTAAAATAAAACAAAACCACATAATTAATAAGAAAACAAAAGTCAAATCTATATCTGATTTGAAGATGAAGTCCTTTGGATGCATGTTCTCTCTGAAATCCATTTCTTCAATGCCCACTGCCATGATTGTACCAATGAATATGCATTTCTGGTCACTGTATATTTATTTGTCTTATTGAACTGTAAGTTCCTGAAGGGCAGGAAAGAAAATCATTTGTAAAATACATTCACCAGATGCTTGGTCCTTGGGAAATATCTCATACAAATAAGGTTCACAGAATTGTATCCATCAAAAGCTTCTTCTAATTGTAGGAACACTTGTGTGGGAATCCAAATAAAGGATTAGTCAGAAAATTGTGATGAAAAAAAATGAACCAGGGTGGCTCCCAGGGCAGGTTAATATTGCAACAGATGCTACATAATTTAACAAGGAAGATTTTTTTGAGCAAAAAGTTTTGCTAAGGAATAAGGGAAACAATCCTTTTTTTGGGGATAGCATATGTCACTGAACAGACATGTATCACCCATGTCAGTATTTTTCACATTAGATAAGATTTTGATGATTTTCTTCTTGGAGGTAGGATTGGGTAGAGGGTGTAGCAAGGATAGATCACCCTTGAATTCCCATATGACTCTGTCCATAATCAAGTCCTCTTGTCTTCTTGATTTTCAACTGCGTCAGTGTCTCCCTAGTAAGTCACTGCAAGCACGGGGGGGACAGATCAATGACAGGATCAGTTTCTGAAATCCAAGAGACTTCCAGACCCTTAGGAGGAGCAGCTACAGGTCGGATTTTGTTCCAGGGAACATTTATATTCCTTGATTTGTACTGAAATGTTATATTGATATGGCTTAAAATAAATAGACCTGCAACTGAGACTCTCATAACTTTTTTATTATTTGAAAATAGGCCTTATAAGAGAATTCGATCTATATAATCAGGGAGTGGTTGTCAATACACTGAGGCTTATTTAACAAAACATTGCATGTATTCATATGCAGTGACTAATGTGCTCAGCAGATATTTACTGCACATATATTATGCGATGGGCACACACCACAAGAACGCAGCCATGAATAAGACCTGGTCCTTAAAACTCCCCCAGTCTGTTAGCATCACAGGGAATACATGACAACTACCGGGTGATGAGAGCAGCGGAAACAGATGCAGAGTAGCACAGATCAGGCAGTGATGGATTGTGTTGGCAGTAGGGTGAGGTAAGCCGGGAGGGAATTGGGGAAAGTTGCCCAGAGGAAGTGAAATCTGAACACAGTTTTCATGAAGTTGGGAGGTGGATGGCAAGGAAAGGGCAGTTCAGGCCAAGAGGGCAGCATCTGCCTAGCCGGGGAGGTGTGAGACAGCAGTCTGGCCTCGGGAGTGTTGACTGCTGGAGGCGGGAGAGGAGCAGAGCATGGAGCTGGAGAGTGAGGAAGAGCCAAGGCCAGGGGCTTGTCTACTCAGATCCCAGGTAGGGTAGCCACTAGCCACAAGTGGCTATTTAAATTTAAAATAACCAGTATTCAATGAAATTAAAAATTCATTTCCTTAGTCTGTTGGCCACATTGCAAATGTTCAAGAGCCACGCGTGGCTAGTGGCTGTCGTTTTGGATGGTGCAGATGAGAGAACATTCCTCCCGTCACGGAAAGCTCCATTGGACAGTGCTGCACGGAGCCTAGAGCCTCTAAAGAGAATAAGCACATACTTCGTTTCAGGTGAGGATAATTAAACATGATAACTTGAGCTTAAATTTAAGTATATTGTTCTACCCTTGAAGAAACTTTGCTACTTGAATGTTTTGGGCAGAAGGTGTGAGTTCATGGTCAGTTACACTAAATCTATATTTTATGCATTCTCCATCTTTGACTCACAGAATTCTCACATGCTTCTCTGTTCTTTCCCCTCCCTCTCTCAACTCCATTAAAAGAAACTGGCATTGTTGACTGGGCGGGGAGGATTAATGATAATTAATGGTAATTGCCAAATGCCAGGTACTCCTCTAAGAGTTTTACAGATATTGGTATTATTATTAATGTATTCTTCATTATAACACTCAAGGTGGGTGTTATTATTTTTTTCTTGCTATTCTGCAGTTAAGGAAACTGAGGTGCATAAATGTCAATGAACTTGCCAAGTCTCATGATCAGGAAGTGAAACTGCCAGGATTCGAATTCTGGCTCCAGGATTTTTTTTTTTTTTGCAGTTTTATACCTTTATTTGACAATCAGTGATTAGTTCTCATCCACATTAACTGTCTGTAGATTTTTGAAAGTGGTGACAGGTACATAGGTAACCAGTGTGTAGAGCTTGTTTGGTGAATCTTTATCCTCGTTACGTTTTCTGGACAACTGCACACGGATACGGTATGGAACATTCCTTATTCCTTTGGCCCAGACAGCTTTGTTGAGCCTGGTGTCAGTGCACACATCTGGAGTTCCCGTCTCCTTCATGGCAAATTTCCGGTTCTCTTTGAGTGCCCGAGGGGCATGCTTCTTGAAACCCACTCCATGGATGCACTTGTGAATGTTGATGTATATTCTCTGGTCACTACCTCATTGATGGCAGAATGGCCCTTTTTCTTCTTGCCACCCTTCTTCACGGGAGCCATTCTGCCGGGCCCTGGTTGGAAAGCTGGCTCCAGGTTTGATGACACCCACTGTATTCTCTTGTCACCATAGAGTCTGCTGGGGCAAGGGTGGGGTGGAGAAGAGGCCGGTGTCTTGATTCCTCAAACTGGAAAAGAAATAAGTTAATTTTAGAATCTCACCCAGGGGAGATCTGCTTGAGGACTGACTTCAGCTTAGCGCTGAGGAGGGAGATCATTTTAAAGTGGCTCACGCACCTTGCTTTGAGACCTGCTGACAGAAGCTCATACACACTTTGTTATATGATATCTGAGTATCTATTTTGTTCACTGTGGTAGATGCTGAGGTTAGAACCATGAAGGACATACTCATTTATTCCGCAAATATTAATTGAGAGCCTAGGGACTGGGCATCTTGGAGAAGCTTACATTCCAGGAGTGAGAGACAGATAATAAATAAATACATATGAAATAAAAATAAGGGGAGTCTGGCTGGCTCAGTCAGCAGAGCATGCAGCTCTTGATCCTGGGGTTGTGAGTTCAGCCCCACATTGGGCATAGAGCTTACTACAAAAAACAAAACAAAACAAAACAAAAACAAAACGGTACTACCTTAAAAGTAATGCTACTAAAAATAGTACTACTTTATGCCAATCGGAATAAAAATAATGTCTAATGAACTAATCAGTGTAGAACGTAATGTGAAGGAGTGAATGCCATGAAGTGTCTTTGCTCTTAGGAAGCACAAAGGGGAAGATGGACAAGTAAGCCCAAAATTAAATGGTTCCATTAGTCTTGGTTTTAAAATATAGGGAGGCTTGACCTGCTCACAGGCAAACACATACAAATACCCATGGTCTTGATATACAGTGTGTGTCCCCATGCATGCACGTTGTGTGTCTGCCCAAAGGTACAAGCAAATGCACTCAGTTGCACCCTCCTCCTTCATCACGCTGAAATACAACTAACCAGTGAGAGTTGACAGTTGGGAGCCCTGTGACTCAGTGGGCAAGTGCATGGGTGGGAAGAGAGAGAGGGTTGGTGTGATGTGTTTTGAGCACCTGCTGTGTGCCCAGTGCTCTGCTAGGTGCTGGGGGAAAGCAAAGAGGCATCACATGGTTCCTGTCCTGAGGGAACTTACACTCTAGCTCAATGACAAATTCACTGTCTTCTGTGGTTGGATCAGGCTCTTCCTCAGAGGATCACATTTGTGTCAGCTGGATCAGGAATCAACTGGTCGGGGAATTCGGGAAGGGGATGAGTTCTTTTTACTGAGTCAACAAAGTCAGGAGCCATATTTCTGTTCCAGGTTTGTTTATTTATTCTTTTACTGTAGGGTTGGTAAGGATCAATTACAGGATCAATTCTGTATATTCCACTTTGGGTTGTCAGTTAAAAATAATTTTTTCCCTCTCTGCTGTTAGTAGGTAATCCTAGGTCTTCCGGCAGAATCCTAAACACTCTCTTGGGCTAGTTTGACCCTGTGAACATCCAGGAATTGGGGGGTAAAGTCACAAATATGTATTCAGATGCAGATTCTTTTATAACTATGTACTCCAAAGAGTACACAGAGAGAGGAGGGAGTGCGTGACCTGGGGAATGAGCAGACAGAAAATTGATCTGAACATCTGGATTGGACATCTGCCGTTTTTGAGAAAATGCATACATTTCTTTCAAAGGATCTCATTTCCTCATAAGTAAAATAGTGAGTTTGGATTATATAAACTTCAGGCCCTTTGACATGCTAACATTTGACAAGAAAGTTAAATTTAGGTGATGGAGCATAAATAATAGGTAGATGGTTGAGAAAAGGTGAGCCGGGAGAGAAGAGAAAGCCGGGGAGGAAGGACAGAGAAAGGGACCATCCCAGGATGCTAGCATGCCAGAGGGAGAGGCGGGAAACAAAGCAGCTCATTTCCTACCCCCATCCAGTCATGTAACAAAACTTCCCCTCTTCTCTAATGATTTGAAATGCCAGATTGCTGATTGGAGTTAAAAATGTAAACACTTAGGGCTCCTGGGTGGCTCAGTTGGTTAAGCGACTGCTTTCGGCTCAGGTCATGATCCTGGAGTCCCTGGATCGAGTCCCGCATCGGGCTCCCTGCTCAGCGGGGAGTCTGCTTCTCCCTCTGACCCTCCCCCTCTCATGTGCTCTCTCTCTCTCACTCTCTCTCTCAAATAAATAAATAAAATCTTTAAAAAAATGTAAACACTTAGGGGTGCCTGGGTGGCGCAGTCAGTGAAGCCTCTGACTCTTTTGGCTCAGGTCCTGATCTCAGGGTGATGAGACTGATGGAGGTGGGGTGGGGTGAGGGGGGGTGGGGTGGTGTTCCCGGCTCCACCCTCAGCCAGGGGTCTGCTAGAGATTCTCTCTCCCTCTCCCTCCGCCCCTCCCCCACAACTCTGTCTCTGTCTCGCTGTCCCTCTCTCTGATAAACAAAAAAATCTTTAAAAAAAAAAAAAGTAAACATGTGATGGAGAAATGTTTTGATGGTTACGCAACAATGTGAATATACCTAATGCCACCAAACCGTGTGCTTAAAACTGGAGAAGATGATGAATTTTGTGTTCTGTATGTTTCACCACAATTTAAGTAGATTAATTAAAAGAAATCATAAAACTTAACAGAGAAAGGAACTGGATTACTGGTCGGTGTCTACATACTATACATACAGTACTTCATAACCATAGCTTCATTCATTCAGCACATTTATTGAGCACCTAAAGGTGCTAGGCACTAGCCCAGGTATTGCTTGGGATATAGATGTTAATAAAACAGACAAAATTCCTGCCGTCATAAGGCTTACATTTAAACAGTTTTGAGTATCATATCTTTTTTGGGTTTTTTTTGGCTTGTTTTTTAAAACAAAACTTTTTTTTTAAGATTTTATTTATTTATTTGACAGAGAGAGAGACAGCGAGAGAGAGAGAGAGAGAGAGAGAGAGAGAACGAGAGAACACCAGCAGGGGGGTGGGGGAGGGAGAAGCAGGCTTCCCGCAGAGCAGGGAGCCCGATGCGGGGCACGATCCCAGGACCCTGGGACCATGACGTGAGCCGAAGGCAGACACCCAACGACTGAGCCACCCAGGCACCCCTAAAACAAAACTTTTAAAGAGCACCAAGATATAAGACAAGTAAAAGTAATGGATACATCTCCTGGGTCATTTAAAAATCATTGTATAATGAAGAACACTGCCCTGTATTTATTCTAAAAATGGCTTTTGAGCTCCAACTATGTCAGGCACCTAACTTGGGGTGGCGGATTCTGAGTGAAATCCATAGTCCTGTCCTCAAAGAACAAACAAAAGGAGGAAGTGTGCAAGAAGACTAATACATACAATCCCCAAGGTAGGTTCTAGGAGAGATTTACATCCTTGGGGCCTGAGTGGCTCTCAAATTTTGGAGCAGTTAGGGGAGGCTTTGCACAAGAGGGGATGTTCTTAGAGTTGTTATTTGTGGATGGACAAGGTGAAGTCTTAGCCTTATTTAAAAATTACTAATCAATTCTGATGAGGTAAATCCTTGTCTAGTCTGCCTTCCAGCTACCCTTGTCCCCCAGGCCCTTCAGCCCGTCCCCCAAAGGGCGGCTACTGCTACCAGATTTTATAAATCCTCTCTGAGATCATTTATTCAGCAGTATTTAAAAATAACAGCAACTATAAATAGGAGTCAGGCAACGAACAGGTAATTCAAGCAGGAAAACAAGTTTATTTTTTTTATAAATTTGTATGCACAGAGACAAAGTTTAAAGGCCTTGTTCCAGGAGTCACCAGGAATCTTCTAAGGTGATGTTTATTCTGAGTGGAACCTGCTGTTGGCGTTCAAGGAAGTTTGACAGATTTGCTGTTTTATGGGAGACTGCACTATCTAAATTATTTCAATTGATTTTTTTTTTGGCGTCGAAGTATTTTGCCAAGAAAAGGCAATTTACTTTATATTAGGTCATCTTCATAAATTTATATCATTTCCTGCGTTTTAAAATGCACTGCTGTTCTGTATTCCGAACCTCACTCTATTGGACACATTATTTGCTTCAGAGCATCTCCCTTTCAATTTTGGCCTGAATTTCTCTTAATCTTTATAACAGCAATTCTGTTTAGGCAAACACAACTCCTATTCCCCAAGGCCCTGGAGTATTTCATAGCCCTGGATGGGTTGGGGTTGTTTTTATCTTAAGAAGGCTCTGCGCTCACATCCTGTTCTATGTCAGCTGACACGACACTGGAGTGCAGATGGATTCTATGTCAGGAGGCTGAAGACACGCATAACCTTGCACCCTGGCTATACTCATGTCCAAGGATGTTCATGGCGCCACCGCTTGTAATAGCGAAATAAATAAGCAAAATGGAAAATCTGAAGTGTCCATGAATAGGAAAGTGGATAATGAGGTATGGTCTGTATTCATACAATGGAAACTATCACCCTATATTTAAAATAAATATACTACATCTACGTATTTCCAAATGGGTAAACATAAAATTTGAGTGAAAAAAGCAGGATACAGAATGAAATGAGGAGAATGTTGCCGTTTATATGAAGTTAAAAAAGTAGATCAAATAACATTAGATATTGTTTATGGAAACATTATTTGCATGGTATTTATAAAAGTATGCACTGGGACCAATAAACCCAAAATGAAGGATGATGTTTGCCTTTCTCAAGACAGAGAAACAAATGGGATTGGGAAGTTGCTTTAAAATCATCTCTATTTCATTTCTTAAAAAACAAAAAAAATCTGAGGCAAATGGGGGCATACATCTGCATGCACACTCAGGCTATTTGGAAAGTTTTTATGATCCTGACAAAAAAGTTAAAATTTTATTCAGACTGTGTTGTTCAGTGTACAGGAGGCAGGTTCTTTAAGGACAATTCTTGGAAAACTTTGTTTTTGAGGTGATCTGTGAGTGACTTTCATAAGTGGTAGCAAGTAGCCTTTAGAGGAGAATCAACAGTTTCCTAATCAACGATTCCTAATCAACAGTTTCGCTGAAAGTAGCTCATGGGAAGGGCTTAAAACAAATGAAATTGCTTTATTCACTCTTGATGTAGTGTAAGAAGAGGAGATTGAGACTTTAAAATGATGTGTTTCTGAGATAGAGTAAGGTACAAGTCACGCCCCTCTTTGTCAATTTCCTGAAGCTTGTGGAGAAAAACAAAGAATTTCAAGGGTCATAAAGGTAAACTAAAACCAATCCCGGAATTATCAGACGCTGAACTTTGAATAGATAAGACAGGAGACCTCCTGTGGGATCAACCAGGGCACCAACATCTGGGAAGGCATTTGAACCCACAGGGAGGAACTCAGTGTGAACCAGGGAAGGAAAAGCTGAGAATTAATAATAAGGGACCAGAGTTTATTTCTTCAGAAGTTTTCTTATCCCTTTTTCAAACTGAGTAGGGCATGTTAGTTGGTAAAACTTGAAGTCGTTTTATTATTGAGGATTATGGTTTGGATTCTTCATTCTTAAGAGTATAAGGGCGACATTAGCCAAGGGCACCTCTGTTAGGATAGTGTTTCCACTCCGTTTATACAAACTACAGCTGGAACAGAAAAGGCCCATCAGAACTATAGCAGGGGTTCCATTTTCAGCTGATAATGCTTTAAAACACCAAAGCTGGGTCCGGAGTTACTAGGGAATCATGGGTGTCCCACGGGATTTCAGGGGTGTTTCCGTAACCACAGGGCTGACCAGTGCGCACATGCAGCTCTGGGCAGGTCTGCTTCGGAAGGTCCCAGGTGATGATGAGCCGCTGTGTTCCTCGTGCTCTGCGGGGAGCTGGGCAGAGCTGGAGCTGTCTGTCCTTCCAGAGGTGAATGACCTCCCCGCTCTGGGAAGAGCTGGTCTCTGCCCCTCCAACCTCTCCCTGTCTCTCCCTCCTCCCTAAATGTGTTAGCACAAAGGAAACAGGAGGTAGTCGTGCTCAGGTGTGGCCTGGCTTGCTTCTCTTCCTCACCTCTTCTTCAGTGCACTTCTAGGTCCCCGACTCTAGGTTTCCTCCCCCTTCCCTGGGCCTGGGGCTGCTCCTTTTCCAACACTGGGCCTCCTCTGGCTTTGGAGGCATATTCGCTCCTGGACCCACTTCTACCCTTGTTCTTTTTTTTTTTTTTTAAGTTTATTTATTTATTTGGTAATCTCTACACCCAGCGTGGGGCTTGAACTCACCGCCCAGAGATCAAGAGTTACACGTTCTACCGACCGAGCCCGCCAGGCGCCCCACTTCCTCTGCTCTTCCCTTCACTTCGCTGGCTCTTCTTTCTCAGCCTGGTGGGGTTCTCCAGTGTTCCATTCTCCTTGAGCATTCTCTTTCATGCCTGCGGCCCTTTTCACCCCTCGAAGCTCATGACTTGTTGCCCTGGGAATTGCTCACTTAGACCTAATACCCAAACAGCTCGCCTGTAGGATATCTCACTTGGATATTCCGTGGGTCCACAAGAACCTGTTTTCTCTTCCCGCGCTCTGGAATCCTTTCTCCCTTCCTTTTCCTCCATCTTGGAGGAATGACATCCCTGCGTCTCTCGTTGCCCAGCCCAGAAACTTAAGGATCATCCTTAGGGGCTCTCTTCTCTCCTGCCCTAGCCATCCAAGCAGTGAATAAGTTGGTTCCCCTCCTGACACATCCCTCCCCCCCTCCATCCTGTTCCAGCATTGCCTCTGCAGGTTGGTCCCCAGCACCTGTGCTTGTGTGGCGCCCTCTGGTTTCCTGTTTTCTAGCTCATCTGTCCTCACTGCTTTCTATTCAAAGTGATTTTTCTTAAACGGAAATCGAATCATGTTACCACTTTGCTTAACATCGTTCAGTGGCTTCCCACGACCTATCAGTCGGGATAAGATCTGTAATCTTCACCTTGGCCAGTGGGCCCCTCCACGTCTGGCAACATGCCTCCCCACCCCCCCACCTGTGCATCTCATGCTTTTGCTTGGCTCCATACCAGCATGCTCTCCTCCAGCCCTGATGACGGACTCCCGGGCCCCCAAACAGATTAAGCTATTTTATGCCTCGGGAACTTTTGCTTATGAAACTTCTTCCTTTGCCTGGAAGTCCCTGTCCCTCCCTGCTGGCCCCCACCCCTGAGTCGGCCTGGTCAACACATGCTTACCCTTTAGCAATCAGCTTAAGGCCCCTCCTCCTCTTGCTTGGGGTTCTCACCCGGGCTCCCGTGTAGGATTGCCTTCCTCCTCCTAGGCCTCTGTCACACACCAAACACTTGCTTCCTACCACCAGTGACATTTTATTTCCCCATATGCTTTCCTCCTTTTTGAGACTCTTTTTGCACTATTTCATATTCATCTTTTCATCCGCAGCATTTTGCATAATGCATGGGCCATAATAGGTATTTAATACATACTTGTTGAATGAATGAAGGTTTATCTCCGTTAATGCAGTCGATCTGGAAATCTTATTTAACAAAGAGCCGTAATTTCACTGGACCAGGGAGACTCACCATTAAAAGGAAGCCTGCTGTGAATTGTTCTGTAAAGCATATGATAAACTTCAATTTATTTCCTTTGTTAAGGTTTGTATTTTCTTAAAGCACCCATATTTCTGACTCACAAGAGGAGAATTTCAAGTGGGGACTATTCCTTGTTTCCTGGATTTGACCTCTTCATTGTGATCCTGCCCACTTTTTCTCCACTTCATGCCTTCCCTAGGCTGGTCCTCCTTCCCCAAACATGGTAAGAAAAGAGAAGACTACCTCCATTTCTTGTTCCTGTCATGGATGGAAGGATTTCCAAATTTACCTCTGGGTCTGGCATATGTGGCCATTCCCTCAGGATATTTTTCCTGGTTTTTCAATGTTTATCATCAGGAGTATCTTCAGGCCAGCCTCCCTCTTAACCATCTGTTGAGGGCAGCTTCCTCAAATCTCTGATAGTGATTTTGGTCAAATAATGACTGGAAAACAGACTGTGCCTTCTGTAACTGCCTCCTCTCTGGTTCCTACCTCAGTTTGCTTTTCATGACTTTCAACAGGAGTGGGTCTGTGATGCTTGGAAAACATGGTAAGTATCTGTCTCCAACTCTCCGGTGTGCCTGTCACCATCGTTGTTGGTGAGCAACATTGCTCATGGAAAACATCCATGTCCTACAGGGGTATTTGGGGGCAGAAGGATGAGGTGGCCAACCAACCCATCTTTGCTTATGAAGACCACAGAGTCCTTGGTCAATAACGGATGGGACAACTGTTTACTTCTCAGTGGATTCTTTTCTAAAATGACCGTGACTGCTGTTCTGGCTGGGTCATCTCATGGTGGAAGGTGTTAAGGACTTCTCCTTTAGCCATGTACTCTGGTAAGGGCTGAGCTCATTGCCGAGTCATTCAGCTAAGTAGAGTGATTCTTTCGCATTCAGCAGATAAATATAGATACAGCCACATTGCTTGGCTCTCTAAACTAGGTTAAATAAATGATTCATGTCAAGGAAAGATTTTCTATGACTACTCTAATTTCTGGATTTATATTAGTTAAATCTGTACGGGGTTTGAGCTAGAAAACTGATTGCCAGCACTTTCTGCCCAAGTTGTATAAAGTGCTCAGATAAAAAATTTAGATTGTACTTTCAGCATTAACCATTGGGTAGGTTCCAGGTTCCAATGAAACTGGCATTTTGAAGAGCTGGATTAATTGTAAGAAATAATTATAAAAAGTATTGATGAGCTATATACTATTGCAAGTCTCATAAAATGGTGGGTAACCCTTACCCTAGAAAACTGTCTTTTGCTGTCAATGTTTATTTTAAAAGCTATAGGAACTCAGAGGTTTATTTCAAACTGGAAGGTGGCATTTCATCTCTTTGGGTCAGCAGAGTTGTTAACATTTCAAAGAAGGACTTTTATGTTCCTATGCCGGCAGCATGCCTGTATCAGCTTTTATTACACATATCCGTAGTGGTGTGGTGGCTGGCTGGGCGCTTGTAGATCAATAAGCTGCTAAAAAGGGAGATGCATCAGAGACCATAATGGCTTCTTCACAGAAGACAGATCGTCTCCAGGTTGTGAAGTGCATTTAGGAACAACAACAATGATATCCCCGTATTGAGATCCATATTATTTAGAAGAAAGAAATGGGCTCTCTCAAGGTGATGAGTCCTATAATAAAGACTTTAGCATGCTAAACGTACGTTCCGGGAGGTTTGTGTCCACTGTTATAGCTGCATTGAAAACAAACTCGGTTGTTTTAATGGAAGAATTCCCAGATGGAGAAATACAGAATCAATTTCCTTGGCCTCAAATACTACTGGATTGTGGTTGTTCTTGGTTATCTTATTAATTAAAAAAAAATCTTCTTGTAATCTGAACACTGATTTTTAAGACACTTGGGTGGGCCTGGGTACAACATCAGTGAGGAGTTCAGAAAGGAAGAGGCCCTAAACACAACATGATGTGGGTGGGCTTGGAGGGGGTAGAAAGGTACACAAGGCAGCACAAAGCTCCTTACTAAGGTTCTTGACTTGCGGACGCATAGAGCTGAGTATACTTGTGTCCTGGTGACTTCCTAAGGATGTGGTATCAGAGAGGATGGTGACATTTTCCAGTGGAGTAACAATTTTCACTCTGTGCTTCTCCTTCATGATGCAGGAGTACATTACATGAATTATATATCATTTATCCAACAAATATTTGGTGATACTTACACGTCAGGATTTGTACTGGGGGCTTAGAGTATGGTAGTGCACCAAATATACAAACTCCCTGCCCACATGGAGTTTATATTTCGGTGAGATACTTAAAAAGTAAATAAGTAAAATATGTAATTTATTAGACAGTGATTAGTGCTAAGGAGAAAAAAACCAAAGCGTGGAAAGGGATAGGAAATGTGAGGAGGCGGGGTTGAAATTGTAGATGGCATGGCCAGGGAGGCCCTGGCTGAGAAGGTGGCTTTTGAGTAAAGAGGGGATGTACTTGAGGGAACGAGCTCTGGGGGTATTTGGAGGACAAAGACTTCAGAAAGAGGGAGTAGTAAGGGCAGTGGCCCTGATGTTGGAGACATAATAAGGATGGCAGAATGGCTGGGGGTGGGAGCAAAAAGGGAGCTTGTAGTAGGATATGATGTCAGAGAAGTAAAGAGCCACCTCACGTGGAGTTTGAAAGTCACAGGAAGGAGTGAGATGGGAAGTCATTGTAGGTTCTGTGAAGAGGAGTGGCATGACCAGATTTATGGTTTCAAGGATCACTTGGGTTGCTGAGCTAATGACAGATGACAGTGGGGCTCGTATAGAAACAGGGGGAGCAGCCAACAGAGATGGCGGCTGGAACTAGAGCGATGGGAGAAGACACTGGATATATTTTGAATGGCAAACTACCAAGATGGGCTGATGGCTTAGATACAGGATGGAGGGAAAAAGGGAGAAGTCCGAGATGGCACCAAGGGTTTTCACCTGAGGAGCTGCTGGAGCTTGTTGTCATTAATGTCCACAATAGCCAAACTGTGGAAAGAGCCTAGTCGTCCATCAACAGATGAATGGATAAAGAAGCTGTGGTATATACACAATGGAATATGACTCAGCCATCGAAAAGAATGAGATCTTGCTATTTGCAACGACGTGGATGGAACTAGAGGGTGTTATGCTGAGCGGAATAAGTCAGTCAGAGAAAGACAAATACCATATGATTTCACTCCTATGTGGAATTTAAGAAACATACAGATGGACATAGGGGAAGGGAGGGAAAAGTAAAATAAGACAAAAACAGAGGGAGACAAACCGTAAGAGACTCTTAACTCTAGGAAACAAACTGAGGGTTGCTGGAGGATAGGTGGGTGGGGGGATGGGGTACCTGGGTGATGGGCATTGAGGGGGGCACTTGAAGTAATGAGCACTGGGTGTTGTGTGCAACTGATGAATCATTAAAATCTACCTCTGAAACTAATAATACGGTATATGTTAATAAAAAATATGGAATGGATAGGACTGTAGGAGGATCTTGATTTGGGGATCCACTATTTTGGGTATGATAACCTTTGAGACGCCTTTCAAATGCTCAAGTGGAGATGTCAACAGTTAGTTGGAAATAGTGGCCTGGGTTCAGGGAAGAAGTCTCACTTGGGATGGAAATTTGGGAGTCATCAGCTTCTAGTATTTAAATTCACGAGAGCGAATGAGATCACCTAGAGAGTGACTGCAAGTACAGAAGAGAGAGGTCCAAAGATTAAGTCCTGGGGCACACTGACTTTACAGAGCTCAGGTAGATGAGGAGGCTCCGCAAAAGTACGGAGAAGAAATAGCTAAGGGTGGTGAGAGGAAAAATTAGGAAAGTGTGGTGTCCTGGAAGCTAAGGAAATCCAGTGTGTTAAGGGAGAAAAGTGATCATTTGTGTGCAAGGCTGCCAGGGGGTCATGTAGGATGAGGTTGAGACTTGAACTTTGAACTCCACAATGTGGAGATTTTCGACTTCAGTGGTGGGTACAAGAGTGAATGGGACCAGGGGAGGAATAGGAAACGAGTTTTGATAACTCTTTAAAGGACTTTTGGTGTAAAAGTAAGGAGAGAAATATGGTAGTTGGACTGAGAAAGTTACAGTAAGAGAGACTTAAAACTTTCTTTAAGATTTATTTATTTTAGAGAGAGAGAGAGCACGAGCAGGAGGGGCAGAGGGAGAAGGAGAGAGAATCTCAAGGAGACGTCCTGCTGAGCACGGAGCCCGACATACGGCCCTGAGATCATGACCTGAGCCGAAACCAAGAGTCAGTCGCTTAACTGACTGAGCCACCCAGGCGCCCCTCTTTTTTTTTTTTTTTTTTTTTAAATTAGAGAAGTAATAGCATGATTGTAGGCTGATGGGAATGACCTAGGAGACAGGGACAAAACTGATGGTACCGAGAAAAGAGAGGGAGGAATTGCTGGAGTTACTGCTAGAGAAGGTTGAGGCAGAAAGGAAGGTAGAGGAAAGGGTGAAAAGAGAGGGTTGTGGCCCAGGAAGAAACACATGTTTTAGATGAGCCAGGACACAGAAATCCAAGACTATTTTTTTTCTTTCTTTATTGTGTGTGGGGGCATTATTTAGTTTTTTTATGTAAGGAAAAAATAACAGGGTTTTTTAAAGGCCAACTTCCTAAGTCTATCACCCGAATGTGGAAGCCAGGCAAGAAAAGATTTTTTTTTAAATTTTTATTTACTTGTTTATTTTTTGCATTTCTTTCTTTCTTTCTTTTTTTTTTTTTTTTTAAGGTTTTTATTTAAATTCCAGTTAGCTGGGACGCCTGGGTGGCTCAGTTGTTAAGTGTCTGCCTTCGGCTTGGGTCATGATCCCAGGGTCCTGGGATCGAGCCCCGCATCGGGCTCCCTGCTCAGCGGGAAGCCTGTTTCTCCCTCTCCCTCTGTCTGCTGCTCTACATTTTTGTGCTTGCTTTCTCTCTGCCGAATAAATAAAGTCTTTAAAAAATGAAATCCAGTTAGTTAACATACAGTGTAATATTATTTTCAGGTGCGGGACTATTTTTCTTTTTCTTTTTTTTTAATTTTCTTTTTATTTTTAAGTAATCTCTACACCCAATGTGCGGCTTGAACTCGCAACCCCAAGATCAAGAGTCGTGTGCTCTACTGACTGAGCCAGCCAGGTGCCCCCAGGATTATTTTTCTTGGTGCAGGTTATCAATCATCTTGCTCCCTCTACAAGCTTGTGGGATAATTTGAGCTGAGATCTTTAAGCTTCTTGAAAGAGAGTTTCTGTAGCACATCAGCATCTTATTGTCATTGAGCATTTAATGGGAGTTTCTCAGAAGAAAGCAGGATTGGAGAGTGAGGTCCATTCTGATTATGCGTGTTGGCTTTGCTTTCTGCTTTATAAAGAGGAACTGGTCAGAATAGCCTAACTCTTCTCGGCACCAGATGTCTGGTGATTAATTGGACATTCTGAGACATTTTGCCCTCAGGTGTTAGAGGGAATGTGATATGTTATCTCTTGAAGTATGGTGCTCTGAAAAGTTTTAAAAGATTTCATTGTTTAAAGAGAGGACAGCTCATCCTTAAACCTCTCTTACTAGGTGCTGTAGGACCGTTTAGCCAATGGGTTCTGCAGTTTTCCATTTAATAGCATCACTCTAATGAGAATTTTAGGGTGCTTTGGCTCTGATGACATTCAGGTCATTTTTGAGATAAAGCTGCTTTATTTTCAGGCTGAATAGCCACATTCTTGCCTTGTCATCCTAAAAATGCTGCACTGTGTCTGCATTTCAAAGCCACTGATTAAGTGACTGAAAACCTATGGTGGTGCAGAATTAGTCTTTGTCCATTATATTGTAAGTTTCTCTGGAAAACAAAGTCCACGAATTTCTGGTAACCTCTCAGCAACAAATATTTTCTGTGATTGGTGTAGGAATTAAAGTCACAAAATCTTCCTTACTTGGTGAAGAAAAGAGTCTGGATATTGTTCAAAAATTCTGAGCCATGTTGATAGGCAGTCATTTGTCTGCATGGTTTTTGAGAAGGGGTGAAGGTCATTAGCATTTTTTATTTCTTCCCTGGAGAGTTTAAAGACTCAAAATTCTAAGAAAAACTGTAAGTTCTAGAGACAAAGGATAACAGGTGCAAGTTAGTGGAGCAGGTGGTAATATAATTTCACCTTTGCCTCCTACTCAGAAATAGAGGGAAACTCGATCCCAGTTTGGAAACCATGCGAGAAATAGCATTCATTGCTACCTATAATTGTACCTAACTTTTGACTTTTTTTCTTACCCTTCTGGTTTGTGATTCCATCTGTAAGCACGTAGGTTCTGAATTTCATAAAATGTCTTTCAAGGTGCACGTCATGACCATTTTTATTTTCTCAAGTGCTTGGAAATTTTTTAGCTTGTGATTTTTCCCTGTTGGGTTATTGGCACTTTTCCCCACAACTGTTGCAGTAATAAGCTTATTCTGTAGGTTGCTTTCCTGCCTAATCTTCTCTCACCTACTTGCTCTCTCTCTTTCAGTAGCTGCTTATTCTCTCAATCACATCCTTTTATCAATACTTTTTTTTTTTCACCAATCAAACCCCGAGCCACCTCCCTAATATGTGGAGCATACAGAGCAGGTATGATTATTCCCATTTTACATGAGAGGTGCCTGAGACTCAAAAAGGTTTATCATCGGTTGCCTGATTAGTGAATAGTGGAACTATACTGGGACCATTGCCTTTTTCCGTGTTCTTTCCACCCCCACACTCCCAGGTGCTGCCACATAGTGCTGGGTTGTATTAGAGATGTGCCTGTGTATTTTCCTGTTTTGTCCTCCTACCTCTCCTTTATCACTGCATCTGTCGGAATGACCAGAAGGGTGAAGGGAAGTGCAAGTGCTGATGATGGCTGTGGACAACCAAGCCATATCTCTCCAATGGCGTTGGCAGCCTCTGATGGAAAGAAACTCAGAACTACATCCCATACAACATCATTAACCTCTTGGCCAGATTCATGTTTTGAGTGCTTATAATTGGCTTTCCCCCAGACTTGAGGGGAAAATAGTTTGATAGAATAGTATTCCACTTTAAATATTTTGTTATACTATGCTTTAAATTTTACTTTAGGTCAAATGATTGCCCATTGACCAAAGAGTGGCTGTCTGTTTACCCACTTCTCTCTCTTTCCTCGTGGGTGCCCAACCAGACTATTTCCCCCAGCATTCTCTGCAGTTAGGTGTGTTCGTATGACTGAGTTATAACCAGTGATATGTGGATATAAGTAATATATTCCACTTTCATGTCTGTCCCATAAAATCCTCCTGTGTGATCCCCTATTTTCTCTCTTCTTTCTTCTGTTTGGATGCCTACAATCTGGGTGACATTGGAAGCCAAGAATTGAAGATGGCAAAACTTTGGGAAGTCTGAGCTCCTGAATGACAGGAAATGGTTGTCTCCCCTGTCTTGCTGGCTGATTGGACTTAGGGAGCAAGAAATAAATTTCTTAGTTAAGCCACTGAGATTTTAGAGTTTATCTGGTAAAGTAGTTAGTATTTCATTATTTACTCATGTGTGTAATAATTTAATGCATCTCTTTTCAACTCTTATATGAAAACCTGTATTACAACTATTATTAAGACAACATGTAAACTGTTTACACCTGGATTAGCACAATAAATGATACATCCTTCTACTAATACTAGCATTGTAGTAGAGTTTTATTTATCTATATGCGTTTATAACAAGATTTGAAGAAATAAAAGATGAGTTCAGTACTTTTCCTCCAAATTTTTAGGTATTGTTGAAGATTGCTTAACTTAATCATGGTTATTATTTCAAAGTTGAAGAGAACCGACTCAGCCTTGAGCCTTTTGGCCAATAGAGCTCCATGGGAGTCTATCCATGGTCCTGAAAAACTTAGTATTTTCATCGTGTTAAATTTGCAACCTTCTCCTTCAAATCTCATTGTCCTTAGTGTATACAGTATTTCTTCTTACAGAACTTATCCACCAGACAGTTAGTATTGTCCTAAAACAACCAGGCTTTTCTTTTATCTCAGCTTGCCCAAATTTTCTTTTCATGATTTGAAAACATTTTTTAAAAAAGATTTTATTTATTTATTTGACAGAGGGAGACACAGTGAGAGAGGGAACATAAGCAGGGGGAGTGGGAGAGGGAGAAGCAGGCTTCCCAAGGAGCAGGGATCCCGATGTGGGGCTCGATCCCAGGACCCTGGGGTCATGACCTGAGCCAAAGGCAGACGCTTGACAGTTGAGCCACCCAGGCGCCCCCATGACTTTTTTTAAAGTAGGCTCCATGCCCAGTGTGGAGCCCAATGTGGGGCTTGAAGACCCAACCCTGAGATCAAGACCTGGGCTGAGGAATCATACACTTAACCAACTGAGCCATGCAGGTGCCCCTCTTTTCGTGATTTTCTATTCTGATTCATGACATTAGCGAAAGAGCTCCTTGCTGCAAGTTCCCTTCCCCCAAATAGGAATCCCTATGACTTTTTCCCAGTCAAGAGGCATCTCTCCAATTTATTACCTCTTCTATTCACTCACTTGAAGTTATGACACTTGAGACTTTTGATATTGAAAAATTTCCCCAATGCCAATGGGAGAATGTTCTTCTAACCCTAATCACTTATGCCAGATTAAATACAGAACTGCTTCCTCAAAGGGCTTAAAGTTTGAAATCCAAGGCTTATCAGGTTTATCATAACACAGTTTTAAAAATACTTTTGAAATGAGCCCAACTTTAAAACATTTATGTGTAAAGTGGTTTGTCTAGGCTTCTGTTTTAAATACCTTCATTAGAGTGTAAGTAGTTAACAGTGTAGAGTTACACTGCCTCCAAATTCCAGCTTCACTGTTTATTGTGTGACTCTGAGCAAGATACTGAACTTTTCTAGACCTTAATTTCCTTATCTGTCAAATGGAGATTTTATTTTTGATCTACCTCATAGAGTTATTGTAAGGGTTGAGTGAATTCATACAAGTAAAGACTTGAGAATAGTTCCTGGCACATAGTAAGTGTTAGCTGTTATTATATTTAGAACTTGCAAAAAAATAGAATGGATTAGACAGGATCATTCATATGTAGGTCTCTATATTAGATAATTTCCAAAGTGATCTCTGTTGCCAGAAATGCCTTATGGCATAGAATTTCTAAAATATTTCATATCTGAAAGTCTCCAGTTTTTTCTTTTGGGCTTTATCTTCACCTTTGAAATGAAGTTTGTTCTTTTAATAATCTCTCTTTGGCCCCCATATTGGTTATCTTGATTTACAAAAACCCAAACCAAACCAAACAAAAATCCGTTAAAAAAAAAAAAAACTTAAGCAAAACTCTTCAACTTGGCTAAAGCCAGCTTGATCATACAGCACCATCTACAGCAGAATCCGATCTTGGGGCAGCTGTGAAGTTTCACTGGGGACTCCTGTATCTCTTGTTGGAATCTTTTCCTCTCTTGACAGAATCCCATTTCTGTCAATTAAAACATTTCTCCACCTTCCTTCCTATTGTAGCTCTTCATCTCAGAAAAGAGTCTGAGCAGATCCTTTACTATCAGTTGTAAATGACCAATAAAGCTCAATGACTGGCCCTTCCCAGAGGAACTTGCTACAGATATGGAGACTCAGCTTCAGGCTAAAGGAATACATTTCTAATGTGAAATTTTAGCTATTAGGCGGGATGAGTATTTTGTGGTCACCCATTCTTTTCTAACGTTATTTTATAAATAGCTACCCTTTTTCACTTTCTTACAGGTCTGGTTCTGATTAAGGGTTCACACATTAGTTCATTTTGAATTGAATTGTCAACTTGCTGAATGGATTTAAATGTGCCTAGCAATTTACTTTTAATGAACCATAAGCTAAGTTCTTCAAATAGAGAATTCAGGTCAGAATAGAGCTACCACACTCAGTTATGTTGTAATCTCTTAACTGGGCATAGGAGCTTGACTTGCACTGTTGTATATCCATAGCAAAGCACAATTTCTTATGTATTAACTGTATTAATATGTTATTGTCATTAATCACAGCCATTGGTGACATTTAATTGAAAGAACACTGCTAAGTTGAGTCAAAGCATTGGCTCCTGTTTCCAGCTCTGCCATTTACCTGGGGTGACTGGGGTGACTGCCCCCTTTATTTTATAGCTTTTGTCTGTAAAACAAAAATGGTCTCTCTTAACTCAGGCTGTGATTGTAATCACCTGTGCAGCTTAAAAATATGTAGATTCCCAGACTCCAACTCTGTAACTTCTAATTCAGTGAGTTTGGGTATGCCAGATGTTTTATAATTAAAGGCTGGGATGGGTCCATTTTTAAGGTCTTTGGATATTTTGAGCTTTCATTTTCTCTCTCAGAGTTCTTACTCTGTACTCTGTGTAAGTGCAAACACTTATACACATTCTTCTCCTTGTAGAAGTGTGAGAGATGCTAGCATTTTCTACAGCCAGTTGGAGGAGACAGCAGGCTGAATTTTGTTGGGGGGTGCAGGAAAACCCATCAGCCTCCCAGATATTCCTGATAGAGTCTGGCTCCTAATCATCACGTGTTTGTGTTATTTTAGTTGACATAAAATTACAGAAGTTCCAAAACACCTGTATTCTAACATAAATACATAAAAGCACACTCAACCAAATAGAAATTATTTTTAGACTATGCACTCTGAAGTTCTGTAGATTTAAGTGAGGGTTGACTGTGTTTGCATGCATGCATATGTCTGCACAGTGTGTGACAATAAGCTTGTTTTAAAAAATTATTCCAAAGAAGCATTCCAAAAGTGTTTTGAGCAATGGGATAACTACGTAGCTCTCAAAGGTAAAGGCTTTTCAAAGACAGTCAACATTCATGTATACATTTTAATGTTTGTTTAAATAACCAG
This sequence comes from Callorhinus ursinus, assembly GCF_003265705.2. Lineage (NCBI taxonomy): Eukaryota > Metazoa > Chordata > Mammalia > Carnivora > Otariidae > Callorhinus > Callorhinus ursinus. Next base: position 78,232,562 of record NW_027397074.1, read on the forward strand.
ATGCCTTTAAATAGCCTGGCTACTTTATAAGTAGACAGATTCTGGCTTTAGTGCCCTCAAAGCTCTTATTTCATTCCATGGATCTTTGAAAAGGAGAAAAAATTAATTTCCACAGGCTTGATTTGAGTACTTTTCTGAGTTATTAAAATAATCCTTTGAGATACCTACTTTGGAACATTAACTAAGTCACCAAATTACAAGTCCATAACCTGCAAATATGGGAAAAAATATTTTGGCTCTTTTGAATCTAATTTGGGTTTGGCAAAAGTTACTCCAAATCTGTTGCCTGTTGTCAAACTCTTGATTAATTAATGAATCACAATAGAATGTTTCATGCAGTCTTTCTGTTTTTCCCTTTAACCTTTAAAAACTGGAATAATAGGTTTTTACTTCTTTCTGTCTTTTTGCCTGTGTTCATGGGTTCAACATTGATTTCTTCAGCTATAGACCTCACCTGCTGCTTGAGGAGTCTTAGTGGAAATGGTTGAAGTGGTTAACTTGGGTTTTCTCTGGTACAGGTGGAGATGCCCTTGGAGTTTGGGGCACAGGATGTTTTAGCTTCTCTGAGATGATATTCTGGTGGCTTGGAAGCTGCTGTATGGTAACAAGCCTGAAAGAAACATATCTTGTGATGTTTTTATGTCTCCTTCTATTTGGTGACAGCAGCTGGGGAGACTGATGGATGACAGATACCTCTCTTAGAAGTAAAAATATATGTAGCATATTCTGGTACAATGGATTCTAGTAGGTATCAATATTTCTGTTGTGATGGAGTTTAGTTTTAATGACCCTATTACTAAAAGTTACATTTCCAGTAGGCAGAGAGCTGAAGCCCTGCTCTTCCTGAATTAGCCAATGCAGAGGAATAATCTGCATGAGAGGGTCCTCTGTGATCCTTGTCATTACCTCTAGTTTTCTTCTTCTAGTTCCTGGATAGTGTGTGTCAGAGAGTGTGTGTGCAGGCTGTATGCTTACCTGTATGTTTGAGTGAATCTTAGTTTTTCAGTAGGTGTGGTTGGATGTTGGGAGGTGAGAAGCCGTGAAAAAGAGGGAGGGCCACTGACTAATTGCTACTTGATGGCAGAACTAAAGCACTGTGAAGAGGTTAGCAACCCCTCTTTATTGCCTGCAATGCAGAGATTTTGTAATTAGTAGTTTCATTAGAGAATGTGAATGACTATTGAATGGTTCAACCAAACAAAGCATTCATTGTATTGGAAAATTTACTGTAATCAGATAGAAAAAGTACTGTTTTGGGGCATTGTCTGTCAGGTTGCAGAAGCAGTTCCATTATCTAGAACTTTTCTCTTACCCATAGGGGCTTGTACTTGTAGGCTTTGAAATGTATGGGTCCGTGTCTTAGTCCATTTGAGCTGCTTTAACAACAATACCAGGGGCTGGGTGGCTTACCCAACAAAACGTTTATTTCTCACCTGGCCCAAGGGATGAGAGAGCTCTCTGGGGTCTCTTTCATAAGGGGGCTAAGGCCATTTCATGAGGCTCTACCCTCATGACCTAATTACTTCCCACAGGCCCTGCCTCCTAAAACCATTGCAGGGGAGGGGGTGTTAGGTTTCAACATATGAACTGGGATTGGGAGGCGAGGGCACAGACACTGGGTCCATAACAGTCAGTGTTCAAAACATGGTCACTTTGCCAGAGGCCCGGTTTGTGTTTGTCAGGCGTGTGTCCTCTGTAGGGGGTTCCTCTGGCCAATGGCTAAGGTATATTTTATTCCATTGATCGGGGTTGGTGCTCAATATATTTCTTGGGAGTTGGGACAGTTGTGTTTGGCAGTGGTGTTGCCTGTTGCGGATTTCATTTTGCGAGCACTCCTACATTGCTGCTATAAGGCCAACAGAAACGTGCTAATTTCTAAGCATATGCAGGTTTCCTGGCATAGAAAATGCTTATGGGGGTTTGCCCACACACCAACTGTCTCTGTTTAGGAGTAGCTGTCCCTCTTTTTTAACCATGTTCACACTTTGTCGATCCAGAGGGGTACAGTGTATTTTAATCCAGCCCTAAGGCAGCTCTGTGGCTAGGTTAATTATAACCCTCTCTTGTATTTGTACAGTGCTTTTCTGGCTTAAGAGCATTTTCACTTATCACAGTTCCTCCGATTTTTTTTTTTTTTTTTTTTTTACAGAGTAGACAGTATGACTCCATTGCACAGATAAGAAAGTTAAAGCTGATGGAATTAAATAAAGAGTGCCACTGAGGTGGCTAAGGTGGGTGGGGCCAGGACCCTGGAGTCACCATCTGGGACTCTGCCCATCACAGACCATCACCCTCACTGCGTCCCGAGGCCGATGCTCCAAGGGGCGGTTAAATCCAGAAACCCAGAGATACCCAGAGTAGCAGTTCAGGTCACTTGCAGGTTTTCTCTACTGCTGTATCTGCCATTTTCCTGCTACCTAGTTTTCTTTCAAGTACAGAGAGAGAAAAAAAAAAAATTACTGCTCCCCAGGTGGTCCCAACTCATCTTTTCTGAGGACTTTGGAAGTCAGAGACCCGTGTAGACCTGCTGAATCACGGTGGGGTGGAAAAGAGCGTTGCAGTGGACACAGATTGTCAGACCGAGTTCAAGTGCCTTCAGCATCCGGCGTCCAAGGACATCCCCCCCGCCCCACCGCTTTCATCTCTGCTTTAACTCTGCCTCTCCTTGGGCGTGCATCAGACCACATTATGATCTATTGATTGAGCTGTTTGTCTACTGTATGTGGTAATGAATTCCTTGAAGGCAGGGACTGTATCACATTCGTCTGCTTATCTCCATTGCATCATCTGCGTGGCGCATAGTAGGTGCTCTCTAAACATTGGTTGAATAACCGAGTGAGTTTTTAACCCTGGGCTCAGGTGGAGGACTAATGCTTTGGCTTTCATGCAGCTTCTGGGGACAAAATTTGACTTGGCAGAAACCTTAATTTATACAATAATTAGGTGTGTTCTTTGAATTTGTACCATGCAATATATTGTTCCATTTATTTAATAACAGGATTGCTGATAGACTTTCTTTGAAGATTTATTGACAGATTTTATGGAGACTGTATTAGTGCTGGAATTACGGGGTTTCCCTGGTGAACACCCTTATCACAGCAAGGAAAAGCGGGTTGATTGGAGTCAGGATCCTCTATGGAATCGATTCTTTTTTTAAGACATATATATATTTATTTATTTTTAAAGATTTTATTTATTTATTTAAGAGAGAGAGAGAACATGAGCAGGGGGGAGGGGCAGAGGGAGAAGCAGGCTCCCTGCTGAGCAGGGAGCCCGACATGGGACTTAATCCCAGGACCCTGGGATCATGACCTGAGCCAAAGGCAGATGCTTAACTGACTGAGCCACCCAGGCACCCTTATTTATTTATTTGAGAGAGAGAGAGGGAGAGAGAGAGTGTGAACAAGTGGGGGGAGGGGCAAAGGAAGAGGGGGAGAGAGAGAGTCATCAGGCAGACTCCCCGCTGAGTGTGGAGCCAGATGCGGGGCTCAATCTCACGACCCTGAGATCATGAAATGAAGCTGAAATGAAGAGTCGGTGGCTTAACCAACTAAGCCACCCAGGCGCCCCTCTATGGAATTAGTTTGTCTGTACAATTTCACTGTTGAGAGACGAGAGTCTCCTTCACTTGGGGCAACTGGGTATCAAAATAGAAATGATTTTTTCTCTTTCTTCCCTCTTCACCTCCTGCCACGCACAACTGAGAACACGTTTTTGCATTTTTCAAACTCCTGCTACTGGTGTTTGAGTTGAATCTGAGCTGGGTCAGAAATCTATTGTGAATGTAAAACAAAGAGGATTGTGTTTGTGTTTAAAGTGCCTGTTGGGCAGTTGGCAAAGCCCTGGCCTTCCCTGGAGGCTCACAGCAGGTAGGCTGTCCCGGCTCCTGCTGTAGGGGTTAAGGGACCTCTGTTTTCAGCCCTGCATTTCCTATAAAATGACTCATGGAAGGCTGATCTAGGCTTCCTGTGGGGCTCCAGAAAGCCTTCCACTGCCAGCAGAGATGAAATTCCTCTCCAGGTGCAAGGATGTATTAGTTGATGTCAGGGAGGGACTACAATAGAGCAAAGCCAGAATCCTTTCTAGGTCTATAAATACAATCAGACTTCCAGGATTGGATTCTCCCTCTGGCTCCTGCTGTTTCTGCCCTCTCGACCCCACCATCAGCTACCTGTCCGCTTTCCCGCCCTCACCTTCCTCATTCCTGAATTTCATCTATTATTTTGCTGGGGACGTTGTAGCAAAGTAACGACAGACCGGGTGGCTTGAAGAACAGAAATCTATTTTCTCACAATTGTGGAAGCTAGAAGTCTGAGATCAAGGGCCGGTAGGGTTGGGGTCTTCTGAGGCTTTTCTCCTTGGCTTGTGGCCTTTTTCTCCCTGGTCCTAATCTCTTCTTCTTCTCTGTTTTTTTACAGATTTAAAAAAATTTTAAGTTATCCCTACACCCAATGTGGGGCTCAAACTCACAACTCAGAGATCAAGAGTCTCATGCTGTACTGACTGAGCCAGACAGGCGCCCCAGTAATCTGCTCTTTTTATAAGGTCACTAGTCGTATTGGATTAAAGCCCACTCTAATGACCTTGTTTTAGCCTGATTACCTCTTTGAAGACCCCATCTCCAAAATACGAATTCTGAGGGGTACCTAATTCCGACCATAACATGGGCTGAAAGTGTTAAGTCTTCATGGGCTTTGAGAACGGTTGCATTGAAATGGAGTCAGAAGTCAGACTTAAGGGGCGCCTGGGTGGCTCAGTCATTAAGCGTCTGCCTTCGGCTCAGGTCACAATCTCGGGGTCCTGGGATCGCGCCCTGCATCGGGCTCCCTGTTCCACGGGAAGCCTGCTTCTCCCTCTCCCACTCCCCTGCTTATGTTCCCTCTTTCACTGTGTCTCTCTCTGTCAAATAAATAAATAAAATCTTTAAAAAAAAAGTCAGACTTAAACCCACCCCAGCAGAGTATTACCCCCAATCCCAATGTGGCTTTTTGTCCAAACGTTAAGACATGATGGAGGAGGAAGGAGAGAAGAGAGGAGGCCAAGAGTGGGAATGACTGTGGGGGAAGGGAAGGGTTAGTTGGCTAAGCTATGATGTCTATCTGAGCTCAACCTCCTCTACCCCAAGATTTTATCTAAAAGATGGAACATTTTATTTCTTTTGCTTTATTTAGCCACAAATGGAAATGCACATTGATATCATTTTCATTAAAAATACTCTTCTCCTTAATTTCGCTCATCAGTTGTAATGACTTCTTCCAAGTTAGAGCTGCTAAAGGATGTTGGGGGAAAATATAAAATGGGACATGCAGCTGCTGCAAATAGCTCTAGAGCAGAGTTGTGTGGTCATTACAGACTAGGAAAACAAAGCCAGGAACTTACAGTTTGTTTAATTCAAAGGAGCCTTTTAATAGGATCTTTGAAAATGGTTGGTTAGGGTCAGCCAAGGCAACATTGTGAACTAGGCTGGTTTGTATTTATGCTTCCATTTGGCTTTGCATTCCTCATAGTTGTTCTGCAGTTCTAAAGTGTTTCTCAAAGTGGGGTCCTCTACTCCCAAGGAGTATGTGATGCTTAGGGCAAACACGGCACCCCTTTGTCATTTGTGAATTTTACTGTAAGGTTATTTGGGAAGTCGAATAATTAAACTACTAAATAATTTAACATTGTTTTTATATTAAAATAAATGGATGTATTACAGAGTGGAGTTCAGAATGTAGAACTTTTAAAGCTAAAACATGACACTTTAAAGAAATCAAGGGTTTTGGTGGGCCATGCCCACTCCTCATGGACCCCAGGATTATAAGTTTATGGTCATTTAGTTTCTGGAGGGGGTTGATGGATTGTAGGAAAGTTTTAGAAATTCTCAAACTCTCCTCAAGTTACCAGGCGTTTGGAGCCTTCTTTCGGCCTCAGGCTACTTTCCAAAGTAACAACCAGATAATGTGATAAACATATTTGTGCAAATGTGCTAATAAATGCCATAGTGTCCTTTCTGTTCATCGCCATCTTCATGCCCTTGGATAAACGATGTGTATTTTAATTGTGGCCATTTAGTGATGGTGTCCCTGCTTCTCACTTCTTTTTTTTTTTAATTTTTAAATTTTAAATTTTTAAAATTTTTAAATTTTCTTTAAAGATATATTTATTTGAGAGAGAGTGGGTGTGTGAGTGGGGGGGAGGGGCAGAGGGAGAAACTCTTCAAGCTGACTCCCCTTTGAGTGTGGATCCCACTGGGGGGCTTGATCTCATGACCCAAGAGATCATGACCTGAGCCGAAACCAAGGGTCCGACCCCTAACTGACTGAACCACCCAGTTGCCCCTCTTCTCACTTTTGTGTTCACTCAACCTATATTTATTGGGTGTTTACTGTGTGCCAGGCACTGTTTTGGCACCCGAGACACATGAGTAGAAGATAAACAAAATCCCTTCCTTGGCCAAGCCTACATGTTGGTGGTGAGACAATAAGTAAATTGTATATAATAAGTAATTTGTATACTGTTTGAAACTGATGTGTACTTTGGGAAAAAATGGATCAAGGTATGGGGTGTAGGAAGTGTGGAGTAGAGACACAGGTTTGCAATTTTAAATATGCCAGACAGGGTAGGACTCACCAAGAACATGACTTTGAAGTAGTTAAAGGATTTGGACCTAGAGATTTCTGGAGAAAGAGGGGTAAGAATGAGGAAGCAGTCTGTGTAAAATCTCTATGGCTGGAGTAGGCCTTATCTGTTTGGGAAATAGCCAAGAGGCCAGTGGAGGGGCAGGGGTAGGAGGGAGTGATTGAAGGGCTGAGCCGTAGGAGATGTGTTCATGTAGGGCCGTGGCAAGGTCTGTGGCTTTTACTGTGAGATGGGGAGCCACTGGATCATTCTGATTGCTGTGTTGATGGCAGACAGTAGGGGGCCAACAGCAGAAGCAAGGTGATCAGTTAGGAGGCTATTACCACAGTGTAGACAAGATGATGATGGGCCGAACTTGTTTGTAGTGGGGGTGGTGAGAAGTGGTTGGGTTCTGGAGATATTTTCAAGGTAGAGTCAACAGGATTTACAGACGGATTGAGTGAGAGGGATGTGAGAGAATAAGAGGACTCAAGAAAGGCTGCATTGTCTTTGCTTGAACAGAGACGGAGTTGTGATTAACCAAGAGGGAGACCACAATGGTTAGAGCAGGCTTTGGGGACATTAAAGCTTTGGCCTAGGGCATATTAAGTTGGATATGTCTGTTAGACATTAAAGAGTAGGCATTTGGTTATATGTGTCTGGGGATCAGTTGAGTGATCTGGCCTGGAGACATAAACTTGAGAGTTGTTAGCATAGATGGTGGTTAAAGCTGGTCTTAGAAGAGGAGATTGTGAGAATGACTGAGAAGAGATTGAAGGCCCATGGACTGAGACTGGTGCACTACAACATCGGGAGGTCCAAGAGAAGAAAGACTGCGAAGGAGTGGTCAGTGAGGTCCTGGAGTTTGCAGTGTTCTGGAAGTCAAGGGAAGTAAAGTGTTTCCAGGAAGAGGAAGTGGTCTGTGTTGAATATTGCTGGTTGATCAAATGAAGTGAAGAATGGGATCCGCCCATTGAGTTTGGCCTTTTGGAGGTTATTGGTGGTTATAGTGGTGGAGGAGCAAAAGTCTGATTGGGGTGGTTCATGAGAGGCTAGAAGGAGAGATATTGGAAATGGTGAGTAGAGAGAACTCTTCAAAGCTGGTTTGTAACAACAGTGGTAGAGGGAGTGGAGCATTAGTTGGAGTGAGAAGGGCATCTAGGAGAGGGATTTTTAAAGATGGGCGAAATAACAGCATGTTTGAATGATGATGGGAATGGTTCAATGGAGAAGGGGAGAATCCAGTGAGGTCACTGCCTAGGCATCCAGGGTTGGGATCTAGTGCACAAGTTCGCAGGAGGTGGGTGTATGTGAGTTCGTCTCATGGTGAGGGTGTGGTGGTCAGACATGTGCTGGTAGTGTAGGTAGGCGGCACGGTGAGGGTGTGGTGGTCAGACATGTGCTGGTAGTGTAGGTAGAGGGAGTTTATGGGGATTCTATCAGTTGCATCAATTCTCCGTGTTGCAGGATGCAAGATCATCACCTGAGAGTGAGGCTGGATGAGCAGGTCATGGAGGGGTGAAGAGGAAGGAAAAGGTGTGAAATAATTGTCTAGGAACATGAGCGAGTGAGTGCCCCTGGAAATACAGGGTCCTTGCGGGCAGCATTGAGGGTTCCCTTGGGGCTTGTGGTCCCAAGTTTAATGCGAGACCAGTGTGGCATGATTGTGTGTTTTTCTCTAGCGGTGCTCTGCTGCGTGGGTGAAAACATGGAGAAGGCAGAGTTTGAGGTCCGGCAGGCAGGGATTTGCTGGCTGGGAGTATGGGGAAGCAAAGGGGGCAGGGGAGGGGCAGGATGTAGGCAAGAGTGATCCAGTGACTGTCTCTGGCATCCATGCTGGGATATGCGGGAAGAAAGGCCAGGAGGGGATGAGGGACAGTGAAAAGGTGATGCACTCAATGGATTGTACATCTTGGCGTAGTCATAGGGTTGTTGGAGATGTGTCACTGGAGGGAGTAAGCGGGAAACTCAGGAGGGTGGTAGACGTTGTGGCGCTGGACATGTGATCATGGAGGAGCTGAAGTTACTTTGAATTCCTCCTTCCTCCTCCATTCCTCAGTTCTCACCAGCCGGGTTCCTTCCCTTCAGTATACTTACTCAGTCGACAGTTATTCACTTATTAGTATGATTGCTTCCTTTGCTAGATTGTAAGCATTGTAAAGGCAGGGACTGTGCTGGTTCCTCCTCACTGTCTAGGACAGTGCCCGGAAAATTGCAGGGGCTTCATAAACAGTTGTTGAATCAAAAGTCAGACCCACACTGATGGTGCTAAGACCCATGCTGTGGCCTGAGGTGGGGCAGACATGGTGCACTTGGACATCGTGGCTTTCAATGATGTCAGTACAGAAATCAACAATTGCCTCTTATGCAAAAATCAAATAGGATTTTAGAGAATTTCTGATCTGTTGATTAAAAGATTAAAATCTTACACCACTTTTAAAAAAAGCTAATTTATAGGACAAAGAAGGCACATGGTAGGAAAGATAATAATTGGATTTTAGGAACATATTTCTTTAACACTTTTATTTAAAATAATATTTAAAAGTTTGGTGTGTGGTTATAGTTTCTTTATGCATTCTACAATTGTATGAATGTCCAGACTCTGTGCAGCTGGGGTTTCAATGGAATAAGGCCAGGCCCTGCCCTCAAAGCCTTACAGAGTCAATAACTGATTGAAGAAAGAACCTTTTCTGATAAATATGTCGCAAAAGTTCGATAACACAATTCAGAATATACAGTGATTGAGAAGGACATGCGAACAGTGATTTGAACTGTATCGCTTCCACATGAGGCATCAGACTTCATGGGCATATGTAGAATTTTTTTTTTAAGATTTTATTTATTTCTTTGACAGAGACAGTGAGAGAGGGAACACCAGCAGGGGGAGTGGGAGAGGGAGAAGCAGGCTTCCTGCTGAGCAGGGAGCCTGATGCGGGGCTCGATCCCAGGACCCTGGGATTGTGACCTGAGCCGAAGGCAGATGCTTAACGACTGAGCCACCCAGGTGCTCCCAGACACAGCATTTTGAGGGGCAGTAAACTCACTTGCAGGTCAACATACAAAACTAAAGGCATGAAGAAGAGAAACATCTTTGTTAAGACCTGAAGCTTGTTCATGCTTCGCCTTCCTGCATTTCTTCACCCTCCTCCTCTCTTTGCTTCCACCACCAAAGAAACACCTGGCACGTAGCAGGAAATGAATAAATATGGACTGAGTAGAGACTTCACCTTCAATTCCAGAGAAAAACACGTTCCTCCACAGGCATTGTTATGGACTGGACGCCTGTGCTCTCCCCACACCTCCAAATTCATATGTTGAAGCCTGAACCCCCAGTGTGGCTGCATTTGGAGTAAGGAAGTCATTAAGGTTAAATGCACGAGGTCTGAGGGTGGGGCCCTGGGCCAAAAGGATTGGCGACCTTATAAGGAGAGACATCAGAGAGCCCAGTGGCTCTCTTCCCCGGGCACACACATAGAGGAGAGGCTGCCTGAGGACACAGCAGGGAACCTGACCTGCTGGAACCTTGTTCTTGGACTTCCCAGCATCCAGAGCTGTGAGAAGATAAATATGTGTTGTTTAAGCCCCCAGCCTGTGGAATTTGGTAGGGTAGCAGAGCTGAGACAGCCTTATGAAGCTTTTGCCCACTACTTGAAGACTGTGGCATCTGCCAGCCTCGTTTATCTAATACATTAATTTTCCATTTATGTTTTACGGGATTGCTTCACAAATGGCATCTTTGCTGACAATCCTAGGGGATGTTCCTTAAATATGGATTGTTTCTTGCCTCAGCTGTGAAGAAACCAGCTTGCATGGAATCAGAAAAAGACAAATGTTAAAAGGTGGAAGGGAGGGGCGCTTGGGTGGCTTAACTCAAATATGATCCCAGGGTCCTGAGATTGAGTCCCGCATAGGGTCCCTACTCAGTGGGGAGTCTGCTTCTCCCTCTCCCTCTGCTGCTCCGCCTGCTTGTGCTCTCTCACTCTCAAATAAATAAAGTTTTTTTAAAAAGTGGAGAGGATTTTCTAATGTTAATTCTGGATTAAAAAGAGAAAGAGGAAAAGTCAGAGCTGAAAAGACTGTCCATCCTTTCCTCAGATGTAATCGCGCTAGAACACTATAATAATCCTGGGAGGAAAGAGTCGGGCGGATGGATACTGTCATGAATTATGTTTCTGTTTACTTTTCAATCGCTAGAAATAAGTGTTTGCATATATCAATATTTTCATTCTGATCACACCCTTCAGTAAACCAAAGTGTGTATAGTAATTTATGGAAGGAGCCGAAGTTAACAATTTTGGCATTTCGTGACAAAGCCAGAAACAGTCTTTAGATTAGATGTGTGAAGGACGCATAGTTTGCAAAGTCAATAATTATTTATTCCTGCCATTTGCTGATACTTGATCCTTAGTTTTTGCTCAGATGTATATAAACCCAGTGGTACGTAGTCAGGAAGAATTAAGTCATGCAGGACCTTTTCATATGCTTTTTGGGCTAAGTCTACCCTGGAAGATTTATTCACTTCGGAGCAGTGTATTTTCAGGAATCACCTCACTACCTCTGTCTTAATGCTGGGTTAGAATTTAAAAATCGAATAGTTGCAGGCCAAAGTGCCAGTATGTTCTCCCTTTTCCCTCTTGCTGCACGTTTGATGGGAGCACATCCCCATCATCTCCTGTGCCTCTGGGGGACTTCGGGAGTTAAGTGTGACCCGTAACATCGAAACTCTTCCTCTTGTTCATTAGGAGAGAGAACTCACCTGGACGCTTCTCGACACCACACATTCCGTTCTGCAAATAGCCACTCATCCACTTGGCCAGGGTGATAAATGGCTTTTGCTGGGTGAGTGGCCAGGAAGTGTATTTTCATTTATCTTACTGCTCAGGCCCCTCATGTGGGGAAGAGGAGTAAAAGGAGGTGAAATCTATTGTGACTTGGGAACTTACTTGGCATTTTAGCCAGAGGCAGCCCACTGCCTATCAGCAAGTGCTCCACCACTCTTCCAAATATTAAGTAGATTCCCCTGAAGCTGTCTAACAAGTCTGCGTTGGCAGGAAGAGTTGGATGTATGTTGAGAGCCGCTGAAGGCTGAGGGTGAGGCTCAAGGCCCGTTCATGTGGCTGGTTAGGAGGAGTCTTGGGTGGGTGGGTGGGGTCCCCCAACTCCAGCACAGGTGCTTCCAAGAATGGTTTGTACTGTTTAAATGCTTGTTTAACAGTGGAGTTCATTTTGTTCTAACTCAGCTGCTCTAGTTGAAGTGGGAGGGGGACTCTCAGATCCCTGTGCTCTGTCCCGTCTGTCTGTCTGTTCCCTGAGATCCCGGGACTCCACATAACACAGCTTGGAAACCATCAGACTTGAAGACCACTGGACTAGAACCGTGTGGAAGGGCCCAAGCGAGGGCGTTGCCCAGCCGAATGACACTGCTGGGAGCGTTTTATCTTCTTCCTGTTGTCATGCCTCTCTCTGGGAGCATCCTTCCAGGAGAGTGACGAGAGTGACCCGAGTCCATCCCCATTGGAACGGGAGCCCCTCCATCAGAACTCCTGCAGTGCATCTGTTTCTCTGGGACCCCTCTTGCTGTCTACCTGGGTGGTGAGCTGGGCCATCTCAGGCTGACTAAGCTCCTTGAGGCCTGAGACCACAGCATACTTGTCACATCTCTTCAGCACCAAAACAGCATGTTGCATATAATAGAGACCCAGGAAATGCTTGTGGAATTGAGTTGAAAAAACTCATTTTCTTTGGTCACCGTTTTATCACCACGTGAGCTGAGTAACCTCTGATTGTGAGTACGGTAATTGTGCCACCTGAGGCTGAGAGGAGATTATTTAGGTAATATAATTAGTGTACAGAAATGCTATGGAAAAATCTAAAAACATGAGCCTATTGCTTGCTATTTTTCACAGTTAAGGGCATTTTAGTATAAGGATCAAAGATTGCATATAATTGGCATAAAGAGGAAGCCTTGAGTTTTCCAGGTCTGACAGTGGATGACCACAGAAAATCACTGATTAATGTGTGAAGGCCTCAAGGAAGAAGCGTTTGAATTCATTCCACTAGTAAGAACCCACTTTAAGCGTCGTGTTGTACCAGTTGCTGAGAGGACATCCCTGACATCTGTGCCCTGCCTCACATCCTCTCTGCCATCTTGTACCCCAGCCATTGCTGGGCCACCAGCCTCACACAGGGATAACTGACAATGTCTGGCTTCAGCTGCACCACATCTCTCTTTCTCTGCCCTTGGAAGGCCCGCTGGACCTCATGTCCTTTCCACTTGGAAGTGCAAAGGAATTGACACCCCATGGGTGAATCCTTGGCCAATGAGGGATGGGAGCTGGTGGTAAAATACGCTCTCCTTCCGTCGTTTGGGTGGGTGATTCTCAGGCCTATTCTATTCATCTTCAAAGGTCCCAATGTGATTGAGCCCTGGTGAGCCATACAGTGACCTGCCCATTGATACACCTTTGTGGTGGCTTTCTCTCTCCCTTAATTCTTCACTCCTGCCCCTGGGATCCATCCCAAATATCCTACCACATATAGCCTATTAGCACAGACTCTGCCGTTAGTGGGGAAGTCAGGGGAATTCAGGGGAATAAAGAATGTAGCAGGGGGACACCTGGGTGCCGTGGCTCAGTCGGTTGAGCGTCTGCCTTTGGCTTGGGTCATGATCCCAGGGTCTTGAGATCGAGTCCCACATCGGGCTCCTTGCTCAGTGGGGAGCCTGCTTTTCCCTCTGCCTGCTGCTCCCCCTGCTTGTGCTGTCTCTTTCTCTCTCTGACAAATAAATAAAAATCTTAAAAAAAAATGTAGCAGGATTTTTCCCGTTCTTCAAGAGTGTATTAACCCTTTGGGGAGTGTTGTTGGAACTCTGGTTACTTTAGAAGGTATCATACAGGAAGAGGCCAAGGTGGGTGATTCGGACAGGGAGGGTGCTAGTGTAGAAAGAAGAGAAGGTCGGTTTGAGTGGGGCTTAGGGGCCATACAGACCCTGGCAAGAGCTGAGTGGGCAGAGGAAACTTCCATGTTATGTTAACAGTAGGAGTGAGCAGAAAAGTTGGCTTAGGGTTATCTTAGGGAAAGAATGGAAGAGTGGAATCCGAGTTACTGGATTGTGAGCATTTCCAAATGCCAGGCATATGATTTCTAACTTTCCTTGGCTTTCCTGAAAAGTAAGACTTGCCTTAGGGAATTTGAAAACCTGGGTTGGGGGATAGTCTGGGAAAAGAAGACAAAGGGATAAGGAACTGTTGAGACAGAAAAATGGGGGTCAGGTGAATGAGAGGCAAAGTTCAGTGCATTGGGCATCTGCTCCGAGCAAGATCCCCTGGAGGAGTACACAGAACGACCTTAAGGGGGCCTTCGCCTCTGAGAAAAAAGGCCTGCCTGTAAGATTTAGGGTAGTGTTTAAAGGGGGAGGTTCTCGTGGACCTCCAGCGTCAAATTATTTTTATCATAATTTTATTTAAATGTGTATAAAATAAAGCGAGGTATAAACTCCTAGCCCTTAAAGCTCTTGCGTATCCATAAAACTGAAAGAGATTTACACATGAAAAACAAATACAGTGACAAAACCAGTAAGATTCAAATAACAACATGAATTCAGTGTGATGTGTGATGTTTTGTGCTAACATGGGACTGCTGCTGGTGAATGAGCGGCTTAGCGTAGACAGAACTCCAACACTCCTGCCTGTTTCCTCGCTCCGGAGACCATGCACTTGGCGTCATTTGCTCCGCCAGGGCCCTAAGCACAAAGCAAAGATGGGTGGCGGACCTCCGTGTGGCCGGAATCATGAGATGGAGGCGGGAGGTGGGAAGAAATCTGGGTAGAGAAGGGACAGCGTCTCGCAGACCAAGAGGGCTGCCGGGATCAAATAGTTTTGTTCACCTGGGGTGCTGATGCCAATTTCTTTGGCTATGAAATTCCAATGAAATGGGGACTTAGAGATAGATTTCTGGATCAAGGGACTCCTGTGTGGCATCTGTGGGTGGAGTAGAATATTTGTAAGATATTGTATGACTTACCATCTCCTGTGCAGTTTTATGAAATTATCGTATTGCAAGGATCCCCTCCCACGGAAGGGAGCTGAGTGGCAAAGTTGGGGGGAGGGGGCGTCGCTCAGCGCTTAAATGCTTAAATGCTTCCACCCCCGCTCCGCCCCTGCTATTTAAGGGCTTCTCTGGTGGGGCTGATCTGAGGCTCTTCAGGATGCCTCCTGCCCAGGGTGGGCTCTGTTGGGAAGGGCCCTTTTCCCTTCACGCCTAGAATCGGGGCCTGGGTTTTAATCTCCACTTCTCCATTTTCTGTGTGACTGTGGGAATAATCTACTTCGCAGGATGAATGTGTTCATATACATTAAGCGTTTGGAACGCTGAGCATACCGGAAGAGTTACACAGTTCATGACGCTGATGACAGCGTTCGTTAAATCAGTGATGTTTGACCTTGGCCGGAAGCTCTGGGCTTGCTGTTTGGAGGATCTTAGGCAGATTCTGCAGGAGGAACGGATTCTGCTAAAGAGGCGACACTGGCACATAAACATCCGTAAATGATCACGAGCCTGCGTTATTTCAGACCTTATTAATTGGTGTGTTTCGGCTATGTGGTCAGATGAATTTTGCCTTTGCAAAGAAGAAAAGGTGTTGAAGGAATGGTGTGAAGAAAACAGTGTAAACAAAATTAAAAGGGCCTTGTCCGAGGCACTTCAGAAAATCTAACAACGTTTATTTTGCATTAAAAACGTGCTAATTATGTGTCTTATCTATTGATTCTAGCTGGTCCCCAAGGACCATTATTGGGCACAGTTGGCTCTCAAGACATTTTGCTGAGTCACGCAGGCCCCTGCCTTAGTTCGAGGTCCCTCCGAGGGCTCCCGGAGGCGAGGACAAGAGGAAGCACCTCAAGGGGGATGGGATGGGAGAGTCGCTGAGTGGGTTATTGCTGTGGGCAGCTGGGGCTCAGTGGCCCCTGAGCTCTGGGAAACTGCAAGAAACGCTTCCGCTTTCTCCACCTGGCTCATGAGCTGTTTATCCACGGATCCTCCTGGTGCTGAGGGGCTTCCTGTCTGTCCCCCATGGTCCCAGAGGGCGCTGGTGGCCAGAGAGTTTTCAGGTGTAGACCAGCAGGTGGAAGATGAGCCCGCACCTGCGGGGCAGCAAAGCCCTGGTGGATGTGGGTGGGGTCTAAGCCCTTTACAAGTCCTGTGCTCTGTGCCACACCTGCCGCTCCCATAGGCACTCAGCCAACATTGTAATTAATAATGCTTTGATGCGTTTTGCAGATATGTTTGCTAAATGTCCTCAGTGGGGAATTCCTGTCTTGGAGATTACCTGTTTGTCCACGCTCAGTCTGAGAGAGCGGAGGGGCTGATGGAGGGAGCTGAGACCATGCAGGTTGAGAGCGGTTGATGAGCCACCTGGAACATGAGGGGGGCCTTGGATTGGATCTCCCATCCTTCAGATGCAGCTATCCTCGACATGGAAGAGGTCAACCGTCTCCGCGCGCGGAGGGCTGGAGCAGGGCAGTGCTCTGCTTATCCCCATGGCATTGAAAGGTTAGCAAAGCTTAGTCCAATTTCGTAGATAGTATAGGGGCCTGATTTTAGACAGGGGAGGGAGGGCTAAATGGGGGTGGAGATGGATTGTGGAGCTGTTGCTGGGGGAAGGGTGGTGTCTTCTTACATATTTGTAGGCAAAACTTGGGGGTATTAGCATTGTGAGGCCTGGGTTGAGCAGAGAGGTGGTATCAGTGGTGTGATATGGGGTGCCTGGAGGTCAGAAGCCCCTGGTGGAGGCTCAAGTTAAACCTGTTTCATCTGCATAAGGTAATAAATAGGTGATTTACCAGGTTGTGAGGATTCAAGGAGCAGATATAGCCGTGAAAGCACTCCCGTCCTTGGATTTTTTTTTTTTTTTGGTGGAATATTTTAAAAGTTTACATTTAATAAAACGCTTTTAATAAAAATCATGCAACACAATATGATTATGCTATTTACAAGATTATTGCAGGTCTTACAAAAATGTTAATTCAGAATATAAATGGGACACAAATCTTTAAATTTAATTTTATTCTTAATCCAAGGAAAACAGTGGTAGTAAAATATAACGAAAAGTGTCCTAAAGGAAAAAAACAGTCCTTCTCTCCTTTCCCACACCGGCTTTTTAGAGGCAGGCACTTTGAGATTTTCGGTTTCCTCCTCTGTCACCATATATTAAAAAAATCTGCTGTTTCTTAGGCAGTATTAGATATTATGTATTAACTTTCTGATATAGTTGATTGAATTTCTGTATTTCTACACCACCCTTCATCCACTTCCCTCTTATTTTCTCCACATAACTATATCACAATTTTGGGTTAAATCCTTCATTGGTATTTGCATTATGACTATATATCATTTACTTTTGAGCCAAATTGTGTACTGTGGTTATATTTACTTCTTGTATATTGTTTTATTTGCCTAGAGGTCATAATGGCCTTTAAAAAATTTTGCTCAGTACTTTATGTATTATTGCTTATTTCTCCCAGAGATTCTAATAGGTCTATCGATACCTATCAATATTGTTTCCCAAACATCTCAACAGGAAAGTTATTCGAAGTTTCATTTTCCCCTCTGAGACCTCTTCCATTCCTGCTCTGGTTGGTTTCTCTTTAGGCAGGTCCTAGGATTTGACCACTCTCTTGGTTTCATTCCCTTTTCCATAGGGGTCGTGTCATTTTTTCTGATTTACTTTTTTTTTTTTTTTTTTGCTGTAATACATCCTGTAGTAGCTTCTTTAAAAAGTGTATTTTTGAGGGGCACCTTGGTAGCTCAGTTAAGTGTCAGGCCTTTGATCTCAGCTCAGGTGTTGATCTCAGGGTCGGGAGTTGGAGCCCTGCGTTGGGCTCCACACTAGGTGTAGAGCCTACTTAAAAAAAAAAGTGTATTTTTGAGTCCTTGTTTGCTTGAAAATGATTTTATTCTCTTATTTTTGGTTGGTCCTTTGACCAAGTAGAGAATGTTAAATTGAAATAATGTCTCAGATGTGAGAGAACGTATCTGTTGGTCTCTAGGTAATGAAGTATGATGCCACTAACGCTGTTACTTTGTAGGAGATATGGTTCTCCCCCCCCCCCCCCCCCCCCCTGCACCTGTTGCTCAGAAGTCCTGAGCCCCCCCAGGGCTCTGGCGGTAAATCCTCCTTTCTCATCATTCATTTTCCTTTGACCTATTGAGGTTGTAAGTCCAGTCAGGTGCCTTCCTCCAGCTGCCATTGTCTTCCAAAAATTTGTTAATCTTTCACGAGTTGGTGTCTCCTCTTGTTCTCTGTGGGACTGTAGCCTCTTTGTTTTCCGTAACTCCTTTCCTTCCATTGGTGGAGTTGCTGAGAGGAGTAAAACGTGTATTTGACGTGCTCTAATTAGAAATATGTTATTAGAAGTGAATGAGAACAGCCTGAAAATTCCCCTGGAAAATAATATATTCAAAGTCTTTTTTTTTTTTTAATTTTATTACTTGACAGAGAGAAAGACAGCGAGGGAGGGAACACAAGCAGGGGGAGCGGGAGAGGGAGAAGCAGGCTTCCTGTGGAGCGGGGAGCCCGATGCGGGGCTCGATCCTAGGACCCTGGGACCATGACCTGAGCCGAAGGCAGATGCTCAACGACTGAGCCACCCAGGCGCCCCCAAAGTCTTTGATTTAAAAAGTAAATAAGACTTTGGGCAAGAAAAGAGAATGACAGAGCAGGGTAAAGGAAGAACAGAAATGGAAGAAGGACGGAAGAGCGCTGAGAGACAATATGCCTCAGTTGAAGGACTTTATAGCAACCTATCAAGAAGGAAGAAAGTTGAAATCCAGGCCTGTCCTGTCCAGTGCATGCTGCTCATCCACTGTCGATGAGGGAATTTTTATTGGTAATGGATTTATCAATGGGCCGTTACTGTAGCATCTTTATCATGAAGTGCTGTTACATAGAATTTTTATGCTTGCCACCCCCAGAGGGCCCTAAGGACACAGACTGTAAAACAAAAGACATTGATTATGCAAAACAAACCCCATCCTGAGCTAGGAAAGGTGCCAACCCTCCGTTAGAGGAATCCCGTCAGTATCCTGGAAGATGGAATCCCGGTCCTGTGGCACATGAACGTGCTGTATGGACTGAAGACTTGAGTTCAAATGTGATTGCACAGATTTAATCGATCCTGATGGTAGGGGAGACAAGGGATCCCCTTGTCTCCAATAGTGGCTGCTTCCAAGTCCAGCAGACCCTGAACCTGTGAGCCTCCACCTCCTTGGCTATACAATGAGGGAGCTAGAGAGCTCTGCAACCTTTTGATCTAGAACATTCTATGACACTAGCCACAAATCATCTATAAGAATTGCATGCTGGTTAACCCTTTCTTAGAGTGACCTTAAACATTCAGTTTTTAAAGGTTTCAAAGGAATGAACTTTTGACTCATTTTAGTCTGGTAATGAATATTGAATATAAAGAAGCCATGAGCTTTTTTGCCCCTGACCCCTTTTTAATATTGACAAGCATTGTCCTCTAGACTGTCCACTCCAGGAGGACAGGATTCTTGTTTCTTTCTTCTGTTTTATTATTTTTTTTTAAGATTTTTTTAAAAGTAATCTCTATACCCAATGTGGGGCTTGAACTTACAACCCTGAGACCAAGAGTCACATGCTCTGCTGGCTGAGCCAGACAGGAGCCCCTGTTTCTTATTTTAGAGTTCTCTCCCACCATGTGCCTGTCCACATTCCTGGAAGGGAGAGTTGATCACATTTTGTTTCCTCCGCACCTAAGCACAGTGCCAGGCATGTGATAAATATTTGCTGAATCGATGCCTACCAGATGGTATTCTAAGTATTGTGAATGTTTGAAATTGCAACAAAAGCCAGGTAGGGGTAGGAATATTGTATTTTCTTTTTTCTATGAAAAAAATAGGTGAAATAAAAACCTTTCAAAGCTGTTTTCTTTCTCATTACTCATCACTTTCCTCCTCCCCCAAATTTCCAGTCCTATTATCTCACCAGAGTCAAAAGAGAAAAATACAGAAAGAAAGCTTCCAGAATTACCTGGGCTACTTACTCTCCCTCTTTTTTTTTTTTTTTTTTTTTTTTGGTGTTTTTTGTGCTTTGGTTTGTTGGATAACCAAGGATAAAAGAAATATCTGAGGCCCCCTATCAGGATGTTAATGAGTTGTTTCTTGTCAAAGGAATTTAAAAAATGTTTCTGAGAAAATGTCTGTGTTTGGTTTAGAGGAGAACTTTTGTCTCAACCCCTCTTTGGTTATTTGACATTCTCGGGTGTCTCCATTTAGCTCAAGAGGTGTTAAGACATTTAAAGAAATTATTAAAGCAAAAAAAAATTTAGTAGAGTTTAAGACCCATATGCCATGCATCAGGAGGAGAAAGCATGGGTATAAAATCTGGGAAACAACTGAAAATAGCTACCTGGAAGAACATGAGGTCCAGTGCCCTGTATACCTTCTGAAACCCACTGGAAAATAAAGTTGCTGTTTTAATTATAGCTGGCATTTGCAACTCTCCAGGTCAAAGAGGTCAGTTTGCCGGAAAATTTCTCT
Source organism: Callorhinus ursinus (assembly GCF_003265705.2). NCBI lineage: Eukaryota > Metazoa > Chordata > Mammalia > Carnivora > Otariidae > Callorhinus > Callorhinus ursinus. Next base: position 78,252,719 of record NW_027397074.1, read on the forward strand.
TGGCACTGAAAGCTCAGGAAATAAGAATGGGCCAGGGACGAAATTGTACTTACCTATTAAAAGTGCATCTCTGGAGTTTCTCATGGACCCAGAAGTAACCTTGTCTTTTGTTAGTAGACCTTGTGACTCTTGAGTGGAGGCCACTATGCTTGGTGAAGAGCGCTCCCTTCCTTAACGGGCTTTGGGCTAATGGGGAGTGGGAAGGGAGCAAGACATTTATTAAGAGATGACAGATTTTGTGGAATGAGCTGTCAGATCAGTGCACTAGGAGTTCAGAGGAAGGAGTGGCCATCTTGCACTGGAGTGGAGAAAGAGGACCTCCAAGGAGGTGTGCCTGACAGGACACCTGCTTTGCAGGTGAGTGGAGAGGTCTGGGAAGAGCATTCCAGGCTGAGGAATAGCATGAGCCAAAGCTCAAAGATCAGCAGTGTATGGGCAGCCTGGATGGTCGGGTGGGGTGGTGGTACGTGTAGGGGATTAAGGAGGGAGGAGGCAGGAAGTGAAGTGTGAACAGCCTTGGAGAAGTGCTGTCTGAATCTGAAACGTCTTCTCCTGAACCTGATCCCCTCTATTCTTCCCCCTCAACACCTTCTACTTTGTTTTGGGTGTACATGGAAACCCATTGGGAAACTACTATTATAGCAATGAGCAGTGGGCAATGCTTCTGATCAAGGAAATGACCTGTCCTGGAAGGTGATTATATAAGAACTTATCAGTTCAATTTGTTTTGTCTTGCTTGTAGTTGCAGGCATTTGATGGACAGTGGACACGCTGAATTGAGTTGGTGGTTAGTGTTTAATTCACAGGGTGAGGTGGGGATCTTGGTCTAGTAACACCCTGGGGAATTTTGAGATTGTAGTCCCTGTCATGCCTGAGGAGGCGGCCCTTTCTCCTATTCCCCCTCCACCCCCAAAGCATGTGTGGGGCTAGTTAATCTATTTGAGGACCCAAAAGTAAGAAGTACGAAGGCCTTAGGACCGGGCGGATTTGCGTCAGATGTACCTCTGCCACCTTCAGCCCTGGTGACACTGGAGCCTTACAGGCCATTGACCGTGAAAACCAGGCCAAGCCTTGTAGGTGAGAAGTAGGCCGTGACTGTCACCTGTCCCAGCTTCTCATTGGACACAGTGGCCGCAGGCACAGAGTTGTCTTACCCCTTGGGCATTTAGCTTACTTATACCCTCTCTTCTACACCTAGTCTGGTTCTTTCTCCCGTCCCCCCTCCCCACCCCAGATTTAGCTTGGAAAGGCCTTTTGATTTAAAAAGATTTTTTTTTTTGGTAAATTTGACTCATGGAGGCACTATTTTGCATACCTCTGTAATGGGTTGAATGGTGGCTTCCAAAAAAAGATGTGTAAGTCCTACCTCCTGGAACCTATGAAGATGCCTTATTTAGAAAAAAGGTCTTTGCAGATGTAATTAAAGATCTCATGATGAGGTCATCCTGGATTTAGTGTGGGCCCAATGACAGGTGTCCCTATAAAAAGAAGAGAGGATGCAGAGCTACAAAGACATCCAGAGGGGAAGGCCTTGTGAACCTGAAGGCAGAGTTTGGAACATTGGGATGGAAGGATTGCTGGCAAACCACCAGAAGCTGGGAGAGACATGGATCCTTCCAGAAGGAGCTAAACTTCTGGCCTCCAGAACCATGAGAAAGTAAATTTCTGTTGTTTTAAGCCACCCAATTTATGGTAAATTTGTTATGGCAGCCCTGGGAAACTCCAACATCCACGGGGTAGAGCTTCTTTTTGCCTTTGTGGTCCAAGTCCCTTTAACCTCCCTGATGGTTTTGCCTTTGTGGTCCAAGCCCCTTTAACCTCCCTGATGGTTGTCTTCTTTAGAGGTTCTTCACTTTTCCTGTCTGTGTGGTTTTTCACACTTGTAGAGTTAGATTTTCCTGTCAGGGTCTATTGGCCCTGACGTCTGCCCCTATCTGAGTGGGCCCGAGGTGAACCACAGGGTATAAAAAGACTTGGTCCTTTTCCTCCAAAGGCTGTGTTGATTCTAGTGTACCAGCTATTGCTTCCCTTACTAATTAAGGAGTTGTATACTCTATTCTTCGAACTGGGACACTTTTGAATGTTAAAGGGGGCACTGTTGATATTTGTTACAAGTGAGTTGGCCCCAGACAAACCAGGACATCTGGTCACCCTTCTTATTGATCCTATCTAGATCACCAAATACTAGTCCCGTTGGGCCTCCTTTCTGGTCTTGTCAGTGTTAGTCTGGAATAATTGCTTGCTCAGCCTTAGGGGGAGTGAGAACTGCAGCACTGTTTGGAATCACTGGCCTTCCTAGTCCCTTTTCTCTTGTTCTTTGGTTCTTTCCAGAGGTTGACTTTCTTCTTAGCTCCAGGGTTATGAAATTTGTTTGGTCGTCAGACCTCTTTAGTAAGGCAAAGCAGCCCCTGGACACCTTACTTGTGCCCATTTTGCCACTAAGCGTTTTAAAAATGCTTCTTGCAGAAAAATGCAGGAAGATCAGGGCTATTTTGGATGTACCATCAACTAACTTGGATCCTTTAAAACTCAAAGCGTGTTAAATTATTAATTCATGCTAGAACCAAGAGCAAAGTGTTTGTCATGTTTCATACATTAATACTGCATGGGGTTGCCTCTTGAACCATCTGGAGGGCAGACTTGAGGAGGGTGGTAGGCAGTTGCTGGAGTTGTTTTCTGATTCCCACACCACTGCCAGTGCTGAGAGAACAAAGAGTCTTCTGTTAGATGTTCCTCCACAACACTGAGCTGTGTTCTCTAAAATTAGCCTCTTTTCCTCTGCCGTTGTCACAAATGAGGAGCCTTCCAGGAGGATACTTGCCATCACCAGGATGACCTAGAAATGTCAATTGCCATTAAATAGTATGATCTGAGATCTATCACCCATATGCTCCTCAGGAGACATGGATGACCATGCATGATGTTTCAGTTACTAGGTTAGAACTAGGGTCTGAGGTTTCTCCTATGGAAATCTTTGAACTCCCACAGGACCTTGTGGCCACATTACAGAAGCTGCCCCTGCCACCCCAGGGTAATAGGTCGCACAGCTGACTGCTCATTTCAGGGATGTCCTTAAGGGTGGGGATTGTGTTGACAGGTTCATTCATGTGTTCTGGGCACCTAGCATGGTGCCCAGCAGCTGGGAGATGATCGGGAAATGTGTAGTGGATGAATGAACAATCTATAATAGAAGAGGTTCAACGTTTCCATTCACTAAAGCCATCAGTGGCTGAAAATGGGATCCCACATGAGAAATACTCATATTCCCAACTACGCTTCTTTATTTAGCTAGTTGCATTTAAATTCTTAACTTTTTTTAAATTGTGATATAGTGTATATATACAGCGCACAGATCTGTAGCAAAGATCTCCATTAACTTACTTGGGCACACACCCCTGTTCCCACCATTCAGCTCAAGATAGCCTTGCGAATACACGAGAAGGCTCTCGTGCGCCCCCTTCCCGTCAGCAGCTCCTGCCAAATGCAACCACGGTCTTCTGTTACCGGGTTGGTTTTGCCTGTTCTTGAACTTCATATAAATGACAGTATATAGTATGTGGTCGTTTGTGTTTGGCTTCTTTTACTCAATGTTATGTCTGTGAGATTCATCCAAGTTGTTAATTGCTGTGTAGCAGCCGGGAGGTATCCCATTATATGAATATACCACAGTCTATCCATTCTGGTTGGACCATTTCCAGCATTGGCTATTATGAATGGAACTTATGAATATTCTTGTACATGTCTCTAATTGTACATCTATTCTCAAAGTTCGTGTTTTACTTATAAAGAGGGAGAGGAGGGAAATAGTAAGCATTGATACTTACTGAAAGGTTACTGGTTGCCAGGAAGAATCGTAAGCAACTAAGCAAATGCTCTGTAGCCACAGCCCATGTGTGCTTTTTATCGCTCCATCAGTGTTTGCCAACTTTGTACCTTAATTAGAAAAAAACTCTACAAGCAAGACAACCTCAGAAGTACAAGTTGATGTGAGCAGTCGGCATCTGAAATTATCTAACTTTTTTATTTTGTAGCTCCCGCCCTCCCCATCCCACCTTCCCCTGCTGCTCATCCCATCACTAGGATGGGAGCTCATCAGATTTCAGGCTGAATTCCCAATGGCCAATTCTGTGCCTGGCCCTGGTAGCTTCTCAATAAATATTCTTACTTATAAGGAAACTGTTCATAAAGATTATTCTTCAGCAAGTTGTTTTTGAATCTCCCAGATATTTTGCCACCAAATTGTCTTGGACCAGTCTAACCCAACCTTTTATTACTGGACTAGAATGCCATGGTGGTGCACCCCGCCCCAAGGTGCGTGCTGGGGCCTTTGTGCCCTTTTTACTGTTAACCTGATGTGAAGCAGCTTAAAAGTTAAAAAAAAAAATTGGGTCTTAATTAACATACCATAAAATGTCCAGATCTCAACAAAATCCTGTGTGTGTTGATGGTTGTAATGATGGCCTCAAGAAGAAGCAGACTATTTCTGTTACCCCATACGCACTCTCTCCTCAATTTCCACCTCTTCCCAACTGTAGGCAGCCACAGACCTGACTTCTCTCAGTAGAGATTCGTTTTGCCTGTTTGGGACTATATAGGAATGGAAACGTGTAGTATGTACTTAGTTGTGACCAGCCTCTTCTGCTTATCATAGTGTTTTGAGATTTACTGTGTGTATTTTTGTTATTGGATATTAATCCATTTGAATGGATATCTCCTACTTTATTTTTTCATTGGTAGACATTTGGGTAGTTTATAGTTTTTGGCTGTTTTTAACACCTCTGGTATTTACATTCATGTGCAAGTCTTTTTGTGGACATAGATTTTCATTTCTCTTGGGTAAATACCTGGGGGTGGAATTATTTGGTAAATGAATGTTTAACTTGATAAGAAATGGGCAGTTCGTGAAAGAGATTGAACTACTTTATACTCCCACCAGCAACATAGGAGTTTTCCAGTTGTTCCACATCTTTACCTATATTTGCTATTGTTGTGGAGCTATTTTAACAAGCTCTTTTTATTATTTTTTTTATTTGACAGAGAAAGACACAGCGAGAGAGGGAACACAAGCAGGGGGAGTGGGAGAGGGAGAAGCAGGCTTCCCGCCGAGCAGGGAGCCCGATGTGGGGCTCGATCCCAGGACCCTGGGACCACGACCTGAGCTGAAGGCAGACGCTAAATGACTGAGCCACCCAGGCGCCTCTTAACGGGCTCTTTTTGAACAAGATCTAATTTCTCCCAACATTTCTTTTATGCAGTTCTGCATCTCTTAGCATCTACCTTGAGCCTCTGTTCACAGCACTAGGTCTTTTTTCTTTTTTTGAGTGACAAAGCTGAGATTCCTTAGTTCTTTTTTTTTTTTTAAGATTTTATTTGACAGAGAGAGAGAGAACACAAGTGGGGTGAAGAGCAGAGGGAGAAGAAGGCTCCCCACTGAGCAGAGAGCCCGATGAGAGGCTTGATCCCTGGATCCTGAGATCATGACCTGAGCCAAAGGCAGACCCTAACCAACTGAGCCACCAAGTGTCCCTGCTTAGTTCTTCTTAACCTGGATCCTTATTGCACATTTGTTTGTTTCCTGCTTGAAAAGAGGAGACTCTGAGCTCATCCCAGCCTTCCTGTCCTTCTTTCTGAGGTCTTGAGTTCCCACTGAGCCGCTAAGCCCAGACCACTGTTTTCTACTGGATTTTTGGCTTTAACTAAATTGAACTAGAAAAACAAACTCTTCAAGAGTGGGGACCTTGTCTGACTTGATGATCATCCTCTCTCAAGCTTCCAGAACAGTGCTGGCACCTAATAAGTGTGCGCTGAACGAGTACCTCTTAAACTCTGAAAGTGAACATATTCCACTTTAATCAATATTTACAAATTTATTTATGAGGAGTTTCTGATAGTGCCAAAGTTAATACTTTTTTTTCTTCATAAAATCAAGTTGGAGTATGGTTTGGTGTAAAAGGTATGGAAGTGACTGAAGAAAATAGATGGGAGTTCTTGACGATAAAAATATTTCTGTGTTGGCACAGTGTTTGGGTGTCCATGTGGTATGATAGCAGGGGGCTGCAAAAATTTTCCATTCTGTAAAATCTTTCTCCCACCAGATTGGCAGGACAAAAATATAGATTAGTAAAGATTTGTTTCTTGGCTAAGATATTTTTAGTTTCACGAGCTCTCTTTCAAAATTCAAAATTTTAAGGAAGAGCCATGTGCATCCTTATTGAGAATTAGTGTAATGGACTACTCCCCAGTTCCTTCACCAGGTTGGGGGTAAACAAGACCCAGAAAGGGAGGATGCTGGCACAGGGCTCATTCCCTGAGGGTAAAGGTGGCATGGTGTGGGTGTTGGGAGGGTAATGCATCTGGGTGTGCCATGGAGTCTGAATGTAGGTTCATGTTGAACTTGAAAAGCCAAGCACAGTAGGGAAGGTATTGGGGGGAAAACATGACCTCTGTCAAAAGTTTGTCTGTTATTAAGCTGTTAAAGATCAGATTTACATGTAGAAAGTAGAAAAGCCGTCCCCTACTTTTTCATTTCTAAAATCCTGTACAAAAAAGATGACTTGCGTGTTTTAAGGAAGGTTTTGTTCTCTGAGATAAAACTTAAGCATTCATAATTTGTTTTATCTTTTAGACCCCATCTGCAGTGAAATATTCTAGGTCTTTAATTTGTTCTTTTCTTTCACAGTTAATCCCACAGTCCGCTCAAATCCATGACTAATCCAAAGATGCATTTAATTTCATCTTTAGTCTTAGCTTTCTGCCTGCCTAGTAGTTTCTGTCTTTGCCCACGTGTGTTTGAGATCTCCAGTTTTTGATCTTTGTATTTCATTTCTCATTCACTTCTGTAAAAGGAGTATATGTAGAATATAATAAAATATCCGACAGTTGTGCAAACATTGCTAAATAAGATGGTTGTGCCGAGGACGCCCCTTTTATTTCTTCCCACTGCACTCAGAAGACCATCCTCTTCCTTGTGGTGGAGTCACAGCCTAAGTGGCTTCTTTGCCACTCTGCCTTCTTTCTGACCACCCTTCCTCTTGTCCACAGCACTGCTGACATGCTGGCGCACTCTCTGTTCCTCTGATGTTCCAGGTTCTGTCCTGCTGGACCAGGATTTGCGCATCCTGTTTCCTCCCCTTGCATGACCTAGAGCCTTCAGGTCTAGGTTTAAAGTGAACCCCCAGGTGAAGCTTTCTCAGAATGACTCTTCTCCCCATTTATTTCTTTTTATTAAAAGACTTTGATTTTTAAAGATTTAATTAATTTGTTTAGAGAGAGTGTGTGCGAGTAGGGGGAGGGGCAGAGGGAGAGGGAGAGAGAATCTCAAGCCGACTCCCTGCTGAGTACAGAGCCTGACGTGGGGCTCGATCTCACAACCCTGAGATCACAACCTGAGCCGAAATCAAGAGTCAGATGCTTAACTGACTAAGCCACCCAGGCATCCCAACAGACTTTGATTTTTAGAATAGATTTAAAGGAAACCTGAGTTGGATAGTACAGAGTTCTTAAATAGCCTCTGTGCAGTTTCCCTTTTGATATGATTAGTGGGATACATTTGTTTCAGTTACGGAGACAATATTAATATATTAACTATATTAACTCCACATTTTGTTCAGCTTTCCTTAGCTTTTATCTGATGTCCTTTTTCGGTCCCAGGGTCCCATTCAGGATACCACAGTGCATTTAGTTGTTTTGTCTCCTTGGGCTCTTCTTGGCTGTGACAGTTTTTCAGATGTTCCTTGTTTGTGATGACCTTGACAGTTTGAGGACTACTAGTCAGATATTTTGTAGGATGCTCTTCTGCTGGAACTTGTCTGAATTCACCCCTGCCCCTTTATGATTGGGCTAGGTAATGGGTTTGGAGGAAAATCACGTAAAGTGCCGTTTTCATCAGATCGTGCTAAGAATACATCCTCTCGATGTGATTTATGACTCTTGATGTTGACTTTGATCACCTGGCTGAAATAGCATGTGTCTCTACTGTAAGTTACTCTTCCCCTTTCCTCTCTGAGCCCCATTCTACTGTCCTCTTGGGAAGTATGTCAGTAGGCACACCCTACACCTGAGGAATGGGAGGTTATGTTCCCCATCCTTTGGGGAGGAGCATCTACATAAGTTATTTGGAATTCTGCATGAGAGATTTGTTCTCCATTAATATATTGAAACATTACTCATCCATATGGACTCATGAATATTTATTTTATACTTTGGGTTATAATCCAGTGCTACTTGTTTTTTTGCCCCAGTTCTACCTTTGGCCGTTAGGAACTCTTTCAGTTGGCTCCTGTGTCTCTTTGACCTTGTCTCATCTGTGTGGGTATTGACTTATTAAATTATCTTGTAGCATCTTCTTAATTTCTTGCACCCCAAGAGGCTCCAAGATAATCTTGTATTTTTCCTGCCCAGACCTAGAATCAACCATTTCTCCAAGGAGCCCTGGTTCCTTTTAATGGAGATTGGTGTTAGAGACCAAGATCTGAGCACCAGGTGTGCTCCTTGCTCCTGGAGTATTCGGAGTATTCCCTGTTTATTTTTATTATAGTACTGGATGCTTTCATTAGTAGCATAAAATACACAGTATTTGATTTGTTTGCTTTCTTACTTGTGTGTCTTTCCCTCCTATGTTGTCTGCTCCACGAGGTCAGACATCAGGCTTCACCTACAGTGCCCGATGCATAGTTGGCTCTCAAGAAACATTTGTTGAGCGAATGAATGAATACTGGCTGGACGGCAGGACTTTTGTCAGTGAGCTTGCATATTCATTCAACAGCTGTTAAAAGCCCAAATTTAATATGAGTGGTGGTTCAGACTTTAGGGGTTTCAGTGTTTAAACACAGGTTAGGTCGGTTAAAAGCCGAATAACCTGTGATACTGAGGCATTACTGAACTTATAGATTCATTAACTGTGATGCTCACATTCTAATTCTCTAGTCAACTTGTTAATTAAGCTTTATGATCAGAAAAGCTGAGTATTGCACTCTGTAGGTGAGATAGCTGGATGGTAAACTCCTTTTGGTTTGCTGGTAGATAAAATAAAGATGTGTCTTTTCTTATTGTTTTCCCCTCCCTCAGTAGCCGTGGGCAAGTAAGTAAAAGTAGAGGCATCATAAATGTGTTAATTACTTTTTCTCTGTAACATTTTGGAACAAAGCTAGAGACACACAAGGCTGGGGCAGGCACTGGGTCGTGGGGTTACACAGGCAGGCACTCTTGAGTGCACGGGTCAGAACTGCTAGGATCTTCAGCTTAAGCTGTCTGCATGGGCGAGTGCACCCCTAGGAGACATCCCGTCCTTAGGGTGCAGAGCCCAGACAAACAATGTACTCGGTGTGGGGACCCTGCCTGTGAAGAGCAGGGCCCCACTTCATCCAAGGGACTCAGGAAAAGTCTTTCAGGGGGAGTGGGGGCAGAGGGGGCATACTGGGCTCAGAGACTTGGACGCAAGGAGGTGGGGACTAGTTTGCCAGAGTTGGAATCAACGGTCGATATAGGGCAAAGAACATGGTGCTAGGACTGAGTTCACTACCAGGTAGACTTGAGGTCCTGTGGGCTGGCACCCCATAGTTGTCTCCTGTTGTTAACTAGGCCCAGGATCCAAGTCGGGCGTGTTGGTCATGTGTCCTCAGCCCTAGGTTAAGAGGAAATGCTGGGCCCAACTTAGGGAGTCTTTGGTTATTATTTGACCTTTAGCTCTGGCTTACTTGATGACAAAATTATTCTCAGGTCACCTTTGGTTGCATACTGGGTCAGCCGGCAAGACTTGCCATTGCAGCTCAACTGGCCTGTAACTCAAAGGTTGGTTCCTGGGCAGCATAAATATCTATTTCCCAACCAACCCCAGCCGACCACTGGGTCACTTCTGGATTCTGCTGTGCCTAGCTGTTTCCTGCTGTGCCTAACTTTTCTGGTTTCTGAAATCTGGGAGGGAAGGACCTCTGGCTTCTCCTGGATTTCCTGGAATTCCTAGTTTAAAAGGGCCACTTTTTTCCAACAACAGAGAAACGGCCTTTATTTCCAATCTCGTGTGAAAGAAACATCCAGAGTTGGCAGTGTGGCAGGTCAGCTCATTCACCCCTGAGCCCTGCATTTTGTTGGAAAAGAGTGTTTTATTTTTTTCCTTCAGTGGTTCTCAAACTTGAAGTGTCTAAGAATTTACTTTTTTTTTTTTAAGATTTTATTTATTCATTTGAGACACAGAGATACAGAGAGAAAGAGAGAGCATGAGCAGGGAGAGAGGCAGAGGGAGAGGGCGAAGCAGGCTCCCTGCTGAGCCCGGAGCCTGACGCAGGGCTGGATCCCAGGACCCTGGGATCATGACCCGAGCCGAAGGCAGATGCTTAACCATCTGAGCCACCCAGGCGCCCTCCAAGGTGTCCCAAGAATTTAAACAGTGGGGTCCTGGGCCGTGCCCTAGGAAAGTCTGGTTCTGTAGGTCTGAAGCAGATTTAGGAGAACTCATGTGCCTGCGGGGTTTGGGGGTGACTGTCATCATAGGGCCAACTCGGTGCTGAGCTACTTGTCTTATGGCCATAATAGCTCCTGCCCAGTTTTGACGCCTTTTAAAATACTTTGCTGGCTAAGCCACATGCATGCCTGAGGGCCATAATTTGCAGTGGTTCTTCTAATGTTTCTGGAGAACATTAGGTTTAAAGATCTGGAGAGGAAATACTGAGACAACAAAAGGAATTTATTGACAGCTTACTCTATGCCAAGCCCAGTACTTAGCACTTTCATATATAGTATCTCATTTAACTCTAATAAAACTTGACCAAGTCGATCTTCACATCTTCATTTATGGGGGAGGTAACTGCTGCTCAGAATGGCTAATAACCTGACTTGTTGAAGTTGCCACGGGTAGTGGGTGGCAGAGCTAGGACTTGGGTTTCGGTCTGCCTGACTTCAAGGTCGGGGCCATCCTGCCAGTCCCTGACACTGCTTTCTATTCCATGCTGCTTTGCTGAGGAAAGAACACGCAGCCCTAGCTCCAGCACGTGAGTGCCTGGGAGTCTGTGCGCCACTCATGGGCAGGCTGTTGTATCAGAAGGTAGGTGAGAACACTAGACTCTGATGCCTAGAAAGGAGGCTAGGTCCTGCCCCTTAGCAATGTGTGACGGTAGACATATCAGTTTCTTGGACCTTGTTACATCATCTGTAACTCGAGGGTAAGAATATCTGTCTACCTCTTGAGATTGCTATGGGGGCTCTATGAGTTAAAATAACACTTAGTGCCTAGTATATAGTGGCCACTGTTGGAGTATTAGCTGCTGTGGTTATTATTACTATAGCCACTATGGATCTTTGCTTAGCAGCCTGTTTTTGGGGTTAGGGAATGTCGGTGCATGAATATATCCCAGTTGACACTTTCATGGTCATTCCCCTTTTCCTCCACTTACCCCCAATCTTCCACCATTCTTTCCTACCTCTTCTATGTGTTCTCTCGTTCCCCAAGCCACAGAAGTTAACCTGCTTTCCCTGCTTTGGATGTTTGTGACTTCGTGCTGTGTCTACGTGAGAGGATTTTAAGGCTAGTTATGGGAAGGTGCATGTAGCTGGATGAGCATCTGTCCATATTGTCTGTGTATTTCTGTGGGTGGGGAAATCTATGACAATGAATATATTTTTTAAAGGATTTATTTATTTATTTATTTATTTGAGATAGCGAGAGAGAGAGAGAGCATGAACTGGGGCTGGGGGAGAGGAAGAATCAGGCTCCCCGTTGAGCAATGAGCCCCATGTGGGGCTCGATCCCAGGACCCCAAGATCATGACCTGAAGCCGAAGGCAGATGCCAACTGAGCCATGCAGGTACCCCAAGACAATGCATATTTGCATGAATTGCATGTTGGGACATAATTTTGCATTTTGGGGATGGCTCAACGAGTAATGAGAATATATAATTGCTGACAGTGTCTTATTTGGAGGGGGTATTGCCATTCCCCTTGAATTGAGAATCAGTCTGGGGTTTCAGAGAGGAATATGGAGGGAAGGAAAGAACCGATAGTGAATCCATTCATCTTCCATAACTGCCTCTCCCTTCTCCCTTCCTGTGCTCTCCTCTCTTTAACAGAGAAGTGCATTTGGGGGGAGTGGGAAGATGGGCTACGTACAGAAGAGGGTAAGGCTGGAGTGATATGGTAGGAGGCAGACAGGGAAGCCTTGTAAGTTGAATTTAGCAACTTGACTTTTATCTCTGAGGAATCTAGAAAGGAAGGATGTGGTAAGATATTTGCATTTTATTTATTTATTTATTTTTAAAAGATTTTATTTATTTATTTGACAGAGACAGAGATAGCGAGAGCAGGAACACAAGCAGGGGGAGTGGGAGAGGGAGAAGCAGGCTTCCCGCCGAGCAGGGAGCCTGACGCGGGGCTTGATCCCAGGACCCTGGGACCATGACCTGAGCCGAAGGCAGATGCTTAATGACTGAGCCACCCAGGCACCCAGATATTTGCATTTTAAAAAGAAAAATGGGGCATGGAGGATGGGTTTGAGGGCTTTAAGCTGGAGGCTGGGAGACCAGGTAGAGGGCGACTGTGTAAATCAAGGTTCTGATGGAAACAATGAGAGGAGAGGACAAGGGTATGAGCTGAAATCAGCAAGGCTTAGAGATGGACACTGTGGTGAAGGAGAGGGAGTCCTTAGGTGCCCTGTGTGGGAGAGTGGGTGCACGGTGCTGCCATCAGCTGAGACAGAATACAGCTGGAGAAACAGGTAGGGTGGAGTGGGAGAGGGATCGAGCTGAGGACCTACTGAGTTTGGGAATAGTCCTGGCATGCCCAGGTACAGATGTTAAGTTGTTGGATATGAAAGACTGAATTTTGGAGGAGAAACATCCTCTTGTAGGTGGTCATTGAAGCTATGGTGAAGGTGAAGTTGTCCAAAGAGAAGATGTAGAATGGAAGAGAAGAGAACTGTATGAATTTCTTATGTCTGCTGTGACAAAGTACCACAAACTTTAGTGGCTTAATACAATACTGATTTATTATGTAACACTACTGGATATCAGAAGTCTGAAAGGGGTCTTATGGGACTAAAATCAAGATGTCAGTGGGGCTCTGTTCCTTCCAGAGACTCGAGTGGAGAGTCTGTTCCTTGCCCTGTGAGTCCCTAAAGGCTGCCCACATTTCTTGGCTTGTGGCCACATCACTCCTACCTCTGCTTTCATTGTAACTTCCCTAACTCTGTCCCTGCTGCCTCCTTTCTTTTTTCTTTTCTTTCTTTTTTTTTAAATAAAGATTTTTATTTATTTATTTGAGGGAGGGAACACAAGCAGGGGGGGCGAGCAGGAGAGGAAGACGCAGGCTTCCCCCAGAGCAGGGAGCCTGATGCGGGGACTCGATCCCAGGACCCTGGGATCATGACCCGAGCCACCCAGGTGCCCCACCTTTTTATAAGGATCCTTATTACATTGGGCCCACTTGGATAATCAAGGCTAATCTCACCTTTGCACCTGCAATGTCCTTTGCCATGGAAGGTGATATGGTCACATGTTTCAAGCATGAGGATGTGGGCATTTCTGGGGGGAAATTATTCTGTCTTCCACAAGGACCTGAAACCCCAAGGTTTACTGACATTAAAGGCACAGACGGAGGATGAAGAGTGTGTGAAGGAATCAGAAGTTAGAGTAGGGAGACCATGGCATTGAGATTGGTTGAGGGTGGGAGGAGATAGTAGAGAACCTCAAGAAGAGGGAATGATTGTTCCTGTCAAATGCACTAGGTTCTATAGGATAAAGATGGAAAGATGACCATTGGACTTGATAACCAAGAAGCAGTTCATTCTTTGAACAAGCAGTTATTGAGCATCTGCGGTTTGCCAGGCACTGTCCTAGGTGCTGAAAATATAGTTGTGCTGTATATGAATATATGAAAATATAGCACAGCCCCTGCTTACATGCTGGTGGGGGAGAAAGGCAAGCAGTAACCAGGTAAACAAATCACATAGTTATAACTGCTGGGTAAAGAGTCAAATTAGGAAATGTGAAAAAGAATGACTGGGGAGGCCCCTGAAGAGGTGACATCTGAATTAGGGAGTGACTAATTGAATACTGGGGATGGCATTCCAAACATTGGAAGCAACTAGTGAAAAGGCCCCTACTTGCGTGGGTCCGAGCTTGGCAGGGACAGAGAGGGGCTTGGTGTGGCTGTAGCACGAGGGTAAGAAGGGTGGTGGGGGATGAAGTTGGGAAAGGCTGTGCAGATCGTGGCTTTGGGCTTTAAATGCCAGGTAAGAAATTTAGATTTTGTTCTCAGATTTTATTGTAGGGGGTCCAGAGTGAAACAGGGAGACTGGTAAAAGAGGGAAATTGCAGTCAGCGTTTATTGTGGTTTAGACTGGGATTGTAGTAGTTGTTATGGGTTGCATTATGTCCTTCCAAAAGATACATTGAACCCTTGGTACCTGTGAATGTGACCTTAATAGGAAACAAGATCTTTGCAGGTACACTCAAGTTAGAATGGGACCATACTTGGTTAGAGTGGGCCCTAAGCTAATATAACTGGTATCCTATTTATAAGAGGGAAATTTGGACAGAGATAAGGAGAGCATCATATGACCATGGAGGCAGAGATGGGAGTGCTGTAGCTACAAGCCAAGGGACACCGAGGCCACCACCAGAAGCTAGGGAGAGACGAGGAAGGATTCTCCCCTACAGGTTATCGGGGGAGCCTGACTCTGGCCAACAACTGATTCTGGAATTCCAGACTCCAGCACTACGAGACCATCCGTTTCTGTTTTAAGGCCCCCACTTTGTGGTGGTTTGTTATGACAGCTTAGGAAGCTGATAAGTAGTAGAGCTGGGGAGAGGGGTGCGGAGGTAGAGCTGACAGGATTTGCTGATGGATTGAGAGTGGGAGGTGAAGGAAAGGGAGCAACTGAGGACAAAGTAGATTCTTGGCCTGAGCAGCTGGGTGGCTGATGATTCTCTTTCCCGAGATTGCAAAGACTATGGATAGAGCAAGTTTGGGGAGCAGAATTGAGACTTGACTATGTGAGTCAGAGGCTGAGCTGGAGGTATAAATTTGAGGGTCATTAGCATATAGATGGCATTGAAATAATGAGAGTAAGTGAAGTCACCCCGGGAGAGAAAGTTTCAGGCAACCCCGAATGGCCTTGAAAATTCCTAAAGTGGAGAGAAAAGCTTTCTCGCTCTTATTTTTTTTTTAAATCTTTACTATTATTATTTTAAGATTTTATTTTTAAGTAATCTCTACATCCAACGCGGGACTCAGGGACTCACAACTCTGAGATCAAGAGTCACATGCTCTACCCACTGAGCCAGCCAGGCACCCCCTGAAAAAAGTGCTTTCAAGTGTTAGATACTCTGGACTTTTTAGGGGTTCCAGTGGGGATGTGTGCTACTTCCCCAGATCTGCATGGTGAAATTTAAATGTGTCTTTCTTTTACTTGGTCTGGTTTGAAACCCTGGCCAAAATATTTTGAAGCTCCCTGCGTCAAGAGGCAGAATCTGTTCATCCCTCCACATTCCTCCAGCCTACATTGGCCAATAATTGTATCAGGCTTGGGACTGGCTTTGACTGATGAATGTAGTAGAAGTAATGTTGCGATAGTTTCAGAGCTTGGGCTCCAGAAGTCTTGCAGCTTCTGACTTGACCCTCCTGAGCTGCTGCTGCCTAAGGAAGCCTAGGTCCCACTGCTAACGAAGAGTCCTCTGGCTGGAGCCTGGTGAGACCAGCAGCAGAACTGCCTAGTCACACACCTGGAAGAAATAATACACTGTTTTTGAGTCACAAAGTTTCAGACTGGTTGGTTACACAAAGGAATACACCTGGTGTTGCGCTTGTAGTCACTTAGGCAGGATAATAGGGAGGGGAATAGCTGAATGCTATTCAGGGTCATGGAAATAAATCAGGATTTAATCTAGATATGATTAAATGGAAATCCAAAAGGTCATGGAATAATACATCATTCATGAAATGATAAAATGCAGAAGGCACATTTCAGAGACCAAATGGCACTCATTAAATCATTCCTTCAAAAAATACTTAAGGGTCTACCTACTACAATATGCCTGGTGGGGCGGTAGGTGAGGGGTACAGAGGTGAACGGGATGAGCCCTCAGAGTACAGTCACTGATTTCATGGAGTTGATCATTGAGTGTGTAGCAAGGAATGGCCATAGAGGTAGAGAATGTGGTTAAGGATGACCGTGACTGTCGTTGATGGACTAGGTCCTGTGCCCGTTTAGACTTCACCACGACCCTATGGGGTAGGTATGATTCTTCTCCATTCTACACATGAAGAAACTGGGCTTTGTAATGGAGAAGTAGTCTGGTCAGGATTACATGGCTGGAAAGGGGTGGGTATGCCACCAGCTGAGTCTGACTCAAGTTTCTACTCTTTCCCCCAGGTGTCTTATTTTCCCATGAATCCCTCACCTGACTCAGGTTGGGCTTTGGAATCCTGTAGTCCTGTGGGGTTCCTCTCTGGGTTGGCATTTTGGGATCAGGAGGATTGATGTCAAACGGTGAAAACCACTATGGAGGTACAGTCCCCAATTCCCACTGCCCATGGAGAACCTGGGGGGGATTCAGTGGAGAGGGGTAGGCCAGGTGAAACCACACGATTTTAATCTGTGAAATCTGGAAAGATCCCTTCTCCCTCCCTAAATAGACTTTCATGGGGAGGGTTCCCCCTAACCCCCACCCCCAGGACATTTCCTCATTGTACCAGATTCAGGGCACAGTCGTGTGGGTGGTGGGTGTCAGCTGCAAGGGGGAAGACCACTTTGGGAGTCATTGCCCTTGGCCTCTCAGGTCCCTCCTGGCCACGCTACCTGCTTTCTGTGGGCTCCACAGCTTGGGCGTGGCAGCCAAAGCTGGTACATGCTGTCCCAGCCATCAGATGGTGCTGCAGTGGGGGTGGGAGCTAACACTGAACGAGGGCTTGCAGGTCATTTGACTTTTTTTTTTTTTTTAAAGATTTTATTTATTTGAAAGAGAGCAAGAACGAGAAGCATGAGTGGGGGAAGGGCAGAGGGTGAGGGAGAAGTAGGTTCCCCGCTGAGCAAGGAGCCCAACACAGGGCTCGAACCCAGGGCCCCCTGGGATCATGACCTGAGCTGAAGGCAGACACCTAACCGACTGAGCCACCCAGGCACCCCTCATTTGACTCTTTGGGAGACCAGGGTCATGGCCAGGCAGCCCCTCTGTGCTGAAAGGAGGGGCATCATGCAGGGTCGGAGGGAGCCTGTGACAGCTGCCTTCCTGAGAGTCAGGCTGATGAGAGAAGAGGTCCTGAGCAGGGTGGCAAGGATCAGCAACTCTGGTTGGGATGCAGGCGGACAGCGCCACATCCTGGGAGGCCAGGAATGGCCATCAGTCCTGGGAGCCCCCCCCCCCCCCCCGGCATGGGCTGCTTTCCACAGGGGGCCCTTCGGGAGGACCCAGGGCTAGTGGCTGTGTTCTGGCACCGTGTCTGGGAGGGTGGATCTCAGGGTCCGACAAGTCACGCCAGCTCGGCCTCCAGACGTCACAAAATGGGGGTCCCTTCAAAGACAGTTGCTCGTTCCCAGCATTTGTTTACAGACTCCAGGCTCTCTGAATCCCAGGACTTGGGGACAGAATGTGACCATATGTCACTTATTTATTTCCAGACCAGACTGTGTCTTGACTGGGATGCTTAAGAAGATTTTGGAGTTAAAAATTTTTTTTTCTTTTTCCTGGGGCGGTCTTGCTCTATGGCGGCTGCAAGCATAGGGACTAGAACATGCTGGTGGGTCAGCAGGGGAAAGGTGGACCAATCCAGTGGCTCAGTGGAGGACCTCCAAACAGAGGGTGGCTGTCCCCCCCCCCTTGGACAGAGTGGACAGGCACCTGAACTGGACAGGCAGCCAGGCAGTTTCTGTTGGACCTCAGGAGAGGCCAAGTCCAAACCTCAGAATCGAGTCTTTTCTCTTTTTAAATAATAGCTACTGTTCAGTGTCTTTATTAGCAGCAGCTAATACTCATCAGACATTTACTACGTGCCAGGAATTGTGCCAGGCACGTTAGAGACATTATGTTGGTTCTCAGCAGGTGGTGAGGTAAGACACTACCAGAACCCCTTCTGCACAGATGGTGAAACAGAGGTGCAGAGCGTGTAGGTGACTTGTCCTCAGTCACCTGGCTGGTAAGTGGTGGACCCAGAGATTCACCCGAGGCCTGAGCGCTTGTGAACCCCACCTGTGCTGCCTCCAGCTGGTGGGGATAAAACGTTGCTCAAGGTAGAAAATTGACAAAATGTAGGAGAAAAATCATCTGTAGTCTCTCCCTTCACAGGTAACCACTGTTCATATTTTTTCCATGCACGTAAGTGTGTAGCTTAAAAAAAATGGGAGTTATAACTACTGACTTTAGACTGCTTTTTTTATGTTCTGCATTACATTTTGAACATTTTCCAATATTAAATATTTTTTAACACCTTGATCTTTAATGGCTGCAAAGTATTTTATTATATAGGAATCTATAGTTTGAAAAAGCTCTCATTATTGGAATTCTAGGTTGTTTATAAATTTTGTTGTTATAAAAAATGCCATGATTAGTAACTTTGTTTATGCATGCATCTTTGCATACACCTCGGAAGACTGCCTGAAGATAAATTCTTAGAAGTGGTGCTTTTACATCAAAAAGAGTGTACACTTTAAAGGCCCTTGGTATTATTGCAAAGAATACTTTCTGGAAGTTCTGTACTAATTTCTTTTCTCACTAGCAGAGTATAGAGCATCTCCTTCTTTACAACTCTGCCAACAGTGGATGTTTTATTATTTTTAAACTTTGTTTTCACCAGAGAAATTTTACAGTCTTTGATTAGTGATGACCTAGGACACTAGATTTATCAGGCACATGGAATTCCGTTGTGAATTGCTTTTACTAGAGTGTTTCCTTTTCTTATCGATTTGGATGAGCTCTTTATATATTAAGCGATGGCGTGAACCTTTTGTCCTGTGTTGTAGATATTTTTCCATTTGCCATATACTTTGAATTTTATTAATAGTTTTTTTTATGTAAAGAAGTTTTACATTTCTAGGTAATCCCATCTACCAATTCTCACCTTTTACTGTTTTTACTTTTGGTTCTATGCCAGATGATACGGGTTATCTCTATTTAAAAAAAAAAATTGATTCAGATGGTGCTACCGGGTAGCTCAGTTGGTTGTGCGGCTGCCTTCGGCTCAGATCATGATCCTGGAGTCCCACGATCGAGTCCCACGTTGGGCTCCCTGCTCAACAGGGAGTCTGCTTCTCCCTCTGACCCTACCCCCTCTCATGTGCTCTCTCTCTCTCAAATAAGTAAATAAAATCTTAAAAAAAATTGATTCTTTTACTCATTTTTAAGTCATTCACTCAGCAAATATTTGAGTGCGTATGCTGTACCTGGCCCATCATAGGCATTGGGGGTACATAAGCAAGATGGACAAGTTTCCTACTTCTGACCTTGTCCATCGCCCTGAAATTCATTTTTAAGTACAGTGAGAGGAGAGGTCCTAGGAAGATGTTCTTTCTTTGCAAGGTCACCCAGAGCTTGGTTGAACTCCTGTGGTAGCTCTGCCTTCCACAGGAGGAAAGGGTTCAGAGGAAAATTCTTTGGTTAAGACCAGAATTTTAAGGCTTGAACCAGAATGGCTTTCTGCCTCAATGACAGATCTGTTACCTAGAGGGCAGTGTCCCTTGAATTCCAGACCCCTCGTCACAGGCCAGTTCATTCTGCAAGGGCCACTGAGGCCCTCTTTCCTGAAATTGGTCCCCTTGGGTGGGCATGTGCCCTCATCCAGAACAGACCTGAGGCTTCGCTGTAACTGTTGGAATTCCTGGTTGGCTGCTTTTGTGTAATTTGTCCTTCCGAGGTGACTTGGTATGGACAAGGAAACTTGGCTTGACCCACTGAGGTTCTGCTGCCCCTGAAGCTGATGATGACACAGCAACTTCCTTGTTCAGTCTTGGTGCAGTGGCCCCTTCACATGGATTTGCTAGTAAATTCTGGATGCTTTCTCCATTGAAGGTGATGGGGCCAGGATCCACAGTGGCTGCTTGATCGTTACAGTTCTTTTTCCTTGCTAGTTCCCTGGACCTGGGTCCCTTGGCCCCTGGAATATAGCCATTGGCTTTTCCAGCTCAGGTTAGAAAAGGAGAGCAGGGTATTGATTTCCTTGCTATTCTAACTTGGTCAGTCTGTGGAGGCCTCAGTGGACCACGTGGTAGGTGTCCGGGGCTGAAAACAGGGCTAGTAGGGGCAGGAAGAATCCAGGTCACTGGTATTCTAGGCAGAAGATTTAGACAAGGAATTCTGTGAGGCAAGTTCTCATGGTACAGGGACAGAGATCATGGGGCCCCTGTAGGCCTGACAGGGATCTGGGTAGGAACTCCCATATCCTTGATGATTATTTTTGTTTTCTTCTCTGAGTAGCCTGCTCGGTGGGGAAGGGGCTTCTCAGTGTGAGGGCATGCCATCAGTCCCTGGTGGAGGGACATGCACCATGCCTTGCTGGTAGACCGGTTCTCAAGAAACACTACCACCCTTGACTTGTAGAGCTTGCCCATTTCCAGGGTAGAAACACTCCCATCATGGCTGATTTTGAGCTACCAACAGTTGAACAGCAGGCTCACAGAACTAAACTGTTGGCTCTCGGAACCTGGCAGGAGCTGAGTCCAGCACATCACTGGCAGAACCCTTACCCTTCCAGGGGGCTCAGTGCCCATGTCTGGAGGAAGGGCTGCTTGCTGGACCTGGGCTCAGCCAGGTATCTGAGGGGCCAATGGTCTCGGTAACCTGCTAGCTCTTCAGGGAGGTCTGGATTTCTTCCCCAGAGTGGTCATGTTGTTTCCCAGCCTCAGAGCATGGCTCCTGGCATTATACATCTTAACTATGGAGTGACCCACTTTCGATGGCTCCTGGAGATAGTCCAGCTTATTCTGTATTTCTAGCACAGTACTGCGAATCTTACCCATGGCACTGATCACTCTGCCACTAACTAGCTGTGTGACCTCAGGAAGATCACTTACCCTCCTTGGGCCTCAGTGTCCTTACCTGTAGGCTGACAGGGTGGGATGGATGATTTCCTAAGGTCCCTTCCAGCCCTAACAGGCCATGATTTTCAGACTCTTCGAACGACAGCAGTATTTATAGTAAATGATATAGTTCAGGTGGCTCATAATCTGTGTGAAGTAGAGGAGAACATGCAAAGTCATTTGGGAAAGAAATGTTATTTTTGAGTACTGTAGATGCTAGTAATAAAACACAAAATCAAAAAAGGAAAGGAATTGGACCACATTTCTTAGGTACAAAAGACTGACACCTTGAAAGATGATGGGGTTAATAGATTCAGCTCTGATGTTCCCTGTGGTTCCAGCTCCAGAAGAAAGGTCCTCCTGGGAAATCAACAGGAACTCTTTTAGACAGATCAGCTCTAAATTATGGAGGGATTATCCAGGTTAAATCTTGCTTTCATGCTTTTTGACTGCATCTATTCTGCTTAATTACTTACTTGGTTGGCATCTCAGATTTCCTCTGTTTTCATGGAGCCTGCAGGGAATCCCTTTGATGAGATAGGGTGGTGCAGTGAAAAGACAGTAGGCTTAGCAGCCAGGAGACCCAATTTCCAACTGGTTGTAGGACTCCAACAGATCATTTCTCCAGTCTGGGTCCCACATGCATTTATTGAAAAATGAGGGATTTGGGATAGATCAGTGATTTGCAACCAGAGGGCATTTCAGAATGTTGCTGACTTACCTGGCCTTGGTTCGCAGGTATATTTGGGGCTCAGGTGTGCTTGCCTGGCTCTGTTTTCTGGGACTCATCGACTCCCCCTGGCAGGTTCCTCTGTCAGCACCGGAGGAGTGGACACACAGTGCTTGGGAAGGCCAAGGCTGAATTAGAGTCTCACTGTCCCTTCTGCCCACGTTGCACCAGCCAAGGCAGGTGATGTGGCCAAGCTGGATACCCTTGGGGCAGGAATGTATACGCCTCTTCTCATGGGACAAACTGCAAAGTCACATGGTGACCTTGGGAATAGGAGGGGGTGGAGATTGGGAACAGTATGCAGTCTCCCAGGGGGGACCTCTCATCCAGCATTTTCTAGAACAGCTTTGAGGTAAGCAACAGATTAGAGGTGATCTCCCCACTGCCTCTACACAACACATACACAAAACACAAAATACCCAGCAGCAGTAACAACAGTGACAATGTGCACAGGTCTCTGGGCATGCGTGGTCAGTGCCGCTCACTTGTCTGTGTGGCTGGAGGCCTGGTCTTAGAGCCGGTAGTCTTATTTGAAAGTACTCCTGGTTCTATGAAACCGCAGTTCCACATCCCTGAAATGGGGCTGGTAACCTCCATCTCCTCACAGGGTGGCTGTGAGGATCGAGTTGAGGTAACAGCTATGATGTTTTAAGCATGGTGCTTGGCACATAATGGGTCTTAGGAAGACAGTGGTTTCTCCTCGCCCATCTTTGAGCCCATCTCCTCCCGGCTTGATTATTAGATCAGCCTCCTTTCTACGTCCCTGCCATGCTGCCTTCATATTCCCTCCTTATGGCTCTGCCTTTTCCCCGTCTCTGTGCCTTTGGTGAAGCACTCGGCCCTGCATGGTGCATCCTCTCTTCTCTCTGCAAAAATAGTGTTTCTCCTTTAAGGCTAGCACGCGTCTACTTTCTTTTGCTAGCAGACATCAGCTGGCAATAGACTCTTCGTCTTTACCATTTGGTATTTAACCTTGTGTGGCCTCCTGTTGCTAATTGATGTCTGCTGGAAGTTTTTCAGGGACAAAGCCCATGGCTGACCCGTCTCCGTATGTGTTATACCAGCACATTGCAAAGAACATGGTAGGTGCTTAGTAAATATTTGTTGGGTGACTAAAAAAACCAATTTGCCCCCCAAACCCGTCACCTTTATCTGTGAGATGTGATTGAGACAAGGAGACCAGCAGGCAGAGTAGGCCTCATGGGACACTCAGATAGGACGCTGGGTCAGTGGGGCGGGTCTCTGTCCTGAGCCTTGCCTTGGGTGATGTGGTCTTAGGAGAAGCTCCAGAGCGCTGGGACCCACTGATAAGCTCCTGGGCTGTGACTGGCCAGCTGTTTAGACACGCAGTTTGGCCGTCCACCCCTCCTGGCCCACATGCCAAAGGAACAAGCCTATATAGTCCACTCCTGTCTGGGCCTGGAGTCGGGGTCCCTGCCACTGCCTTCTGGGGTAACAGTTGCTCTCCTGCTTCACGAACTTCATTCTTGATTGGAGGCCTGAGAGATTGAAGGGTAAATAGAGTTTTAGGACTTAAAAAAAGGGGTGGGGGTGGGAGGAGCAGAGAAAGGAGGGAGGAGTTTTGGTAGTGCTTTTGTACCTTCTGTGAATTAAAGATGTTCGTATCCCTTGCTCTTCTTCATCTCAGGAAAGGACATCCCCATGCACTTAGGGACTCAGGCCAAGAACCTGGGGAGTGCTTTTCAGGACTTCCTTCCTCTCGGTCCCATGCGCTCTGTCCCACCCTTCCTCTGTGTTCTGAACCTCATCTGATCACTCTCCTCCTCATGTTATGACCTTCTCATGGCCTCTGACCCCTGGCTGCCACTGTTGCCCCCTCCCCCCCCACCCGACCATCTGTCTTCCGCCATAGCTGGGATGCGGACTTAAAAATCCAAATAAAATCATGTTGCTCTCCTCAAACCCTCGTGTCTTCCAATTTCACTGGCCATAAACTCTAAACTCCTTGTCATGAAACAATATGGTGGCTCCTTAGAAACCTAGAATTACCATATGATCCAGCAGTTCCACTTCTAGGTATGTGAATTGTTAAAAGATAAATGGAGGCATATTACAAATTTTAAGGATTGGAGGGGCACCTGTGGCTCAGCTGGTTAAGCGTCTGCCTTCGGCTCAGGTCATGGTCTTGGGGTTTTGAGATCGAGTCCCACGTCAGGCTCCCTGCTCAGTGGGAAACCTGCTCTCCCTCTCCCACTCCTCCTGCTTGTTTCTGCTCTCTCTGACTCTCTGTCAAATACATGGATAAAATCTTTAAAAACAAAAAAACCCCACAAATTTTAAGGGTTGGAGCAAAAATTGCATCGAATTGGGTAGTGCCAATAGAGTGGTTGGGAGCACTCTGATGACAGGAGCTAGGGAAGAGGACTTTTACAGAGAAGAGGTGGAAACAAAGCAAGGAAGTTATTTGATTGATTATAGCTTGAGTGTTTTCATTATTTGGGAAATCCTAGCTGGCCTTTTGTGATGGATTGTCCTGATGTTTTGATTTCTTGAGGCATTACAGACTTAGATTTTGGTTTGCTTACTTAGGATGGCTACTAAGGTATTATGGCCACCTCAGTCTAAGGAGCTTCATATTTAGCTATTTAGTGACCCCAAAGAATTGGAAACAAGGTCTCAAAGAGGTATTTGCACACCCATGTTCATAGCAGCACTGTTCACATAGCCAAAAGGGGGCAGCCTCCTAAGTGTCACTGTATGCACAAAATGTGGCATAGGCTTGGAATGGAATGTTACTCAGCCTTAAAAAGGAAGGAAATCTTGTCACATCCTACAGTTTGGATGAACCTCGAAGACATGAGGCTAATGTGAAACAAGCCAGTCACAAAAAGACGAATACTGTATGATTTCCGCTTACATGAGGTTTATAGAGTAGTCAAATTCATAGAGACAGAAGATAGAAAAATAATGGTTGCCTAGGGCTGGGGGGACTGGGGAGCTATTTAATGGGTATAGAATTTCAGATTTGCAAAATGAAAAGGTCACGAGATGGAGAGTGGGGGTGGTTGCCCATCAGAGTGGACGAACATAATACTACTGAACCGTAGTTGAGTTTGGTAAATCTCAGTTTGAGATGGTAAATCTTATATTAGGTGTAACTTGCCATTGAAAAAGAAATCCAAACTGCCCGTGACCTGCGGGTCTCTACTTGCACTGGCCTCTGCTGAATCTTCATCCTTGTCACACTGGGTCCCTTCTGTATATTGTCCTGGCAGCAGCCTGCTTTCTCTTCACCGGCCTGTGCCTCACTTCTCTCTGAAAGGACATTGCATGTCTGCCACCTTCTCATGGGCTGGGCTCCACTCCAGTATCTCTTCCTCTCTACTCCTCCTTTGCCCCCAGTTATTCTTTGTAACCTGACCGTACCCCCCGTTTGGGGGCCTATTTTTAGTACTTTTCTGTAGGTTGAATTTTGTCTCCCTCCCTAACTTGTTGTTTTGATTTGTCTAACCCAGTGATTGGAAGAGTATTTGCCACAAAGCACGTGCTTATTAACTGTTCGTTCAGTGGTGTTTTCTGGTGTGCGTTTCTGGTGGACCGTTAAGAGGACAGTGCTCTCCGTGGTCTTCCAGGTTGTGGGTCTGGATTACGCTGAATCAGCCATGATCTCTTGGCCAGGCTGCTTGTGCTCAGTGATGGAAACTGGCTGGATGTGGGATTAACAAAATTAATTAGCCCTCACAGAGATTAAATTATTAACCTTGAACTCAGCATATTTCTATTGGATTTTTCTTACGCTTGAGGCATTAAGGAAGGGGAAGAGAGTTATAAAGATGAACGAGACATGGGATATGTCTCAAAGGGCTTCCAGTCTGACAAGATTAAGACCAGAGTAACCAAGCCATGATGAATGGGAGGAGGTGGTGCATGGTATGAGAGAGGGGGGGACCTTACTTACAGCCACAGGGCTGCACAAAAAGGGTCTGTTGGGGCGGGTCTGGGAAGGTGGAGGCTTTCTGATATGTGGGGAACATGCATGGACCTTGATGGAAGAGCAAAGCCAGAGCTATGGATGAGGGCAGGGCAGGTAGGGGTGGTGCCCGGGGTGATTTGGCAGGGCCGGTCACGTGGGGCCAGAAAGCAAAGAGCCTTCAGTGTGCGTTTGTGGTGTGGCCGTTATTCTGTGTAGTCCTGAGGGAATCAGTGGCTTCCTAGCAGAAGAGGGAAGAGAGCAAAACTGAGTTTGAAGATTACTTGATTACCACGGGCGGGTGGCCTGGGTGGGTTGAGAGGCCGGCAGTAGAGGCGCCAGTTACACTTGGAGGCGCTTCCAGTGGAATAGGTAGAGGGCAGTGCAGGCCTGAATAGGGGTAAGTAGGAGGAGGAGAGCGAGACTTCTGAAGTGCGTCAGGCAGGATTTTGTGTGTG
>NW_027397074.1:78278933-78279271 GCF_003265705.2 Callorhinus ursinus
TGTGTGTGTGTGAGAGAGAGAGGTAGGGGTGTGTGTGTGTGAAAGAGAGAGGTAGAGGTGTGTGTGTGAGAGAGAGGTAGGTGTGTGTGTGTGTGAGAGAGAGGTAGGGGTGTGTGTGTGAGAGAGAGGTAGGGGTGTGTGTGTGTGAGAGAGAGAGGTAGGGGTGTGTGTGTGTGAGAGAGGTAGGGGTGTGTGTGTGTGAGAGAGAGAGGTAGAGGTGTGTGTGTGAGAGAGAGGTGGGGGTGTGTGTGTGTGAGAGAGAGGTAGGGGTGTGTGTGTGAGAGAGAGAGGTAGAGGTGTGTGTGTGAGAGAGAGGTAGGGGTATGTGTGTGAGAGAG
>NW_027397074.1:78284271-78346500 GCF_003265705.2 Callorhinus ursinus
GAGAGAGAGAGGGGTAGGTGTGTGTGTGAGAGGTAGAGGGGTAGGGGTGTGTGTGTGAGAGAGAGAGGGAGGTGTGTGTATGTGTTTGAGGGAGAGAGGTGTGTGTGTGTGTGTGTGTGTGTGAGCGCATGTGGCGTGTGAGCACATTTGTAGGCAGAAAGGGAGGAATCCCGCCCAGGGCTTGGCAGCCATAATTCCCTTGCCAGGAACTAATTTCCAGATGCCCCACAGTCAGGTGCCAGTAACCGCCTTTCCCCACCTGTGGGGCTTGGCTCCCTCTACTAGGATTCCCCCTCTCCCCACAGGAGCCACAGAGAAGCCCAGAACAGGAGCAGGAAGCTGTCTCAGATTTGGAGTCTGTTGTGTGAGACGGGGTGCCCCGTGGCTTCTGGAGCTGTTGCCCTGTTTCCTCTCCAGCCTCTTGCCTCTCACCTTGTTCCACTCATGTTTAACATCCCTCTGCTGTCCCCAGGCTCTGTGGCTGACTGTCCTCCTTTGACCCCTGCAGGGACTCCTGGCACCTTGTCTGCTCTTTGGGGCATGTGCTACATCCTGGGCTTTGCCGGTTCCGGCCACTGCCCACCCCCTGGGGCTGATGCCTGAACAGTGTTTGCACAGAGCAGGTTGATGCTTAATAAGTATTTGTGGAATGATTTAAAAGCAAGCAAAATGGGCCCAACTAAATACATTTGCATTTTAGCCCTACTGCCTAAAGGGATAAAAGGAATATTCAACCCATTATAGGATGTTGACATCTAATTTTGTTTCTTACTAATGCATAGTTAGGAAAGAATCATATCATTCCCATGGTACCAACACTAGCATTCATTTCATTAATCAAAAGGAGCACCGTTTGGTGGCATTCATGTACTGAAAAAGATGGGGGCTAGTATAAATGTTTTCTTAAATTTTTAAGTTTTTTATTTTAATTCCAGCATAGTTAACATACAGTGTTGTATTAGTTGTAGGTGCACAATGTAGTGATTCAACAGTTCTATATATTGCTCAGTGCTCATCGTGATAAGTGTGCCCTTAAATCCCCTCCACTGATTTCCCCCATCCCCCACCCACCTCCCCTGGTAACCATTGGTTTGTTCTCAGTAGTTAACAGTCTGTTTCTTGGTTTGTCTCTCTCTCTTTTTCTTTCTTTTTCTTAAGTTCCACAGTGAAATCCTATGGTATTTGTTTTTCTGTAGCTGACTTATTTCACTTAGTATTATAATCTCTAGATCCATCCATGTTGTTGCAAAGGGTAAAATTTCATTCTTTTTATGGCTGAATAATATTCCTGTGTGTGTGTGTGTATGCCACATCTTCTTTATCCATTCATCTGTTGATGGACACTTGGACTGCTTCCATAACTTGGCTGTTGTAAACAATGCTGCATACATGGTTTTTAAACCGTGATTTTAAAAGGGGGTAATTTATAGATAACTCTGCATTTGCATCTGCTTTTTTATGGGAGTGGGGAATAAAGCTCAAGAGAATGTGCATGGAGGGCAGACCGACTTCTTTATCCACCTGTGGGCAAAGGATTGATCGTGAGTGTGGTGCCAAGTGGACACGTGAATCCATTATTTCACAAGCAAACCAAGTCCCTTTCCTACAGAGCATGTCATAGCAAATATATATAGCCAGTTCTCCCCCAAAATAGATGCCCTCCAAAGTTGTGGTTTTAAGGAAGTGTATCAGCTAGCTTTCACTGTGTAACAGCCGACCACAAAAACCTCAGTGACTTAGGACCATCGCGGGTACAGTTGATCTGTTTTGGTCTCTGCTGTGTAGTTCTGATTGGCTGGACTCACTCACACATCCATAGGTTGATGGGGGCAGTTCTTTACGTGCTTCTCCTTCTCCCAGGACCAGCAAGCTAGCCTTGGCATGCTATTCCTCACAGCGCTATGAGTGTATGTGAAAACATGTCAGCCTTCTCGAGGCCTAGACTGGAAACTGGCATACCATTACTCCCACCATATAAAAGTGGCCAAAACAAGTCTCATGGCTAATCCCCAATTCAAGGGGTGGGGAAATCGATTCTGCCTCATTAGTGAGAAGAACTGCAAAGTTATATGGTAAAAGGTGAAGCCTGGGACCATCAATGCATTCCACCACAGATTAGTATTGTCCAGTTAGTAAACACCATGTTTTAAACAGACTTGATGAAGAAAGCAAAGATCTGTATTTGAAATGGTCATTTATACACAGAGAATGAACACTGAATGATTGTTTAGTGTTTTGGAATTATGGATTGTTCACATTAGAAGGAAACTCAGAGGAAATAAGATCCTAGCTAATCCTCTATTTTACAGACTGCAAAATTTGTAACCCAGACTGGGGAAGTGATTTTCTTACGGTTTTTAGTAATCAGTGATCATAACTATTGAAACCTTTTTTCCCCCCTGGATAGAATACCATTTGATAGGTATAAGTACACATCCCCCCCGCCCCCCACGTTCTCCTTTTAATAAAAACCAAGCAAATACAACAACATCATTATTTTAAATATTAGGGCTTCTTGTTCACAAAATTCAATATGTGAAAGTCACAGGATTATAACAGTTGGCAAATGTGTTGCTGTGTTCGGTGATTGATTCAGAAATGATAATTTAAGGATGTTATCGTTAGGGGCGCCTGGGTGGCTCAGTCAGTTAAGTATCTGCTTTCAGCTCAGGTCATGATCCCAGGGTGTTGGGATCAAGCCCCACATCGGGCTCCCTGCCGGGTGGGGAGCCCATTTCTTCCATCTCCCTCTGCCCCTCCCCCTGCTTTTGTGCACACTCTCTCTCTGTCAAATAAATAAATAAAATCTTAAAAGAAAAAAGAATGTTATCATTAGAGTGAAGTAGACAAGTCAGCATAACAATCAGAAGCAGCCTGCATGGCAGGCTGTAATAAGCTAGGATTCTGCTAACACTGCAATGCTGGCATTTGGAGTCCTCCCCAAGCATTGAGGTGCAGTGGAGGAAATTGGGCTGGGACATGACTTGGGGTCCGTGTTTACTTTGCTGCTGGTGTTGGGACCTGGGTACAAGATTCACCTCTGTGGTTCTTCTTTTACTCATTTGAAAAGTGACAGGTTGGACCAGATGGAATCAAAGGCTAATTCCAAGGTTAAGTTTCTAATTTTTGTATCAGTGATGGATAGTCCACAGGTTTTCACTCTGTTGCTGTTATTAATAAAGACCTAATCTTTATTCAACTGCATTTGACAGAAAATTCCCCAGAGAAGTGGCTTATATAATACAGAGGCTATTTTTTTTCTCATTAAAAAAAAAATAAAGGTTTGGAGTTAGAAGTTCAGGGTTGATAATACAATGCTGAGTGTCATCAGGGATCTATGCTTCTCATTTCCCTGCCATCCTCAGAATATCTTCAAGGTGAACTCAGGTTACCTCGTGGATCAGCATAGCTGCTGGAGCTCCAGCAATCATCACTTAACAGGCCAGCAATAGGAAGAAGTGGAAGAGAGGAAAAAGGCACTTACCCCTCCTTTTCAAAAACCTTTTTATTTTGGAATTAAGTTTAGATTTACAGAAAAGTTGCAAAGAAAGTTTCCCCTATATCCTTCATTCAACTGTTTCTAATGTTAACATCATATGTAACCATAGTACATTTATCAAAACCAAGAAGTTAACATTGGTACAATACTATTAACCTAACTGAAGTCTTTATTTGGATTTTACAGTTTTTTAATAATGTCCCATTTTGGTCCCAAGATCCTATCCTGGGTACCACATTGCATTTAGTTGTCATGTTCCTTGGTCCCCTCAGTCTGTGACGGTTTCTGTCCTGTTTTTCACCACCCTGATGTTTTTTAAGAATACTGATTAGATATTTTGTAGGAAGCTCCTCAATTTAGGCTTCTTCTTTCACGGTAAGACTGCAGTTTGGGGTTTGGGGGAAGAATCCACAGAGGTGAAGTCCCCTTCTCAGAGTCCGTGCTCTCAACATGACTCCTTACTGAGATGTTAACCCCGATCACTTGGTTAAGGTGGGGTTGGCCAGGTCTCTCCACTGTCCAGTTACTCTGTTTCCCTTGCCAGACCCTTTTGGTTTAGAAGTTTCTAAATTTAGCTCCAACCCAAGGGAAGGGGAATTCAGGCTCACTTTGTGGAGCCCCTTCCTTTCGTGGTCGTGAGCATTCTTGGAAGTCCCGCACTAAGCTTCTGCTTTGATTGGCTGCACTTCAGTGTTGTGTAATCAGTGTGAAGAGCTTTGGCTGGAATCAGGCTGCTTGGGTTCAAATCCAACTGTGGCACTCATTAACACTATGAATTAGGCAAATCACTTCTGTGTGTTGGAGTTTTCCTTGGTTTAAAAAGGTGCTAATAATGGTACCTGCTCATAGGGTCATCGTGAAGACGGAGTGAGTTCCTACATGTGAATGGTGCTTAGAATTGTGCTTGGCATCACCTAGTGAGGGGCTGTCATTGTTAGCTGTTGACCTTGTTCCATGGCCACACCTAGCTATGAGTACAGCTGGGAAATGTAGTGGTCTTCCTAGGAAGCAACACGCCTAGCTCAAAACGGGGATGCTGAGTCCAAGGAAGAGAAGGGAGGCTGGATATTCAGAGACCACTAGCAGCACCTGTCATAATCACCGGACCCCAGATTTGGACTGCTAGGCCTATAGTAGGCGGGGCAGTGATGGGAGCATCCTTCCCCTTGTGAAGCCTCCCAAGGAAAGGGTCCGCTGGGCTCTCAAGGTGGTTGCTGTGGGCCCCAGGAGAGTGAGAAACAGACTGCAATCAGAAAGGACCTACGAGGTCATCAGGAGTTCAGGGTCCTGCTGGGTTTACATTATCGCTGGGGAAGAATCCCTTTCCTCTGCATCAGATTCCCAGTGAGGATGCGGAGTGAATGGTTCACACTCAGCACATGCTGATGGCAGCCACGTGCGTCCATTTGAAAGTGTTTGATACATTTGCTTTCTTAAACATACACTTGAGATCTTCAAAAAGGAGGCGATGGGGTGGGCTAGAAGGCTTTGCAAAGTTCAGAGCCACCCCACATCATCTCCTGTGTTGGCAGAGGGGTAAGAAGGAACATCCCTGGGCATGTGGAAGGCTGACCTCCAGAGGAGCCATGGGAATGACCCAGAACCTGCGCCCACACCGTGTTTCATGACTCAGATGCTCCTTCAGAGCCCAGGAACCAAGGCCTGGGTCACCACCACGCCTTGCCTTTGGGCTTTCGGGTTTGCAAGGAGAACACAGAGAGGCAGGGCCAGGAGTGGCTCTGCTACCCGTGCGGGGATCTAAGCGCTCACCGTAGCTCGCACCATAGCTCCGCCCAGTCCAATGTCTGCTGCATCGCCTCCTGGAGTTCGGTCCCTGCGGGCTGCTTCTTAACCAGCTTTCCTTCCCCTTTCCCCGTCCTCTCTAGGGGCCTGGCAACAGTTTCCTCCCAGTCTAATGTTAACTCTGCCAGATTCCTGCTTCTCATATTGTGTTTAGAGAACAGTCATGTTAAAAGTCCGAGCTGGAGCTTGCTGTGTGGCCCAGAATTAGTCATTTAACTTAAGAAATCCCCTCTTTGCCCATGCTTCGGGGGAACACCCAAGGTGGCCCTCAGGGTCATTGGTTTCTCTGAATGCTCCCCAAGCAGCACCAGTGCGGGGTGCCCCATCTCAGCCGCATGCAGCCACACAAGGTCGGCACAGCGAGTGTGTGTGAATCGCATTGTTCTCCTGCCGGTTCATGGCTCCTTGCTCTGGTCGGGTCCTATTAGCAGTGACAGCTCTGAAGCAGATTTGTGCCTTTAATCACCTTGCCATGTACGAGGGCCGGGATCTGTGGCACTGACATCCCTTGCTCTCTTTCAGCCCTTTGATCAGAGAAGGTGCCTGACGTGTTCTCTCACGACGGGCTTCCTTCCAATCCCTTAAACTGAAAACATTTTGCAAAATGCTCCTGCCTGTGCTGTCCCCAAATGCACCGTTAGTGAATGTAGTGTAGCTCTTCTCCAGATTCTGAGGCTGCTACCTCTTTAAGCCTCCGTTAAAAGCATTTACACCTGGCAGGGTGGGGTCGGTGCGGCCCCTCCACCTGGGCAGCATTCTGGAGGCCAATTTGCCTGCAGCCTGAGAGCTTCTTCCCATTGTTCCCCCAGGGAAATGGTGCTCTGAACATAGGTCGGCACCCCACCTTATATTTGCCTATACAATTCTGTGAAAAACACATAATTTTTTAGCTCCTGTCTCCCCTTGCTTGCACTCACGTGTTCCCATATTTATTGAGAATTCCTGTGGTTAGGCTTTTACATAGCACTTTTTATCTGTGATTCTTTTTTTTTTTTTAAAGATTTTTATTTATTCATGAGAGACAGAGGGAGAGAGAGGGGGGAAGAGAGAGAGAGAGAGAGAGAGAGAGAGAGAAGCAGAGGGAGAAGCAGGCTCCCAAGGAGCAAGGAGCCCGTTGCAGGACTCGATCCCAGGACCCTGGGATCATGACCTGAGCCGAAGGCAGACGCTTAACCATCTGAGCCACCCAGGAGCCCTACATAGCACTTTTTAAAAAGAGATTTATTTATTTGCGAGAGAGAGAGAGAGACAGAGACAGAGACAGAGACAGACCGCACACACGTGTGTGTGTGCGCACAAGGCGGGGAGGGGCAGAAGGAGATGGAGAGAATCTTAAGCAGACTTCACCCTGAGCGTGGGTCCCAATGCAGGGCTCAATCTCACAACCCTGAGATCATGACCTGAGCTGAAATCAAGAGTTGGATGCTTAACCAACTGAGACACCTAGGTGCCGCAACCTTTTTTTAAGATTTTATTTATTTATTTGATAGAGAGAGAGAGGGAGAGAGAGGGAGGGAGCAAGCACAAGCAGGTGGAGTGGCAGGCAGGAGAGAAGCAGGCTCCCTGCTGAGCAAGGAGCCCGATGTGGGGCTCAATCCCAGGATCCAGGTGCCCCTTTAACATAGCACTTTACAGTTTATGCGTATTTCCCATGTATATTTTCATAACTTGGCTGATTTTCATAACCTCCCTGTGAGATGGCCAGGACAGAGGCCAGAAACTAGATTTCCAGAGAGGTTAGGTGATTTTCTTAAGCAGGTGGAGATGGACCACCTCTCTCGCTGGGTCTTCTATCCCTTCTAATCCAGGACCTCTGACATTTCATGCTTTTGACTCGGTGTCATTTGGTTGACTTCTGGCTTCAAGTCATTCTCCTGGTAACTTTGAATTTAATGCAAACTTCATGGCCTCTCTTTGGACAGCTCTGCCTTCAAGAAGGTCTCCAGACTTTGGAGAACTGTAAGCCAAGCTCCTCTTTGCTTATGTATCTGGGGAATGCAATTTGTGGAATTATATCAAAGATGCAAAATACAGAAACTATTAAACATGCTCTTCCCCAGATTTTGCTCTCATCTTCTCTTTTAAAAAACAGTTCCTCCTGGGTATTTTCTTGAACCTCTAAATTCATCTAATTAATATCTAGGCACATGGGTTTTGGGGTGATCAAGGCTCTGACTGATCAGATGGTCCCAGGCTCAGGAGAGGATCATCCACGTGGTTGTTTGTGGCATTCCTTCAATATTTATTGAAGTCCAGGTATGCCTAGGAAACTCTGGGGATGCAAAGATGAAAAAGACACTGGTCTGGTCTCAAAAACTCAGAGATTACTGGGGCTATTAGTCACTTTAGAGATTTTGCTACAATTTCCCTCGTTTTATTTTTTAAGCATTTACACATATGCCAATAATGTTTAGCAATATTTACATAACTCTGAATTAAAGAAAGAAAAAAAATTCACCCACAATCCTGCCACACCGCCAAATTAAGCTGTTTTTAATCATCTGTGTTCCCTCCTGCTTTTTGTCCAAAGGAGTACAGATTGTGATTTTTTTCACTATTATACAGGTGTTTTTTCCACATTGCCAGGGAGGCTTTTTATTTGCTAATCAAGTGTAGGTTTGTGTACTTAGGATTTCCTTTACCATTGGATACTTAGGTTTCCATGTTTTTGTCTTTATGTAGTTGCTGTTGACCTTTATTTGCAAATAACTTTACAAGTCTTTTGGGTTTCTTCCTTAGTCTGTATTTCTTGAAGTAGGATTGCCTGGTCAAAGATGGAATACTTTCATGGTTCTGGAGAGGTACTGTCATATTGTGATTCACATGGTTCTGTTAATCCTATCGTCAACAAAGTGTGAGTTAGTTTTCTTGACAGGAATTGCCCCTGGATGGAGTCCTTTCTCTTCTAACAAATAATTCTTGGAGTCCCTTGCAGGAACTGTCTTATGGCTGATTGAACCTTGTTTCCTTCATTGCCATTCTTCTCCTTTGTGATGTGGTCAGTGACAAAGATCATGGGTATGACTTAACCTGCTTATGCTCCTTACTGTTCATCTGTAGAGGGTAGGTCATGAGTTTCTGAGTTATTATGAGGATCACATAGTATTACTTATGGCATTTCTCTGTAAATGATACAAAAGTAATGATGTAAGTGATGGATCCTCAAATCCCCTTTTACCTGCTGTGGGTGACCCTCCCCAGAATGGGAAGGCTGCCTGGCCCTAAGTACCCACTAGCTAAGCAACGCAGAGCCGTAGCAGGGAGGAGATTGTGGGGTTACGGGAGGCATATGTGTGAACAGAGGAAGGCCTAGATGTGCCTCAGGTAGAACGGATCCCAGACCAGTCCCTGCTGGTCAGGCCTCCAGGAAAGAACTCTCTCAACTTACTCGCTGGACTGTCATAGGTCCTGTGCTGGGCCCCACACTCCTGGGTGTGGCTCCTTTCCTGAAGAATGGATGGGACGCTGGAGTGGATGCTGCAGGGGGTGGAGCAGCTCCTTCTGGGGGTGGCGAGGCTGTGGGGTGCATGTGCCATATATGGGAAAGTTGACGCTCCTCTGTCAAAGCCCTGTGCCTTGCTGCTTTCTGGTTCACTCTGATTGATTGCTTTATGCCATGTGAGTGGGTCAGGGGTTATTACCTGTAGTTCCCAGACATAAATGCTTGAAGTAGAACTCTTTTTTTCACTCCTCCAGCCCCTCTTGGTTCCTTAATATAGATCTGTTGTCTGTTTACAAATCCCGAATATTCTTGAGTTTTTGCTAGGTGATAGACGCTGTTCTAAGTGCTTTGCATGCCTTCTTTTATCCCTATCACAATGCTGTGATGTAGGTACTAACATTAAATCCATTTTCCTGATTGGGAAATAGTCTGGGAGCTCAAATAGCCCATGGTCACTCAGTCGGTAAGTGATGCAGCTAGGACAAGAACTCAGGTCTTTAAAACTATTCTGCTCATTGGTGTTTCTGGGCTGTGGCTTGGCCAGACCCACACCCGTGACTTAATTCTGGATCAGGGTGCATGGCTGCCTTAGCCGGCCTCTGTCTCCCTCATGATACTGCCTTCCAACGGATGCTTGCACATCCCATGCAGAAAGGGTTGGTGGGGCGTCACAGGGGAGAGCCGGTGATGGGGACGGTGTCCCAGATGGGGTGGTGGGTAGAGGGCTAGCAGTGGAACAGGCCTTGTGAACATGGGAGAGCATGGCCTGGGGCTGCGTGCCTGCAATTCTTGTTGGGATCTCCGCGCATTCATTTCCAACAAATGCTTGTTGAGGACCTACTGTGTGCTGGGGCCATAATGGTTAAAGGCCTTTGTTGTGTGCTTGTTGTGCGCCAAGCACTGTGGTGGGTACTTGATACACATTTTCACTGTTCCTCCTGGAGGTGCTTATATCTTTGCAGGAAACTGAGGCACATAGAGATTAAATTCTTTGGTCAGGTTTACACAGTTGGAAGCAGGATTTCAACTCCCAGGACAGTGAGCGTAAAGTGGTTTATTTCATAGTTTCATTTCATTTCAATGACTCATTCATTCACAAATGTTTACTGAGAGCCCACTAGGTGCCCACCACACTACTAGGCACTGGTTAAAGGGTGAAACCCTGATGGGCTGCTGCCAGAGAGAATAATAGTGTTGCACAGAAAGTTCCAGACTCCGTGTCTCTGCCCACGATGAGGGGTGGTGTCAAGGATGCCGAACCTAGCACCCAGAAGAGGAGCAGGTTAGGTTGCAGAGTCTCATTGGTGGTAATCAGCGAGGACTCTGCTACCTCCCGGCAGCACAGGATCCCACGGAGGGGGGCCTGAGAAGATTTAGCCAGGGATAGATGAGGGCAGAACAATTACAGCCACATCAGCTGAAGGAGGAGGATTCAGCGATTAGACATTGAAGGTGTTGTACTTCTAGTTTGCTATACATAATTACATGTAAGTTCTAAGTTCTATCCCAAAGCAAAAATAGTCATTTTCAATTAATTCTTTTGTTCTCCCCATTAAATCCTAGTTAAAATATTCCTTGAGGTATTGTTATAGAGGAGATCTGCACAAATGTATTTGTGTGTGTGAGTGCGTGTGTATGTGTGTGTGTCTCTGTGAGAGAGAGAGAGAGAGAGAGTAAATTCTACAAGGTGGACTATAAGTAAGCTCCTCGAAGGCAAGAACCATGTCACATATGTGAATTTGTTCCCAGGGCCTAGCACCGTGCCTGACACGGAGTAGCTACTCAGTAAATGTTTCCTTCTTTTTATTTTATTTTATTTTTTTTAAATGTTTCCTTCTTGAGTTGAATGAATAATATGCAAAGTGTTATGGAAACAGAATGGAACCACTGATTGCTTGACCACCCCCTCCCTAAACTTTTCCCCTGGGTGCTTGGGAAAGGCTTCACTGAGGAGGGATATTTGAGTCAGATCTTCAAGAACAGACTGTGGTCATAGTTGAGGATGTGGGGTTATGGAAGAAGATAGCCTATATCACGTGAAACTTACAACCCTGACAACATTTAAATCTAAGTTGAAGCAGTATGACAACGACTAAGGCCTGCAGTCTTTTCTTTCTTTCTTTCTTTCTTTTTTTTCCTGAATGTCAACCCCAATCAATCCATCATGGTTGTCTGAATTTGTGTTGAGGGGAGGATTTGGAAGTGTCCTACTAACGTTGCTTGATGGCCTTGCTTGCCATGGTGTGGGCGGGGTGCTGGTGGTATTTGTATCACACGTTGGCCATCTCCATTTTAAGTCTCTGGACTTTTAAAGAAAACCGCCACTCCTTCCTTTTGCCTCAGCCCCATCAATAAGGGGAAGCAGAGCAGCTTCATGGCTAATAGGGCCTGGCGGTGTGTTTGGTGCCAACGCACACAAGGGCACAGGACCATACAGGTGAGAAAAGTGGTTCTCTACTTTTTCGTCGAAGTTCTCCATCACAAAAGCATTTCTTATGAGGCTGAAGGTGTAGAATCAATAGGCTTTGAAGAGATTCTAGGGGAGATGTTCTCTTTAAAAACGAATCAGAAAGGAATTATGTATCTGGGAGGACAAAGAAATGGACATTTAAGCATCTTTACTTTATTACAATATTTAATCATTTCTTCTTCATTTTTTTAGGATTTTATTTATTTGTCAGAGAAAGAGAGAGAGAGAGTGCACAAACAGAGAGG
Organism: Callorhinus ursinus; assembly: GCF_003265705.2. Taxonomy (NCBI): domain Eukaryota; kingdom Metazoa; phylum Chordata; class Mammalia; order Carnivora; family Otariidae; genus Callorhinus; species Callorhinus ursinus. The sequence goes on from NW_027397074.1 coordinate 78,295,731, forward strand.
GAGAGGGAGAAGCAGACTCCCCGCTGAGCAGGGAGCCCGACATGGGACTCGATCCCAGGACCCCAGGATCATGACCTGAGCTGAAGGCAGACGCTTAACCGACTGAGCCACCCAGGCATCCCTTTTCTTTTCTTTTTTCTTTTTTAAGATTTATTTGAGAGAGAGAGAGTATGAGTGGGAAGGGCAGAAGGAGAAGAAGAGAGAATCTCAAGCAGTCTCTGTGCTGAGTGCAGAGCCTGACATGGGGCTCGATCTCATGACCCTGAGATCATGACCTGAGCTGAAACCAAGAGTCGGATGCTTAACTGACTGCGCCACTCAGGCACCCCACCTAATCGTTTCTTCTAAAATTTTTGAGATATGAACTGAACTGAAGAGGTTAAATTTCTAGATTACTTAAGCTTTATGCTACAACTTAAACATGGCATCACACAATTCTAACAAAAATAACTTGAATGGACTGTAGAGTTTTCTTCCTTCGTATGTGGCTCACTCGTACCAGTCATGACGATATTGTTGGTGATACGCTGCTGTCCTCATAAGGTCAAGTATTGTATTTTGCTGTAACGCAGTTATGTCCCCAAGCATTCTTGGGCTGCTTCCCCATCAGTAAATGGCCCCAGGTTGCTCTGGCTTTTGAGATCTTAGGTCTTCATTTTGTTTTCCTGTGTCCTACTTTGATACCAGCCGACCACCTCTTGGCCTCTGTCAGTTTGTCTGCTTTCAGCAGGTACTTTTTGTTTTATAATTTTCTCTGGCCTCCGAAGTCCCATAATGAAGCCTCTTGGATTTTTGTCTAAAGGAAACAGCACCGGGTGCTGAGGGACGTTCCTGTGAATAAAGAATGTATACTTTGAGTGTATGGGTGTTCGGACTTGCCCCAAGCCCCCTTTTTGATTTTTGGTCTCTCAGCTGGCTTTTTTGCTTAGTTAAGGTGGCTGTGTTAAGTGAGCAAATAACCATGCTGTAGGAGATCCACTGATTTTACTAAAACTGAACACCACTGGTCTGGGGAGTAAGGCTCCAGACTCGAAAGCTGAGGATCTACATATACTTGTTAGAATTTGCTTCACTTTTCAGAAATTGGGGAAGAAAACACTCTCCTTCAGCCTCGCTCCCATTAAAGATTTTAGTTTCTTGGATAAAGAGTTGTATCAGGTCCGATATTATAAAAGTTAATCACCTACCCTGCAGGGTTAATATCAACTTAGGCAAAGTAGTGTCAGAATTTGCCAAAAGGAAACATTTTGGAAAAAAGGCATTTTGATTAATTAAACACTTTCCCCCCCTTTGGAGACACAGAAGGTCAGGAAAGGTTTTCTGATAAAAAGTCATCATTTGAAATGGTTCATAATATTAGTAGCTGGCAAGTCCTTCATCTTGGACACAGTGTACTGCTGTTGTAATATGCAATGTCACTTGCAGCTAATCCCTTTATTGATTTTTTTTTTTTTCTCTCTGAATTTGCTGACAGCAGAAGATTAGGTCTAGAGAAATAGTTGCAGTTCAGGTTCTGTTTGACAATATTTAGAATTTAAAGTGACCTTTAACAGAGAAAGGGCTGCATGGAGTGGGGTTTAAGTGGTTCAGGACAGGGCGCTATTAAGGGCAAGGTAGAAGGGAATGCATTTTTAATGCCGGTATCAGGGCAGGCCACCCTGGGCAAGTGTCCTCTGTCCTCAGGGCCACGTAAGAGCCCAGTGCCAGGCTGATCCTTGGCTTTGTTGCAAAGGAGATGAAGTTTGACTTTGTCTTTTTCAGTCTTGAATGTACTTTACTCTCCCTTCCCTAACCCTCTCCCACAGCCCATTTGTCTCTCTTGGCCTCGCTGCCTCTGTCCAAAGCTCCCACCCAGGCTGCATACTGTGCTCCGTGCTCCCACGCCACGTCCATCAGTCCTCCCACCTCCCCCCATTTTTAAGAGGAAAGCGATCTGATTAGGATATAAATGGCCTGTGGTCCTTTACTCTCCATGAATTTAAGCCTTTGAAACAATAGACTTTTTTTCCTTTGTGCTTATTAATATGTCAAAATGGCAGCAGGAGAGAATTGGTAGATGTGGCGTATTAAGAATCTAAATAAAATACAAATATATGTGAAAGCATGACTTTCATTCCGGCGCCATCCTCTACTGTGCACCCTGCATCTGATGGTCACATTCTCTTCCTTCCCCGAGTCACATTCATGGGGACAAAATTCATACCCCACTGGTAGACTTAGCATGTCAGCTTGAGCTTGTGTTAGACTTGGTTGTACGTTAGGAGTTACTTCACTGTGGTATATTCAAATTCAAGTGATGGGTTCTATTTGAAGTATTATCCTTTTGCTTTCCAGTATCACCTGGCAGAGGACAGTGGTATCTGCACTAGTTCCTAAATTGCATCATTACTAGTTACTGGTTGTTTGACTTGTCACCTGATTCCTCTGGTCCTTTCCAGTTTCCTTATCTGAAATGAGAAATGTGACCAGATATCTCTAACGTCACTTCCAACCATAAAGTTATAGGTTTTATTGTGCCCCACCCTCTGTGGCTTCTCAATCTCACTCCAGAAGGCTCCAGGTGAGGAAAATTCCACCACCATCCATCCATCCATCCATCCACCCACCATCCAACCCTCATGTGTCAAGTAGGGTAGTGAAGTGTGGAGGGTAGGATGACGACTATTCAGAAGCCTTGGAAGGTGTGGTCCTGGTGCTGAGACTTTCCATGAGCCACCATCCCCTTCCCTAGAAGGCTGGTGTTGCCGGCTGCCCAATGAAGAGGTTCATCTGAACCCCAAGTGTCCTGCTGCCAAAGTCCGCTCACCAGGTTGGCCCCCTTGTCTAACCAGACACGTTGATATTTATGTTGATATCTGGACTGCTCGTGATTCTCATTCAGGGCTAGACCTGGAGCTGGGGGGTTCTTCTTACCCAGGTCTGCTTATTTCCAATTGCACACTATTCCCTATTAGCTTGCTTCTGAGGCCCTTGAAGCTGGACCTAAGTGAATTATAATACAGAGGAAATTAGGACTTAGGAGTTCTGGGGGACTGGGAAGTAAGAGTCTGTCCTGGGCATCAGGGGAGACTCACACTTGCTATGCGTTGGTCTCAGGACACCATGACTGAGAAGACATTCATAACTAAGGACACCTTATTTGCAGCCAGGAAGCTTTTTGGACTCCTCCTATTGGGCTTAAGTTCAATTTTAGGGCATGGTTTCTGTTGAATCACACATGGAATGGAAAAGAAATGGGCCGCCAGGCTGGAAAGAGTTATTGGGGAAACCAATAGATGGGTTGATGTGGATGTTGGCATTGACTGGTCTGCATGTTGAAATGGTATTCATGTGTATACCCTAACTGGCTAAAGTTCCTCATCATAAAAACAATGTTGGCTCTAAGTCCTATGAAGTGTAAGTCTGGGGGCCTCAGCGTAAGAGCTGTGTCCTTGCTGGCCTCTTCCCAGACTGAAATCTTGCAGCAGCGTGGGGTTCAATGAACCAAGGATAGGAGAAACCAGCTTGTAACCTTTGGCACCCTCCTAGCTCGTCCCATCGTCAGCATGCTCACTCCCAAATTCCAGGTCCTTTGCTTTGCCCTTAATTGTCAAAAATGCACATGGAATTAACTTGGTAAATTGTAAAAAGTGCTTTATGAAGTCAAAACTTTTCATTCTTCCAACAGGTCTGGGATTAGAATTATTCTTTGTGTTATCTAGGAAAGAATAGTTGGTTGAGCATATTAGATATGTAAATAAATATCATTTTCTGATTTCAAACAATTTGGGAAGCACCTATTTATGCCCTAACGATTGATAATCTATAACCTAACCTAACCAAATAGATCTCTGTGTTTACTAATGCAACATTTCCTTAGACGTGATTTGCAGCTTCCTTCCTCCCCCGACTCCTCTTCCCTGCTCCCCTTCCCAAATTACATTGTAAACTGCTGAGACTGTATTAACTTTGTCCCCCCTGCGTCCGGTGCAGTGCCTGATATCTAGTCACATGAATGATGGAGAGTGTGAACATCTAGAAGATCCTGATGTTTGATAAACTAGAGCATTTCTTAACAGTGGCGCGTTCTGAGCTGAGGGTTGTGGGTTTGTCCAAACGCTGGTGTGTGGTTGAGTTAGCCCCTGCATGCTGGCCTCCTCACTGCACAGAACAGCTGGGTTTGGCCCCCGCAAAGGAATCTTCCCCTTCAGACTCCATGGAACCAGTCCTCTGGGGTCAGCCTTCGGCTAGACGGCTCTCCCAGCTGGGCTCCTCTCACGAATGCCTTTTGGAAAGTCTGTCCTTCACTTGGAGGGTTTTAATCAAGACATTCTTTATGGATTTCTTGGGGGATGTTCTGCAACGGTCTGCTGCAAAACAGCACAGGCGTTAGCCCTCACGAACGAGGACAGTTTGTTGGGACACAGGTCATATCAGTGAGGTCCCGGAGGGCGTATCTCCTCCCCCGTCTTGCGTGGTATTTTGCGCAGTTGCTTTACTAAGCGTTGACGGAGATGTACCTGGCTGGAGTGAGTAGTAGAACCACACTTGCTGTGCTGCCTCACTTCAGGGAGTAAGCGTAGGTTAGGTTCTGGTTTTCCCCGTCTTTTCCCCCCACTCTTGTTCTTTAGGGACCCTCAGATTCCTCCCAGTGGGTTTAGGAGCGCTTGGATTCCTCCCAGTGGTGTCTCATGTATATTTCTAAAAGTAGTTGTCTCTTGGCCACCGGGAGGGCTCTGACATTTCCTTCAGACTGTGTCAAGGTCTCTCCTCTCCTCCAGCGACACCTGCCTGTTGGCCTGTTCGGCTCCCCTGCTATAGGGTCTCCTGCCTCTCTCCATGTCTAATGTGGGGGAGCGCCTGCTCTCTGGGTCTGTTCCAGATGGAGGCTGGTCCAGCTTGCTGCTGTGCCCCCTGACTTCCCAGGAGCCTGGCTCTTGTTTAACATTTCATTAGAAAGGAAAGACTCGCTCCCTGTGTTTCGTGGGTCACTGAGCTATGCTGCCTTGTATGAAGGAGGGGGCAATGTCTTACAGGGACTTTTGGCATTTGGCACTTTTATTTATTTTGTTACACCTTTCTTCCCTGGGGCGCCCTGGCAAGAATCCCTGAGGCCAGGCACCTAGGGACTTCAGAGCAACACATCCTGCTGCGTTTGGAGTCCCTCTCCCCTCCTTCTGATCCTGTGTCCTTGGACCAAGCTATGCCCAGCGACTTTCCCTCAGGATGAATATTTTCCCAGCAGTCTCGTTGGTCTTCGGTGCAGAGAAACTTCTGGAAGGCCCAGAGTAGGGGAGAGACAGGTAATCCTGGGACTAGACTACAGATACTCTGAATTCCACTCAGTCCCTCTTGCTCTAAGCTGTAGCTGCCCTGCTGACCTTCCAGACCTGTCTGAAGTCCCAGGCAGGCCTGGCTTGGGCTTGTGATGGTCCTTTCGGTACTTTATGGGGACTGGTATTTAGCCTCTCACTCAGAGCCTTGCACAGAACAGGGCTCTGTAGATGGTCTTAATTATAATATCTTTGGTTCTTGATCAGTTTCTCCTGAGAATTCTTTCCTTTTGAAACTTCAATTTCTTGGAACCTTTCGATCCTTAATAGCCTGGTCTTTTTTCCTACCCACTGTCCCTTGATACTATAAAAACAAAACAAAACAAAACAGGGTTTGAGTGGGGGGTATGTGTATGTCAGGGTGGGGAGAAAGCCATTCTCAAGGAGTCAGGGTGACAGGTTGAGTTCATGGTCAAAGAGTCAAGGTCATGGGTAGGAAACCAGAGTTCATCCTCAGGGTCCAGGTAGGAGCCAAGAACCAGGAGGGTGGTGCCAATAGCTGTGGTCTGGAGAGGGAGCTGGGTTTGGAAACTGATGCCTTTTTAAGGTACCAGGAGTTTTGTAGGCTGGCTGGCTCGATTTCCAGGAACACACAAAGATGACTCGAGTAGAGGGATTGATTGGGAGGGTACACCTCAGCTGGGAAGGGAAAGAGCTGGGGCAGTCCCAGTTCTGCTCCCCCTTGTCTGGGCCTCAGCTTCTTCCTCACCTCTCTCTCCCCAGCTTTCCTCCTGCCTGGCTCCCTCATAACTTTACCCTGCACTTTATGTTATTTGTCCTGGTTTCCTTAGTACCAGCTTGATCTCATGGTGCCTTTTCAACTTCAGCTTCATTCTTTCAATGTTTCTGGTGTCCTTTTCACTTGAGGGAGGATTCCGTTGGCGCCGTTCAGCATCCCATCCTGGGCTCTGGTCTCGGGTGGCTGTGGCCCAGGATGGCCTGGTGCCCAGTCTCAGGTTGGGGTTGAGGGTCATGTGGTGGGTCAGCGCCTGGTTGTTTGAGCAGCAGGGACGAGGAGCAAAGCCCCTTGTCTTAGAAGGCATTTTTTGTGTGGGGCAGGTCCCTGAGACAGGATTTCTCTGGGTTCCAGGAGATAGAACCCCGAGAACCCTTCAAAGGTGGTTCTTCTGATTCCATGAGACAGACAGTAGCCTCCCTGGGGGCAGCTAACACAGGCTGTGCTTGCTTCGGGGCCCCTGCCTCCGCAGCGTGGTGGAGAAGTCACCGAGGATCAGGCCCATGGAAGCATCACAAGTCCCCTTGGATAGCACAGAGCCTGTATCTTCTAGACGCCCTTCTTTGATGTTTATAAAATGACTCTCAATACATTAATTCGTGTAGTCTCTGTGTTGTGTGTGATGGCCAAATCCATTTTCACCTTCATACACCTGAACTTCTTAGGTCTTCACAGCAACCTCTGTGAGGTAGATATTCTTGCTGTCATTTTACACACGTGGAAACTGAGTCAGGGGGAAGTTGAGAGACTTCTGACCAGGCCTTCTGACTTCCAGCCCCGCACCTCCTACATCTGTATTCAGAGCATTGTGCATCCCTAGGTGTTATGAGAAGATAAAAAAGAAATAAGCTTACATTCTAGTTAGGATAAGCTGCAAAAAAACATCCATTAAGGCAGTCATTTGAGAGCTGATTGCTGTGTGCTGGTGATTGTGACCTTGAAGTACTCATGTAAGAGGACACACAAAAATTACAGGCTGCCTTGAAAGTCTGGGATGTACTGTGGATTGAAGATAAGCTTAGAGAGAATCAAGGCCACGTACTTGTCCAAACCAGGCAGCCGTGCAAATAAGCGGAGTCATTTGTTTGTAATACGGAGCTGGAAGGTGTCTGGGAACCCTGGCTGAGGAGCTCTGGGGCCGGGGGGCCCAATGTTGAATGACTTGACGAGGAATCTGAGGCCCAAACAGAGGCGGTTGACGTGTCCTTTGGAAGAATCGTGGAGCCAGCATAGCCTCCTGAGCCTCATCCAGGGCTAGGAATCCGGCCATCCATCCCGGCGGGGGGAAGGTAGAGCCCCCAGCTTGGAGGAACTGGTGGATGCCAGGACTGGTGTACAAGGTCAAGGCCGAGTCAGTGGTGGGAATGTGGCGCTGGCCTCAGCCCCCACTGGAGCCTGGGTTTAGAGAGGGTGGCCAAATTGTGGGAAGAAGCCTGCAAGGTGGCCGCCGGGGAGCACCCAGGACGCTGAGCCCTGTGGGAGCCAGGAGGGCGGGGCGCAGAATCTGGAGCTCCCAGAGCCAAAGTGACGGACTCGAGACCATTCTGAGCAGAGCAGAGGCAGAGCTGGAGTCTCTGTTTTACATTCTTTTACCTTGTTTCGTTTGGAGCCTTATAACGGACTGTTCTGTATAGCGATACATTCACATGGTCCATCATCTTAGAAGTATCAAAGGATCTACGAGGAAAATTGTTTTTTCCCCTTAATTTTCCTGACCTTCCAATCCTCCTTCCGTAGACAACCAGTGTTATTAGTTTCCTTCCAGAGATGTCTTATGTGTGTGCAAGCGTACGTCTGTATATCTATTTATCATCTTTCCCCACTTCTTACAGAAATGTGGCGTACTTTACGTGCTGTTCCGCACCTTATTCCCATTTAGTTTATCCCGTTAGGCTTCCCATATCTGTTTATAATGAGCTGCCTTTTTAAATGCTGTATTGCCTTCCATTCTGTGGATATACCATAATTTATTGATGGAAATTTCGGTTGCTCTTGTAAGCAAAGTGGCAATGAATAACCTTGTACATATGTCATTTCACACCTCTGAGACTGCATCTCCCAGATAAATTACTAAAAGTGGAATTTCTGGGTCAAATCGAGCCTTTGTAATTTTTAAAGATATTGATGAATTGCCCTTTGGAGAGGTTGTACAAATTGACAAAATTTACCCTCCAACAGCAACTCACGAGTGTGTCAGTTTCCCCACAGCTCACCTCAGTGTGTGATCAAATTTGCGGACCTTTGCCAGAATGGTTGTTGAAAATGCCAGCTCAGTGCCAATTTAATTTATTGTTCTCTCTTTTTGAGTGCTCTTGAGGATCTTTCTGTATGTGTAAGGTGCATTTGTAGGTCCGTGAGCTGTCTGTTCACATTTTGGTCATTTTAAAATTAGACTGTTGATCTCTTTCTTAGTGATTTGCAGGTGCTTTTTATGTATGAGGGAAATCAGTCCTTTGTGATTTGAGTTGCAGATCTCTCTCTCTTTTGATTTTGCTTATGGTGGTTTTGCTATGCAGAAATCTTGTGTTTTTGCATAGTCAAACTTCTCAATATTTTCTTTTAGGGGTTTTGTGTCATAGTTATAAAGGCTTTCTCCCCCTATGGCTATAAAAGAGTTTTCTCATGGTTTCTTCCAATACTCTTTTTAAAAAAATTTATTTATTCATTAGAGAGAGAGAGAGAGAGAGAGAGAGAGAGAGAGTGAGTGCACAAGTACGGGGAGAGGCAGAGGGAGAAGCAGACTCCCCACTGAGCAGGGACACTCCCCCTCCCATGTGGGGCTCAGTCCCAGGGCCTGGAGATCACGACCGGAGCTGAAGGCAGATGCCTAACCATCTGAGCCACCCAGGCGCCCCTCTTCCAATACTTTTATGACTTCTTTTCCAAACAAGTATTTGATCTACTTGGGATTTAATCCTGGCTTAAGGTGTAAAAGTATGCCTTCAATTTAATTTTTACGCAGTTTTTTGAATACCATTTATAAATAAGCCATCTTTTTCCTACTGACTTGAGATGCCACCATTATTGTGCTTTGGACTGAACTGAGTCGCTCCAGATTTCTGATGGTGAAGCCTTAACCTCCAATGTGACTTTGTTTGGAGATAGGGCCTTCAGGAGGTAACTGGCGTTAAATGAGGCCATAAGGCTGGGGCCCTAATTGGATAGAACTGGTGTTCATCTAAGACCCCAGTCCCTTCCTCCCCGCCCTCCCATTCTATGCATCACAGAGGAGAAGCCATGTGAGGACAGAGCAAGGCAGCCAGGAGGAGAGGTCTCCTCAGAAACCAGCCCTGGCACCTTGATCTTGGACTTAGTTTCCGGCTTGTGAGAAAATAAATGTTACGTAAGCCGTCCTGTCATGGCATGCTGTCATGGAAGCCTGAGCTAACACATTCCATATAGCAAATGCCCATGTGTTTTAGGCTGCCCCTGGATTTCTGAATTCTGGTCCAGGCCTTCCATCCCATCATGTGGCCCGCCATCTAGGCGACAGGGGTGAGGAGAGGAGGGGGGAAGAGTTGGGGCTTCTAAAGCCTGGAGAGACAGAGGGGGGCATGCAGGAAAGTTCATGGAGAGAGAAGGTAGCAGGGAGGGACTGAGATAGGTTGCGAGAACACCGGCTCTCTGGGATGGGGTCTTATTATTTATTTTCGTTTGGAATATCTTCATGTAGGCCGTCTTCTAGGAGCAAGGAAAATGTAAGCGACTAGGAAGGTCTCCAACCATAGCTGCCTATGCCCTCTTTTAACTGTTTCATCCCCGCTCTGCCCCGCCCCTGGATTTGCCCTGGGGTTCCTCTGCCTCCAGCTTTGGAGTGCCCCTTCTCGCAGCTCTGCTTTCTGGATTCTGGCCCCCTTCCCCACGCCCCCCTCCAGGCTGGTGCTCTGCCAGTTCTGTTTCATTGCGGTCAATGGAGTGGTTCCCGGAGGCCTCGCAGAACCGCGTAAGAGATGGCTGTCTGTCTGTCTTCTCGCACTCTGGCTGCTGATTTCAGTGAAGCCCTGAATGCAAAACCTGAGGGGCCCGGGAGCAGTGTTCACTGCATTTAGGGCGGCGCTGGGCAGCCTGTCAAGGAGCGGGTTACTCCATTAAGATGATGTGCTCTCCTTTGCACACTCAGTTTGGATGGCTGGGGTCCCAGAGGGCACCCACTTGCTACCTCTTTGCACCTGTGCTCTGAAAGTTGGAGCAGCTGTTTGGCTCAGCTTCAGCAGAGGTACCAGCCCCATGTGCGGCGTGAATGATGCTGCACCTGTCCCTGCAGGAGCAGGTCAAATCCAAGCGGCTAGGAAGCCAGGGTCAATGAAAAGGGCTTCACACTGTGTCCTCCTAGTCCACGCCTCTAGCTGCACTCAGGCCCTGCTCTCGTGCTTGGACACAATCGTGGCAGTCCCCTGCCTGAATTCTCCCCTCGGTACTCTGGCACAAACCCCAGCAGTCCCCTGTGGGTCCCCAGCAAACTCTGCTTCTGGAGTAGTCTGCTCCTGTGGACTCGTCGGACACTGGCTGGCCCCAAGCTAGCCCTTCCCCCATGTTCTGCATCCCGCCAGGCTGAAGAGCATGGTTCTCCTACTTTCCCAGCCTCCCTTGATGTTCTCAGCCATCCGTGATCTTCCCTCCTCTCCCCCAGCACCGGGTAGTGCTCACTGTGTCCTGTGTTCCCTTCTGCTCTCCTCTGTCTCTGTGTCTTTGTCCTACTTGGCATCCAGCCCTGCAGGGCCGGCACCTGCCTGCACTAGCAGAAGGGAGTGGGGTCACAGGTGGTTAGTGAGATGCTCCTAGGAGAGGGTCAGCTGGAGGTGAGCCAGGGCCCCCTGGGAGGGTCTCCTGCCATTAAAACTTAGATCACGTGCCTTTGATTTTGTTACGGGAACAGGTGGCTTTCTTCCTGAAATGTGATTGTGTTCTTTCTCATTGGGTCCCCCAAAGACTACATTTTTATGGGAGGAAAAACTTAAAATACAAAAAAGTGCAAAGATACTGTAGGTGTAACTCTACAGTTCTATTTTTATCATTCAACATTATATTTCGAGGACTCTTTCTGTCTCGATATAAACAGTTCTAGTTTATTCATCTGAACTCTTATAGAATATCCTATCATGTGAATATAACCACATTTTTTTTTCTGTCTAATTGATGGACCTTGAGGTTGATCAGTGCTATACGGAACATCCTTGCACACTTCTCCTTGCACACATACACAGGAGTTTGCCCATGGGGGTGTAATTTTGGGCCATAGGGCATATGCATCTCCAGTTTATTTGATTTTTGTCAAGGATTTGTAACAATTTACTCTCCCAACAACTGTCCGAAAGCTGCTCTCCCCTCAGTCTTTACCAAACCCTGGTATTCCCTGACTCTGTTGGGTTTTTGCTGTTTTGGTCAGGAGGTAGAATGTGGGGTAGCATTTCCAGAAAGTGTAAAGGAGAAATTCCATCTTGGTTCCAACCCACAATCATTGGGTTAGGGCTGGGGAACATGTCCTCCTCACTGGGCAAAGGTTTGTCCTCCATAGCTACTTTTCTGGTTATGGGTGGTCAAACTCTTCTTGGTGTACTGTTCAGTCAGAGTGAAGCTTCTGTGGTTGTGTCAGTGAGGGTCTCACAGATGAGTACGGTAGATGCGTTCAGGAAGGTCACTGTTGTACCAAGCGTTGGAGGTGGCTGGCAGTGGGGGGCGGTAGTCTCAGTCCTTGAGGTGGGAGTGGGGGGTAGGATGCAGCCAGGGTTGGAGCCTATGGGCAAGTGCCCTGAGCTGGGGTAGGGGTAGGGGGCATGCCAGAGCCTGGCTGAGAAAGTACAAGAGGCAGGAAGAAGACAGCATACTGGCAACCTGTCTCCTAGGGCATGCATTTCTTTTGCAAAAACATGCCAGATACATGTTCACTTCACGTCTTAAAAAACTTAACCTGGGGTCTGACACATATAATAAATCTGCATCTTATATGGATATAGTATGGCCGCAGATCTAACAATAACAATTATGGAGAGCTTACAGTGTTCCTGGTGTCACGTGCTTTATCTATATTAATTCATTGAATTCTCGCAATGCCCCAAAGGGGGTAGATATTTGTATCCTAACCCTTTAAAGTGGAGGCACAGAGGGCTTCATTAATTTGGCCACTATCCTGCACCCACAGAGTCTCAAAGCTAGGCTTTAACCCCAGGCAGGCTGGCTGCAGGGCCCCGGCCCTCAACTGCAGTAGTGCTGTTGGGATTCACGGAAGAGTGAATAATTCACTATTCATATATTCATATCTGGGTTTGAGTTTCATTTCAACTAGTGAGTCTGGCAAAGTTAACAATTAACATCTCTAATCTAGCCAAGCCAATTAACTTCAACAAGAAAATAACCAATTTTGTAAATAGAGGTAATGAAAACATAATTTATTGGGGCTTTCTTTCTGTGAGTTTTAGTTTCCATTCAGTTTTTAGCTAAGGCACACAACAGGGTGAAGAGCAAAATAATTAATCATCTGGGTTTGGTTTCTTACCTACAACAGCTTTCTCTGATCCTGCCCCAAACACACAACATGCTTTCAGACGGAAACACAGGGGGGAACAGACAGACAGACAGACAGACACACACACACACACACACACACACACACAATCTCTCTCTCTTTCTGAATTAACTGGTAAAGGAAATCGGGATTATGTAACTCCCTTTTCAAATGAAAACCAGAAAACTCTGTAATCTGGATTTCCTTTTCCCCCTCACTGAAATCAGACATTCATTTAGCTGTTTAGAAACATCTGGACAGCTGTCAGAATTCTCTCTCTCTCTCTCTCTTTTTTTTTTTTTTTTGGTCTGGTTCGGCCTGTCGGAAATGACTAGCCTTTGGCCTCCTGGAGATGCACGCAGAGGGTGGTAGACCCACTATCAGAGAAGCTACCCGGAGTCTTTGGGCACGTGTCAGATCTTGAACCCCATAGCCGAATAGCAGTGACAGAGGAAGGCAGAGCCGTCTCTGCTGTGGCATCAGCAATTTTGGTGACTCATGAGCAACCATCTTTTCTCTGAAGGAGAAGGAATGAAGAATTTCTGACCAGTTTATCTTCTCGCTGTCCCTCCCCTTTAGGACAACTGCCTTATGCTGGATCCTTAATTTAAAGAAAATGGATGTTTCTCTCTGGCCTGAGAGCCGGGACTTCTTATCAAAACTGACATTAAAAAAGTACCTGACTGGCCTCCTCCCTCTTTCCTGCCCATCCTTCATCACTCCTGCCTGTCTCCATCACTGTCTCCCTGTCTCGAGATCTGTCTCCTGCCCATCTTTCATCACTCCTGCCTGTCTCCATCACTGTCTCCCTGTCTCGAGATCTGTCTCCACTTCCTGGGTCCCCGGAGAGAAAGCATGAGCTCATTGTTTTCCAGTGAAAAACCAGACTTGGCCTCCTTGCCTCATTTGTCTGTCCGAGCCTTGGGGGGGAGATTGATGGTCCTTGCACCAGCTGAGACTGCTTGGAGGAGCTGTGGCCTCGCGTGCTGGGTGTCTGAGCCCTGGGGGTGGGGGTGGGGCATGGGGAGGGCAGCGGCAGCCTGGGGCTCTGGACTTTCCAGAAGGTTATTAGGGCTGTGGTGGGAATAAGGGAACGGGTTATTTACTACACCCTCACCGGTAATTTAAAGCCATACCTCACCTTCTTCTTTCCCAAGCAGCCCGTTTCAAGCTGGAAAACATAGGAGCACGTGGGGAGAAGCGGTACCCGGAGGCTTACCGGGAAGATGGGTGGTGTGGGGGCCTGCACAGCAACCCCTCGTTCTTTATTTCCTTTTGTGAAGGAGTTACCATGCAATGACATTGAAACATGTCTCGCTGAACACCTGCTAAAAAGATTCAGAAAGGGGAAGAGGGATTCAGAACCCAGGAATGTGGGAATCTGGATGAAAAACGCCGTAGATCCTAAAAAGACGAGGTGACCTTTAGCACGGAAGATTGTGAAGTGTTAGGTGCTGTTTCCATGTTGGTCAAGGAGCACAGTCACTTGATAAAGTAACACAAAGGGGCTGGGTAGCAAATGGAGCTGGAAGCGGAGGCATGAGAGCCACACTCCGTGGGGAGACTGGAGAAGCAGGGAGAATGAGAACGAAGGAGCTCGGCTGTGATGAGAGGGGGGCGCACAGTGGTCACCCAGCAGGGAGATAATGTTGAGGGCCGGGGAGGAGCATGGGGGGGCGGTTTTGCCTCTAGGGCTGTCCTGTTCGCAAAGGGGGACCCGACCGTCCAAGGTGGCCTCTGAAGCGCTGTGAGCCTGGAGGCAGGAGAGTAGCGTCCCAATTTTTCAAGAAAGGAAAAGACTGTGTGGATTCTGTGAACACAGACAAGCAGCTGAGCTAGAGGGAGCTCTGGAAAACTGTCCAAAGGACTTATTAAACAGATGGCGGGTGAGTGATCAGCAAGGAAACCCTGAAGTCCACACAGGCCATGTCAAGCTGGCCTTGTTCCCTTTCTGGCTATGCTCCTTAGAGGCTAGGTTGATGGGTTGAGTGGTATCTAGGTGGACAAGACGGGGGAGTGGGCCTGGGGGTGGGTACATCAGGGGTGTGAATTCCTGGCAGGCCCAGTGGTCCTCCCCAAATTGCTTTCTCTTACTGGGTCTGCTTTCTGGTCACAAGGAAAGTCTTGTGTGTGCGTGGGCAGAGTTCTTTCTTCACCATTGCCCCGTGAGGGCTGGGTGTGCATAATGGCGTGGATGGGGATGGGGATGGCCTGTTGATGAAATGCCCGGGACAGATAGCTAATTCATGGAATGACAGCTTCACAATCCAAGAATTTCTTCAGGAGCTTGAACAAATGTAAGATCTCGCAGGAGGTAACCAAAATACAGACGAATCAAGCAATGTGAACAGACAGTTGCCCAAGCATGTGGTGGCTTGACCGTCTCACTGGAGGAAAGCGCTTGTGTGTTGTCCCCTCTGTGTGACCAGGCCCATGCCCCGTGACGTGGCTGCCCATGCAGCTCACAGGGAGTCAGGCAACTGTGGTTCTGCTCCAGCTCCCAGACTAGGGACCGTGTGGTCCCTGGGTTTGGCACAGGCCTGTGGGAGGGAGCGGTGGTGGTGAGGATGGTGTGTCGACACGTGTGTCGACACGTCCGCTGCACCTTGAGGGTGACCAGTGTCGTGCTGGGTTTTGTGACCGTGTGGGCGTGGAAGCTAGAGGTGCTAGCTGGAAGGAAGGGTGACTCGGGGTGGGGAGGGCCATGAGAGCGTTTACTGAATGCTTGCTACGGAGCGGGCGTTAGGTCGGCTCCCTTACCCTCAACAGTCTTAGGAGGCGAGTGCTATTATCTGCCTTTGAAGACAAGAGGCTCTGAGGGTTTGGGTACCTTGCCCGAGAGCTCCTGCTGGTAAGTGGCTTGTCCTGGGAGTGGGGACGAGGATGTGGCTGAGGGAACACGTGGGAGACACCCCTAAGTTCCCCTCCCCTGTGACTAGGGGCTCTTTGCTCTCCAGCTTATTAGGGGCACTTCGGAAGCCAGTACTTCGTCCTACTCTGGTAAGAGCAGCAGAGCCTGTAGAGGCTGGAAATCCCTGTCAGTGGAAAAGTTAGGTTTTATTTGTTTCTGATAGAAAACCTCAGAGGGTCTCTATTTCTGAAGAGCTTGGTTTTCCACAATGTGTCTTCATGGGTGTGGTGTTCGATGACTTTGCGTCCCACCTGGGCCCTTTCTAAGCCTCTGTTGGCAAAATGGGATAATAGCAGGACTTAACTTTCAGGATTCAACGAGAAAATGCATAATAAAGTACTCTGTATAGTACTTAACACATAGAAAGCATGAACGTAAGCTGTGGTTGAAACAAATGACCGTACTTCACAGCACCATTTTGGCCATCGGGAGTACAGAGCTGAAAACCACCAGCTCCTCTTGCTCAAAGCTGTTAGTACCGGTAGAAATATAGGACCTACATCACCGGGTGACAGTAGGAGCCAGTCGAAGGTGTTGGGGCAGGGTGAGGGGTCAGACGTGTGTTGGGGGATGGGTGGGGTGCTGGCAATCAGGAGCACGATTTTTGAGACTGAAATGGCATGTGTGTGGATCAGGAGGGCCCCCTGATCACTGCTCATAAACTATGCAGTGCATGCAAACATTAAAAGGCCATGCCGATCCCACAAGCAGAAAAACAAAGCACACAAAGTGGAATGCATTTGAAAGCATTAAAAATAAAAACCTAACACTTTTCCTCAGTATAAAGAAAACCCTTTCTGGCTGGGTCTGCAGCAGCTATAAGCCTGGCAGGTCCTTGGGCTCAGAACATCTGGGAGGAGCAGAAGGTGCTAAGAGGAGCCTGGGGAGGTGGGGTGGGGTTGGGGTTCTTGAAATAGGCTTTTGTGAAGAGCTGCCCCTCTCAAGGGAGAGCTCTTGCCAACGTTGCGGTTGGTGGCATTGCCCAGCGTGTGCCCTGCCCAGTCCTGTCTCCCTTCTGCCCCACTGGCAGATGGGGTCGGAAGGGGTGGGGGACCCCAGCTGCTCTGCCCTCCTTGAACCCCTGGAGCATTGTTGGTTTGCTTCCTTGCTCTTTCATCGGGGACACAGTTTGGCTTCTAATCTCAAACCTCGAATTCCCTAACCACCCTCCCTCCTGGGGCTGCTCAAGTATTCAACAGTGATAATGGTAATAAATCTGATGATAGGTTTCTTCACTTGCTACAGGGAAAGCTCCCTACTTTCTCTCTCTGTTATGATGTCATTTTAACTTTTTTTTCCTTGAAAAAAAAATGCCCTTTAAATAAGACTTAAAACTTTAACTGGTTTCATCCCTCTCTCTCTCTCTCTTTTTAAATGCTGGTTTTCAATGTTTTTCCATGTGTTTCTACTCTCTACTTAATCTTTCCACGTGTTAAGCACAGAGCACAGGCCTCGGGCCGGAAGGGGGACAGAGGGTGGGCAGCCCCGGGGTTGAGGCCGACCCTGGAGCGGCAGGCTGAGGCCAGGGTGGGCTGGCGGGCCAGACCCCAGGGTTCTGGGCGCCTGCGCCATCAGCACCGAGGAAGAGGAGCAGCTGGCTAGACCTGGGTGGCTTCCGTTCCTCCCCTTCTTTCTTCCTTCACCAACGAATGTTTTGAGTTCCTTCCCCCTGCAAGGCACTGGGGCTGCAAAATGGTCCTTGTTCCCAGAGGACCCTCAACAGGCAGTGAGGCATTCCAGCTGCGGTGTCTGAAACCACCGTGCCCCCACTGACCAATGCTGGCTTCTCTCCGGGCCGGCTGAGGGCTTCTGGAAAGAGCCTTCACCCGTCTACGCTGTTTCCTCCTTCAGTCGGACGGGGATACCACCAGACTATCTACCCCAGGTTCATAGTGGATGGGTTGCTGTGGATGACTTGGGATGAAACGGGAGCATTGACATGTGGCAGGCATTGAATAGACTTCCAAAGAAGGAACTCTGCAGTGAGGGAGACACGCGGACCCTCAGCAGTGGTCCAGGGGTCCACCGCGTGCCTCAGGATGCTTGAATATCAGAGAGGAAAAGAAGAACATGGAGAACACAGAAGCTGAGAAAGAAAGAGGAGAGCCTGCCCAAAGCGCTAGGTGCTGAGGAGACCCCGCAGGGTAACTTCAGGATTAAGTTGGATCAGTTTCTTTTACTTCATACCATCCTCACTGGTTTCAAGTGTACCACATTCCCTACTCTCTAGATTATCTTCTTAGTCCTCCCTGCCCCCGTACAGCCTGCAGACAGGAACCCTGGGGGAGTCCCCGGGACTCCCCCAGGACTCACGTAGAAAGCCCTGTGGTGTGCAGGGCCGAGCTTCCTGCTGGGGTGAGCCCCGCATGTGGTCCAGAGGTCACCCTCTGAGTAATTGTGCAGAGTGCGCCTTGTGTTTCTCCCCCTGGAGGCTCGGGCACTTGCTCTCGAGCTCTCATGCCCTTGGTTGAGGGTTGCTCTCCCCTCCTGTTCTCCTGTAGGCTGCCTGGTGTGGACTAAGTGGGCTTGTGAAGCGTGTTGAGGCAGGGAGACTGGGGGTGTGTGTGCTGTCAGCTCTCCCGGGGGTAATCCCTGCAGCTGCAGTGGGAATCCAAGGTGCTCTGAGGGTGCCCAGAGGCCCTGCTCTGGTTCTGTCCACAAAGATCCAGGTTTATTCCAAGGCTTGGTGCAAACACAGCTCCCAGATGGATATTTGACCCTGGTGTTGCTTCACTGGTAGCTTCCAGACATGGCTTCTGAGGAGAGAGGCCAGCAAGTACTCAGAGCCAACGACTTCATTTACCTTAGAGATCATTTGATCAAGTAACAGACCCCCATCTCCATTCTTCATTCATCCAAATGTATATGGAGGGCTTTATGTGTGCCAACTGCTTGCCTGGCCCTCAGGGAGAAAGTGTAAACAAGAAACGTGGTTTCTGATTGTGATGAACTCACAATGCAGTGGTAGGAACTGTTCTTTGAATAAAAAAGGATTTGGGGGTCAGAGTTGTCTGGGAAAGTCTGTGTGCCACACCAGTCCCTTCTTGGGGGGTGAGGGAGGGAGGCACAGCGTGCATTAAAAACTCTTCAAGTCCTGCCGTAAGTAAACCATTTAAATATTTAACCCAGCTTTTCTTAAGTACATTTGACTATCACATGCCCAGCCTGACTCATTCCATTTTTCCCCCAGTTTTATTGAAATACAGTCGACATTTAATATTGTGTTAGTTCAAGGTGTACAATATGTTGATTTGATGTATGCATATACTGAGAAATGATCACAGTAATGAACATTCATCACCTCATGTAGTTGCCAATTTTTTTCTTGTGATGAGAACCTTTAAGATCTACTCTCTTAGCAGTCTTCAGATGTACAATATATTAACTGTAGTCACCATGCTGTATATTATAGATCCACAACTTTTTTTTATTACTGGGATTCTACCTTTGGACTACCTTCACTCAGTTCCCTTACCACTTACCCCCTCTGCCTCTGGCAACCACCAATCTGTTCTCAGTATTTTCAGTGTTTTTAAAATCCACATATAAGGGAGATTGTACAATATTTGCCTTTCTCTGAGTTCACTTAGTACAATGCTTTGAAGGTCCATCGATATTGTTGCAAATGACAGGATTTCCTTTTTTATGGCTGAATGATATTCCATTGTTATATACATATACACATACATGTATTTTCTTTTTTTTTAATTGTTTTTTTTTTAAAGATTTTATTTATTTATTTGAGAGAGAGAATGAGAGAGAGCACGAGCGGGAAGAGGGTCAGAGGGAGAAGCAGACTCCCCGCTGAGCAGGGAGCCCGATGCGGGACTCGATCCCGGGACTCCAGGATCATGACCTGAGCCGAAGGCAGTCGCTTAACCAACTGAGCCACCCAGGCGCCCTACATGTATTTTCTTTATCCATTCATCCATTGATGGGCACTTAGGGTGGTTCTATGTCTTGGCTACTGTGGCTAGTGCTGCAGTGAGCATGGGTGTGCAGATGTCTCTTCAAGATAGTGATTTTAGGGGCACGTGGGTGACTCAGTTGGTTAAGCATCTGCCTTTGGCTCAGTCAGGATCCCAGGGTCCTGGGATGGAGCCCTGCATCGGGCTCCCTGCTCAGTGGGGAGTCTGCTTCTCCCTCTGCCTTCTTGTGTGCACGCTCTCTCTCTCTCAAATAAATAAAGTCTTTAAAAAAAAGATGGTGCTTTCAGGGGTGCCTGATGAGCTCAGTCAGTAGAGCATGTGACTCTTGATCTCTGGGTTGTGAGTTCAAACTCCATGTTGGGTGTAGAGATTACTTAACATAAACAGAATTAAAAAAAAAAGATTCATTAAAAAAAAGTAGTGGTTTCATTTCCTCCAAATCGTACCTGTAAGTGGGATTGCTGGATCATACGGTAGTACTGTTTTTAATCCTGGGGGGGAAGCACCATACTGTTTTCCATAGTGGCGGCACCAATCACTCTGCTTTCAACATGAGGGTCGGGGGAGTTCCTGTGTCCTGATTTTGCCTCCCCGCCCTCCCCCGTGAATTTGTGTTTGCCTTCGCACAGTGCCTGCCCTCCCCCTCCCTCGGTGGATCCTTCATGCCCTTCCCAGCTGCTCTCTTCTCTGGCACTTCTCTTACTCACACCTAGATGTTAGTGACTCAGTGCTACCCATTTGAATTTATTTAGAGGGCAGCCCCTTTTAAAGCTTTAATAGAATAGTACTTGAGCCAAAGGAACAACTAATGGAAGAATTGAAAGTGCTCTGGCACCTGTTCAGGCAGAGTTTTCGATAGAGTGGGCAGGTCCCAGGGCTGCCTGTCAAATCACTTTGCCTAAGAAGGTTCCTCCTTAATATGTAAAAGCCTTCCACAAGTGTTTTGGAAACCAGGTCTTGCTGATGGCAGATGAGCAGGAGAAGGAGAACTGCCGACTGGTGGTGTTTTAAGGTACGACTGGAATCCAGAATTCAGTGTTTGGTGCCGTCTCTGCCTCTCCCTTCCCTGGTCTGTTTCCTCGTATGTCCAGGGTACATCAGATCTCTTGATGTGCCAGCCTCCTAGGGTTATCATGTGTGGAAACTTCTCTCTCATTATATATGTAAATATGTATGTCTAAGTACGTATGTATATGTATATAAAATGTATGTGGCATGATGCAAACAGTGGTTGCTAATGTTGTTTCTGATTTGCTTTGGTCTTGCCCCCTTAGAGTAAGTAGTCATAGGACAGCAGTTGGGAGTAATAACTAATACTTACTGAGCACTCACTGTAAGTACCACACGGAGGACTTAATCTGAGTTATCACACTTAGGTCTTGGGTCCTAAGGGATTTGAGATGGGGATAGTCTCCCATTCTTCCTTGTCCTCAGGTCTTCCTTTGCAGGGACAGGTGGAAGAGTGAAGGAGCTAGCTGACGTTGGAATAAGGGAGAACAGGAGTGATGCCTTCAGAAGGAGAGAGGGCCGGGGAGATGGGAGAGGAGCAAGGGAGGAAAGGGAAAAAAGGGAAGTGAGCTGGATGCCTTTGTTTGCCCGTTGGATACCCTCCACCTTGCACCTGCTCTCTGCTCCTGGGCTCCCCCAACTTTTCCAGCTTCTGGCGGGTTTGGCTACTGGGGGAGGGAGGAGTGAGAGGTGGCGTGTTTATTCCTGGTCACCTCACCACAGGCTGGCTGTGACCCTTTGCTCAAGGTCACATCACCCCTCTCCATGCAGCCATTCTTTCTAGGTTCTGGTGTCTGCTCCCTCTGCTTCTCCAGGCTTGGGGTTACACCAACTCCTTCTGTCGCCAGCCCTAGGTCCCCGCAACCCCCATTGCCGGCCTCTTTACACCCTGTGCTTAGCTTTGTAAATTTTCTGTTTTTGAAACTCTTCTTAACTACCCATTTGGGTATCCTGTCTGTCTGGGAGCCTGAGGTGGCCGATAGGACGGTCACCAGCTCCGAAGGCAGAGCATAGATGAAGGCTTAAGGTGTCTTTACTCCTGAGGGTGCCCCCACCCTATCCAGGCTGAGGCCTCTGGGCTGGAATGTAGGAGTCAGGTTTGACCCTCCCTCCAGGGAAGGCCATGGGCTTCTCCCCTGCCTCTCAGGTAGCCCCTCTGGATTGTTGCCGGAAAACCTATTTGTATCCGGAAGCCCACGTTCTGGGCACACGAATTTGGTGCCCAGATGGTGCCTGTATTTACAAAAGCCCAGCGCACTGACAGGACCTGCAGACACATGGATAAATATTTTGCCTCTCTTCTTAGGCAATATTTGAGTCTTTCACATTTAATTGCTGTCAAAGACAGGATGCTTGCATCCCCGAGGCAAAGCAAATAGTGAGGCCTCCAGCGGGGCTGTTTCAGCAGCTTCAGCCAGGCTCTCGGGCTGATCACCTGCAGCGCCAAGTGTCAGGTGGCTGGGGGGGCCGGGGGTGAGGGAGACGGAGGCAGCCGGCCGCAGCCTGCCTGGAACCGGTGGCCACTTGCTGAGTTTGTTTTGAGCCCGAGAAAACCTGCTCTTGGCCAAGAAATCTGATACTTTTCTCAGACATCCGCGATGGGCACCCATCTGGCCATTTCCAGGGAGATCTTGCTTGGTGTCTCCGAAGCGGAGTCCAGCACGACCCGCTCGACTGTACATATTGCTGATGATCCAGATTCTTGATACAGTTCTCTACCCTTTATATTTTCCTCTCCTGTTTCTTCTTAAAACAAACAAAACAAAACCCAGAAACCTCGACCTCGTTGCCCCTTGGATTACATTTACAAGTGTGGTGAGAGGCTGTTCTGCGTCTCTCTGGTTTTTTCCCACCTCGCTGTGATCAGATAAGCCTCTCCTTACAGTATCCAGATAGGGAAGGAGTGTTTGCTGTAGACGCAGAGTTCTGCAGCCATCACTTCCTTTTATTCATTAGATTCTGATTTGCCTCAATTATTTTGGTCCCTTGCATGGAACAGAAGCAGTTGGATGCCTTGCCCACTGTGGTTTTACAGAGGGCGCCTCCGATTATTCATTCCTTTCCTCCCAGCACATGTTACTGGTGCTTACCCTGGGCTGGGAGCTGGGGAGAGCGAAATGAATGGATAAGACCAGTCCCTGACCTTGAGAAACTCATAATCTGGTGGGGGAGCGAGGCGTGTAAACAGATAAATCATAGCCCATCGGTGTGCTTGCCGCAGGAGGGCAGGAGCGCGGGGAGGAGAGCGGAGGGACCGGGTTGAACCACTTACTGCTTCTCTGTAGCGGGGCGCAATCCAAGCTGCAAGGAAGGGCTTTGCCCAGGAGCCGCCATTTTGGCTACTTCTTGGGAGGGTTAGGGGTGCATCAGGGGAAGAAAGATAGGAGAGTAGGTGCAGAGTCCTGATGGATACAGCTGATCCAGGGCAGGGGTAGGGAAGGCCACCCGGCTGGGACTTCCCGCCTGAGGAGTGTGAGGTTTATCCCGTGTGTAAGAGAGACCACAGTTTCCTTTCTGGAATAGAGTCCAAGCAGCGGTGTGGAGGGTGACCTGGCGGAGGGAAGCTGCAGTCAGACACTTCTGGGTTCTCATCCTGGCGCTGCTGTTTCCTTGAGAAGGTCACTTCATTTTTTTGAGCCTCTTTTCTCGCTTGTGAAATGTGATCATATTATGCCAATGGTCACAGGAACGCCTACTTAATTGGGTTATATGAAGGATGAAGTAAGACAATATCCAGCACAGGGTTTTCTGCCATTGGGATAAGTACAGAACATGGAGGGTTACAAGTGGGTTGGGGATGTTGGTTCCTTCACAGGGAGGCTGACGGGGCCCAGGCAGCTGCATCCATTTATCCCAGGGAGCCTTGCACACATCTCGTCTGTGTGTGCCATGACATGAGTCAAGTTGGAAACCATTGTTTTCTGAAGCACTTGGCAAGTGTTTCCTACAAGCAAGTCCTCAGTAAATGTGGCCGTTTGTTGAGATGGGTCATTGTATTCACACAACTACTCTAGAGGCTGAGGGCACAGAGGATGGGCTGGCTTCCAGGGACACTTCTGAGGTAGAACTGACAGAATTTGGTGACCAGTTGGGTGTCAGGGAGGATGGGCCCCACTAGAGAGGGGGAGGCATTGGGGATGGCCGGGGGATTTATTATGTTGTAGACTGAATGGGAGGTTGATGCTATTCAAGGAGATTGTCATGGAAGTCAGAGCACGTGGGCTTAGGGTATGAACGTTACTGGAGATGGTCTGATAGACTGCTTTCCCAAGAAGGCAGGGCAAGATAGCAGGTTAGGGAAGAAGGAAGACCCGGTGGGGGTGTGGTCAGGGGGGAATGCCGGGGGCACGTGAGAGACTTGAGGACATTTAAAGGCTAAGGGGACAGAGGCAGAGGAGGTGAAGAAGGAAAAGTGTGTCTAACACTTTCTCCAAACTTTGCCTCCCGGCACAGTGTCTGTCCCATTGGAGGAGTGTCTGCCAATAACTGACAGTAGGGCAGTTGTCCAGATATGATTTACAATAAGGCATCTGATTCATGAGAGGGACTGTCCAAATTACTGCCCTCCACCAATTGCCGGGTTCCCTGCTGACAGTGTGCCAGGGGTCAAACAATTCAATCAGGTGCCACCACTTACAAATTGAAAATCAGTGGGGTGCAAAATGGATTACCATCAAAATCTATTCAGGTGCAAAACCACATTTTAAAACCCCAGCCCTTAGAAATCACCTCTTCCCTGATTCTTTACAATCCCCTGACATTGAGTTTTAATATTCCCCAGATATTTGTAAGCGTCAAAAGACATGCCTGCAGGAGACCAAAAGTGACAAGGAAGGAACTCCCAGTTGGGCCTTTCTTTTGGAATTTGCAAACATGCTGGATGTATGAATTAATACATTGGTAATTCTTTTAGATTCTCAGGGGCAACCGTTCTCAAACTGAGGCATACAACAGAATCACCCAAGGGCTTATTAAAATTCCGATTGCAGGCTCTACCTCTGAGTTTCTGATTCGGCAGCGCTGGGATTAGGCCTGGGAAATGACATTTCTAGCAAGTTCCCAGAGGATGCGGGTGGGCCCTGGACCACACTTTGAGAAACTCTGCTCTGAGTTACAGGAGTACTTTGATAAGTTGGCAATGCATGCTTTGCTAGTCAAATTATCAGGAAAGATTCCATTGGACCAGGTGTTGAGTGTGTTAAGGGGCTTGATTTTTTTCCCCCCAAGAAGCCTGAGAAGAGGCTGGCTCAAGGAGACAGACATGGATTTGAGGGCTTTGTGCTCAGAGGTGAGGTTGGGGCATGGGATGGAGGCAAGAGAAGAGGCCACTCTTGCTCACTCTTCCACGAGACGGCAGGTGCTGCAGGCACAGATGACCTCATTAAGGCCAGAGCCTGTTCTGCGTTGGTCCATGGATACAAACTGTTCCTGTCTTTTGATGCCACACCTCTTCCCATCACTTGAAAGTTGATTTTCTTAAGGTTAAACAACCACAGGCACTACTTTCTTAGCAAGCTGCTATCAGCCTAAGCTTTGACTCTTCCCATCCCTGAATGATGCCACGGAGGTATTTTTCTATCTCAATCGATGGTGTTTGACTTAAGTTCTACTCTGTGGAGAGTAGACATGACTTTTTGGAGTTGAAGTTACTGCCTTGTATAAACTATAGGTGTCACCAGGCCCGATAGGAAACGAGTCTTTTTCCCCAGCACAGAACAATGGGTCCTAGAAACTGCCCCAGACATGGTTGCTGCCTCTTTAACGTTCAGTTTCCCATCTCTCTTTGGCAGGAGAAATTGAGCGATGCACGTACATCAAATACCACTACTCCTCAGCCACCATCCCCAGGAACCTCACTTTCAACATCACGAAGACCATCCGTCAGGATGAGTGGCATGCCCTTCGTAAGTACACCTGAGTTTATTTCTTTGGCGGTGACCTTTGGAGGTCGTGGAGGTTTGGACGCCCATCAGCAGCCTGGTCTGGACGGATGGATGCGCCTGTTAGACCTGTGGATAGTCTCAGAGCGCAACAGCAGTTCCTTAAAGTGTCAATACCTGGGTCAGAATTGCCTCCGCTGGCTTTGATTGCCTTAGATTTAAAGAGTTTGCTTCTAAAATTAAAAACAGGGGCGCCTGGCTGGCTCAGTTGGTAGACCACGTGACTCTCGATCTTGGGGTTGTGAGTTTCAAGTCCCACCTTGGGAGGGAGAGCCTACTTTAAAAAAATAAATCAAGGCAACAAATAAATGTAACATAAAAGACAATTAAATAAAAAAAAAACCCCAAAACAATGAACAGACAATGATGGGTAATCTTACTTCGTTACCGGGTAGGCGTTTATGATTTCACCTACCTAACGAAGCCAGCTCCTGGGATCTCACTTCAGCGCCTCTCCTGAGTTGCTTGGAGTATTATCGTGGCAACCTGTTGAATCCCTTGTGCCATTCTTTGTATGGGGTGAGGCCAGCTGGGGGTTGCAGGCTGCATAGCGTTGGGAGTTTGCATCTGGGTGGGTTGCTAAGGCATAGGATCTCATCCTCAGTTTAGGAGTTTCTGTTGCCCCAAGAATGAGAGACTTGGGGACCCAGTTCACATGTGATTGCTCAGCAGAGGTCAGAATATCTGCCTCCAGCGGTTAGGGAGTTTCTTGGTCAGGGACCCTCAAAGACTCTAATTATGGTAAGAGGATGACTTCATGAGCAAACAGTTGGCTGTTTTCATTTTTCTGTTCCATGGGCACATCCTGCTCGTCCGTGTCTGGGAAACTGTCCTTCGCTGGTGGCACAGTTCTTCAGAGGGCACATTCTGCTCCGAGTTGTTTCTGTTGCATTTGTTACTTCTTTCCTGCTGCAGGTCCCCCCCCCCCGCCCCCCGCCCCACCCCGTAATATCACAAGGCTAAAAATCTGTTAACATTTATATGCGAGGGAGGGTCTTTTATTGTTTGCTCAATTGTTCCGTCAACTTTGAAGAAGGTTGAAAACCTCTTTCTTCCCTTTATTGTTGCCTAGTTATGTTTTGCATGCCTGGGGTCCCACAGGTGTCTTCCACTTGTTAGTTTGGCTTCAACCAAACGACTGTGGATTGAGGTGGTGGGAGGTGAGAGGGGCGAGTAAGATTAAAACAGAGCAACGATTCATTGGTTTCAGGAAAAAAGGCTGTGCCCAGGTGTCTGGATGATTGTTGCCACCACTGGCCCGAAGTGATAGGGCAGATGTCAGTGGATGGGAAGGCGTTAACCAAATTGTTACCTTCAGGCTTTGACATTACTAGAGAGAGTAACCAGAACATGGGGACAGAAGGCTAATGTTGCAATTCCCATGTACTAGACATTGAGCTAGGCTTACACATACTTATTTAACTTTAATGTGAGATTTGTCTTAGAGATTCTAGTACTCAGGATTACTAATTTTTTTTTTTTGGATGTAGACACTTAAGGAGACAAATACATAAATACCCGAAAATGCCTATTTCCCGCATTACATTGGTCTACTGTAACAGAAGCCCACAGTAGATGTTCAAGATTCCTGATAAGCCTTGCTGAGTAACCACTTAAATATAACTTAAGTTATGGGGGTCATAACAGAATCTAAGAAAGAAGAAGTGATTGACGTAGCTTCAGTTCGTATTTACTCAGTTCAGCCAAAGGTACTGAGTTTTTCTATGTACAGGCACATAGTGGATACTGAGGCCACAAGGAACTCTGAAAGAGCTCACACCTGGAGGTGGAGGTGGGTGGGGGAGGGACATATTCACAAAGCAAATAATTACAAGGCAGTGTGATCATTACAATATGGTATAATTGTTTCAAGCAATTAAGATAGTTTGTGAAAGTTTTCCAGCAAGAAGGAGAATTAGTATAAGTTGCACCGATGCATTTCAAGGGAAACCCAATAGAATGCTATTGGCTGCGCACAGTAGAAACGCAGAATTCGACTAGATTACCCATTGCAGCATTGCTGGAATTGTTATGTGGTGTTGGCAAAGACTGAGAGAGGAGGCTAGTGCCAAGGTTTGTGGAATTTTCTTTGAGTCCAGTGTCTCTGGGGTCCTTATTCTGCAACTCTGGTACCACTGGGTTCTGCAAAATCAAGTGTGCCGCTTATGCTTGTGAATTGGGGTACTACTAGATCTCTGCTTTTAATGGATAAAAGCTCTCTCAGCATGCGAAGGTTTTTGGCATCCCATGGTGGGTGAAGTGGAGGGTACTCTTTGGTGAGGGATTTGTCTGTTTCACAAAGTGGCCTAATGGGCTTTTATTAAGCAGGCAGAGAACATTTGCCATTCCTGACATCGATGACGCTATTTTTAGCCAGAGGGCAGGTGAGCATCTCTCACATCTGAAGTTGGTGCTAAATGTAATTGGCAATGCTGGCATAATGGGAAAGGATAATAAATGTCAATTTTAATTTTCAAAGGTCAGATAGATATTAAGTAGGAAGTGGGTTCATGAGTCCCCTTTCAAATAAAGTAGAAACTACAAAGACTAGCAAACCCCTACGACCAAGCTTTGAAAATTAAAAAAAAAAAAATCAGACTCTGATTTCTTATTTGAGAGTTCTGTGCTCTGTAATACTGTAAATGAGATCAAATAAATCCATTTGATACCAGGTTGGTTATCATTTTGGAATTTGACCATAATATCTTACATTCTATCATTTCGCTTAATAGATCATATCTGCCAAAGGCAAGAAATCAATTTTTTTTCTGAAAGAACTTGGTAAATATTTCAGACTTTGCTTAAACTGAGGTTAAACATTTCTCGTTAGGGATTTGCATGGGGTCATCACCCCTTGATGTGGGGAAAAACTATTTTTTTCAAATAGGAAAAGCACGGTTTGGTTTAAAACTGCGCTGTGGTTTCTGAACAGTTAACACCACCAGTGGGAGGCTTCACTGTTTGGCTGAGAGCTCATCCACTTTATGGTCAAGTGAATAGTAGGCGAAAGAATAAAATTATTTGTAGGTCACTAGGCTTATAAATCCAAGTGTAAAGAGATAATAACCACCTTGGGAAATAAAGGTGAGAACCAAATGTGTGTGTGTGTTGTGGGGGTGGTCTCTGAGGTTCGAGCGCCCACTTGTCTGAGTGACTTGCTGGTGAGGTTTTGACTTGCTGGCGAGGCGTTTGTCCAGCCCCCGTGGGTCTGACCCAGATCCTCCTGCCCCCTCCAGCGCTGGGCCAGTGAGAATGGGATGGTGGAGACGGGAGATGCGCTTGGCCAGTGCCACCCTCCGGGTGGGTTGTCCAGTGTAATGTTTTGAATGTGACAGAATCCGATGAGCGGCAGTGAGGGGAAAGCAGGTTGGCACTGCGGTGGCACCCGAAACAGTGCCACTTCCTCTTTTCACTAGAAAATAATGTCCCCACAGGCTTTTCGTGCTCTACAGCTCCGTCTGAGGTTGCAGCCCTTGTTAGGAGGATTCTGTGTCCTCCTGCCACCTCCAAGGGCCTCTGAGGCCATCCCCAGTGGCTCTGCCTTTGCTCTGTGTGCCACTGGCGTCCCTTTGGCATGCGCTTTCAGAGCAGATGGAGGTCTGCACGTGGCTGTTGGCTGGGCAAGGGGAGGTGGGAGGGCGGACAGCCTGGGTGGCCCGCGAGAGGCCCTGGGGAGACAGGAGGCCTAGAAAGCTGGGTCTGGGAAGACGTCCCTGAGAGATGAGTGCTTCTGCAAGAGGGAGTTGGCACAGAGTGGAGCTGCACCGGGTGACCCTGGGGAGGCTAGCAGGTGGTACCGAGGAGGAGCCTGCCTGGGGGCCGCAGGGCAGGCGCCTGGTGGAGGATGCGAGAAGGATACGCCTTCTTACCCTCTGATCTCTGCTTTGCTGCTGCCGGGTTTCCCCTGGGGTCTGAGCCCCAGGACTCCTGAGTTGCCGTTCGTGTGCACTCGGGGGTTTTTCATTCCACATGGCGTTTTCAGGATGGAGGTTTCAGCTCACAGCTGATTGCCCCTGGCAGCGGGAGTCAGGGGGCCGGGACTCCACTTCCCTGCAAACAGATCCTGTCCGTTATCTCTCAAGAGGCTGAGAGCCAAGAAAGCTAGAGTTTTTTATATATTTATTTTTTTAAAGCCTCCTTCTGTCAAGACTGAAAGTTCAGTTAATTAGATCTGATGGTCACACGGCACATTTCCAGCTGACCAGGGAGGGAAAGAGAAGGAGGAATGATCTCCTCCTCCTGACACGGGCATCCCTGCTCCCCCGTCCTCCTGAGGGCGCTCCTCCGACAACACGCAAACACGCTCACACAGTAGCTCTGGAAAGTGGGATCCAAGAAATAAGATCTGTCGTTAAAGAGGGAGGAGGGGCGAGGAGGGAGGGGGCGTAGGGGAGGGAGACAGACGGAGATGGAGCCTGAGGCTGTCAAGAAGCAAGGGCATTTCAGTGGCTGTGCTGAAAGAGGGAGAAGAAATCAAAATCCAGAAGTTTCTTTTCTAATGTAGACCCTCGAATGACACACCTGGCTTCCTGCCCCAAGGTTTGAGGTTGCTCATAGCGGGGGGGGCCTGTAGGGTAGCTCAGTTTTGGGGGGCAGCCCCCACCCAGGCTGGTGTATGGTGAGCAGCTCAGGGTGTCCTGCTGCTCTGTTGTGCATTTCAGTGCGGAACCCTCACCTTACTCTGCTTGGCCAAGCCCTACTTGGTCTCCTCCTCTTCTGGACTCTTCCACCCCCTCTCCTCTTTCCGTAAGTAGTGCATCCTGCCCCTGGACCCTAGTCTCCCTGGGCTGCTGTCTCACTCCTTCTAGCCACCCCCAGGTCATGCCCACCTCTTGTGCCCTAGGCTACTTCCTGCTCTTCCCCCTGGCCTTGGCCTTCTGGACTTGGATTTATGTTGGCTCCTTGCCTGATGGCACTTGCCTTTTCCTCTCCCAGTGGACTGCCCTGGCAGCTCCTGGACCAGCCTGTTCATCTACCCTCTGGACTTTCCTCCCACTCAGACCTCTGGGCTCCAAGCTCAGGACTTGCCTGGATTTCTGGTTCTTCCTTCCCCAGCCATCCCTGGTCAGGACAAGATGAATGTGGTAGACTAAGGGGCTTGGGATGAAAAGAAAATAACAGTAATTAACTTTGTTCATACCCACAGTAACGCCCCTCAGAGGGTGGCTCGAGGTTTCCTCCTAGGAGCCCAGCCACAGTGTTCCAGATCCTTTGCAGACAGAGTAACGGAGCCAGGGAGAAAGGGGCTGCCTAGAGGTTCCACCTTGGCCTCAGAGGAATCTGAGACTCAGAATCCAGGTCTTAACTGCAGCTGACTCCCTCCAGCTATTTTTTTCCTTTCTGTTTCTGGCTGCTGTTATGTAAAACAGCCCAATCAAGTAAACATCCCAGACATTAGAAGGTCCCCTGCAGTGTCAGCCATTTTCCTTCCCCTGCATCCGCATTGGAGCCCAGCCCTCGGGAGGCTCTTAACTGTGTGCAATCTGTTGCGAGCTGCCTCTTGCTTGCAAGACTGGCCCCCATGGCCATCCCAGAATTGTGGAAGCTTGGTTGCCCAGAAACTCAATCATCAGGGCATCACCATATGCCACTTGGTGTCCTAAAGTATTTGCTTTTTGCAAATCACCTTTGTCTTTCTGCCCCACCCAGCCCTTGCAGGGAATGTTGTAAACTTTTGAGGATCCCCATGGGCTGCTCCATGCCTGTCCTCTCAGTGCTCCCGTGGTTTTTCTGCAGCAAGTCAGGCAGAGAACACAAACCCCCTTCACGTGCTGTTGCACTTCTACCTGCCCTTGCAGCAATAACTCCTGCCAGGACACACCTTTTCTCACAGCTTCCCCCGCCTGTCAAAAATTCGATGAACTTGTTTGTACAAAGGTGTTCATGTCTTTTTGGATTACCTCCCCAGTAGTATTTTTAATTTTCGGAAGACCTAACCCAAAGGGATGGCAGTGAGGTGGTTAAAGGTAGTGTGGAGATCCTTAAAATCATAATGCATATGCTCTCCCTCCCACCTACTTAGGTGGCTGGCCTGGCTAGGGCTCGGTGACAGAAATGGAGTGGACAGGATGGGGGTTTATTTCTGAGGTGGCCCCGGGAGTGGGAAGGAAGGAAGCCTCGGGTAAAAGGTGGGGTGGAGTAGGGTACCACCCCTTCTGTTAAAGATGCGCTGATGACCCACGTACTGAAGCAAATCTGAGGACCCCCATGCCGGTGTAATTGTGGTTTTCAACCACAGTTCATCTGAATGTTCAGGTCCAAGTTTGTGTGGGGCATTAGTTGGAAGTCTGGCCTCGAGGCATTCACTCAGCTTCTGCAGATTGGAAGCTACTTTCTTCCGGCTGAGCATTGTGATACGGACGTCACAAAGGAGAAATGGGCACAACCCCACTGACATCCCTCACCCATTTGTTCATTTACTCATTCAGTATTCATGGAGAAGCCCTGTGTTAGGTGCTGGAGGGGATATTAAAAGGTATTCTGCTTTCCAAATTGGATGATATATTTCCAGGTGCCAACCTGGCCAGGGATCAGACTGCTTGTTGCTTAATGTTTATTGACTACCCAGAGCGTGCAGGCTAATGCTACTGACGTGCACACATCATGGGTCCCGAACTCCACACCTAAGTCAGCAAGAATTCCTTGTAGAGGGCATAAAAGCAAAATAGAAGCCCAAACTACCCTATCACAGAGGCATGGCCTGTTTTTTTTTAGAGCAAGGGAGAAGTGGGGATGACCTGCGATCTTCCCTTTTCTTGGCCCTCTGAGGGAACTGTCCCAGCTCTAGGTGCTGAAAAGGAAGCTCCGTATGGCTTGTGATTCCTCTTTCCAACAACTATGACAATCACGGCTCACTATCCAGGCACACTGTAATCGTCGGGCTCGGGGTGGGGGGTGGCTGGGGAGGAACAAAAGCAGAACCTGAGTGTTCCAGCGGGCGGGGACGGCTCAGCAACAGTGAATGTGGCTTGGATGAGGCATGGATGTCTGGGCAGCAGACACTTGCCATCAAGGTAGTGGGTCAGCAGGATGAATACCGCGGGTACTACTTTGGGGGCTTCAGGACTACATGATCCAGTTCTTACAGGCCCCACTTCTATAGGAGATCTAGAGCACTAGGGAATTAGAATAAGGAATAGAGAAGAGTGCCTGAGAAAATCCTACTTTTAAGATCTGGGTTGCACAGGTCAAGGGGTATCATGCCTTGAACAAGATGGGAGATCATTTTATAAAAGCAGGAGTCTCAAACTGTGACCAGGATTGGTCCTGGGCTTTGGCGGTAAGGCTGCTTCTGAATACGGTAGGACTATGGGGAGGACTAAAGGCATCCGGGTATCAGAATGGCTTAGCAGAAAAAGTAGTTAAGTTCTGTATTTTGTGGTAAAGAACCTATCAGAGTCTAGACCAGTGCTACTCAAAATGTGGTCCGTAGACCATCAGCATCATCTGGGAACTCATTAGAAATGTGAATTCATGGGCCCCAGCCCAGGCCCTGTTGAATCAGAATCTCTAAAGTTTGAGAACGCTTGGTGTTGGGGGGACACTGGTGGGGGCTGTAGTGGTCAGTGAAGGCTTGGGAGGACAGAGCATGGCTGGGCCATTGGGAGAGGGAATATTGCATTTAGCACAACCTCTCACACAGGAGCAGCACTTTTAACCCATTCATGTATTGTTTGTTGTCTGTGTTTCTGTGTCTATTTTCTATTAGAGCTTTGGTAATTCACTTTTCTTCCATATTTCTTCTTGTTAATTGAATAAAACTGCATGGAAAAGGTGAGCTATTTTCTGTCTGTTTGTCTGTCTTTCTGCATTATGTGTG
Source organism: Callorhinus ursinus (assembly GCF_003265705.2). Classification (NCBI taxonomy): domain Eukaryota; kingdom Metazoa; phylum Chordata; class Mammalia; order Carnivora; family Otariidae; genus Callorhinus; species Callorhinus ursinus. Next base: position 78,328,888 of record NW_027397074.1, read on the forward strand.
CTATTAACATCTTCCTGATATCTAGCCTGAAACCTCTTTGTTGTGTCTCCAACATTCTCCTTTATTCAGAAACCGGTTTCAGGCTCCACTGAGGCTAGGGGACACTGGATTGAGTTCCAGCTCTGTCGCTGTCTAGGTATATGACCCTGGGCAAACTACATAAGTGTTTTAAACCCAACACACTCATCTGTAAAACAGAGGTAGTAATACCTGTCTTGAGAGTTATTGTAAGGTTTAAATTAAATAAAATGATTCACGTGAAATCAGTAAGTCTTCAAAGCCTGATACCAAGTGGCATTAGGTGCCATGATTAAAGGAGCACAGAATTATACCAGGCGTTGAGATCCCCATAGGATGTGGGGGAGAGGTTTTAAAATGACCTTTCGTGGACTCGGGGGCTTTTCTATTGAACTCTGCACAGGCTGTGTGGGTGTTTGCCTGCTATGTGGCTGCACATGTTAGTGGGTCTGTTGTGGGTTCGCTGTCTGCACAGGTGTGTGTGGTGGGAGCTTGCATCAGGTGCTCACAGTGTGGGAGTAGAAAGTGGCTGAGAGGATTTTGTGCTGAATGGCAACAGTGTGGCATATTGTGAAAGGAATTTCAGAGCAGAAAATGGTCGGTGTTTGGGATTCTCAGTGGGATAGCAGTAGCAGAAGCAGCCCTCTAATTTACCAGTTGTGTCCAATAAGAATACAGTTTAGACAATAACAGGAGTCTCTAAAAGAAGATTTACATACTGAGTGTCTAAGAAGTAACATTTTCAGAGCTTCGAAGATAAATATGCTGTGAGTACATTTGTACTGAAATCGTTGAGGCGAGCGTGGAAATGATTCTCTTGACTGTTGAGGCTCAGCCCTGCCTTTCAGGAAGACTGCAATTTCCAGTACGTACTGTGATCAGATGCTCTTCTCTTCCTGAAGTGGAAATATATATCCCAAAAGTGGATACTGCAAGAGTGTTGGGGATATGGGGAAAGGAGTAGGGTCTAGGAAGGGGATAGCTGGTGTGGTTGGGCTTGAAGGGGAGGCGTGATGTTCCTATTCTGGGGGAAAAAGGATGCTCCTTATTTTCAACTCCGTGCTCACGATGGGCTAGGGGGTGGTGCTGGCTATGGTCATGGATACTGCATTCTGTGAAGGACCAAGAATTGCAGGGAGTTAGGTTGGCCTTGAAGATCGCCTGTAACCTACTAGTTGGCTGAGAGGGGGCTACAGCTCTGCCTGGCCTGAGTCCTCTTGGGAGGCAGGGCTGGGCATGAGCATTGGTGGGACTATTCTATAGCCATGACCACGGGGAGAAGATGGAACTTGAGTTCTGACAGCAGCGGTTCTTGGGAAGAAGTGAGGATCTGAAGTGCCAGGTTCATGGCGTGGGCAGAAGGCCAGAACTAGATCCAGAGTGAAGGTAAGGTGGAATATGTAGGGTCACCCAAGAGGTGATAAAGCATTGCTGAGTCCAAGACTCTGGCATCGCGCATCAAGTCATATTTAGTGATTGGCAGTGTTGGCTGCTAGGACAAACCTCACATTTCTCTGTTCATGCCCAAGAAGAAAGGCCGCATAAATTGATCAGGTTTAAGGACTTTTTGGTGGGGGGAGCATTGCCTTAGTGATGGAGTTGCCAGGGTGAACTAAAATGTCTGGTCCTCTGAGATAATTGTGGGAGCTGACCCCTGCCGTAGTTCAACTTTGGGGCTGATATTCTCTGCCGTTTATGTTCTTCTTTGTCTTTTGCTGATAGCCGACTCTGGTTGGAACTTGGAGCGTCGTAGTAGGCCAAGAGGCTGGCCTGGTTCTGGGTAATTCAGGCTTACCTAAAGTAGTTCTCCATGGAGTTTAGCCCTGCTCATGTAAAGCTGTAATTCTGTGTGTAGAAGGTGGGAGGTGGAGCTCAGCCTGAGCCAAAAATACTGTGTTACTTGTCTTGCCTCGCTCTGTATGCATATCTATCTTAGGAGTCTTTCATGGAAGGTTGGTATCGACTACAGTTAAAACATTCTTGGATTCTTTGTAATTCGACATTCCAACCAGGTCCATCCAAACGAACTTCCTGTCATGATGGAGATGATCTATAAATTTGCATTTCCCGATATGCTCGCCTTAAGCCATATCTGGTTGTTTAGCCCTTGAAATAGGAGTAGTGCAACCAAGCAATTGAATGTCTAATTTGGGGCACCTGGGTGGCTCAGTTGGTTAAGCGGCTGCCTTCGGCCCCAGGTCATGATCCTGGAGTCCTGGGATCGAGTCCCGCATCGGGCTCCCTGCTCAGCGGGGAGTCCGCTTCTCCCTCTGACCCTCTTCCCTCTCGTGCTCTCTATCTCTCATTCTCTCTCTCTCAAATAAATAAATAAAATCTTAAAAAAAATTTAAATTTAAATGTCACACATGGCCAAGTAGCTACTGTATCAGACAGGGTAGTTCCAAACAATCCTCAAATTTCTTAAATAGATTCCACTTCCAAATTATAAACTGTTGATTATGAATATTCACACATTAAAAACAAAACCTTACAGGTTTTCTGGGTGCCCCGGCCATTTTTAGGGGAATAAGAATGCACATTCCCTTGAGTCTCCCAGATCCTCATTTGCCATGCTGCCCTTGGGCTCCCAGACGCCCCTCTCCCAGAGCTAACTGGGGTATTCTTAGGCTTTTCTGCTGGTCTGTGCTGTGGGCAGGTAAGGAGAGGTGGCAGGGAAAGTGTCTCATCATTACCTGTGCCAAATCTGGGCCAGGTTGTTGCAGGTCGGGTTCCCTGGGAAGATCTTGAGGTGTTTTGCTAGAGGATGTTCATTAAGGAGTGCCCTAAGAGCCTACTTCTTTGGTAAGGAAGGGACAGAGCAGGGATTGAGTTTGACAGAGGGAGAAGTCCAGCTATAATACAGGCCCAATGCCCCCCCCCCCACCAGAGGGCTGTGGTCCTCCGAGTGACCCTTCAGAATTTCTGGAATGGGGTTGAGATGGCTGGGCCTCAGCCTCCCACACTGGTTACTTCTTGGATGTGGGCTCACCAGAATAGGGGCGGCTTTGGGCCTCGGCGCTCTGTGTCTGAGTAATCCCCAGAAGGGGCTGACCCCTGAAGGCCAACAGCTCTCCCAGAGCCAGGGCAATGAATCCTCCCATGACGGGGGTTCTGGGCGGTGTGCACAGTGCCCACTGCGCGGGCGTTTGACGTAAGTGATCCCTGGAGGTCGGCCGTAAGGTGACTGAGATTCAGAGGGAGTACCTTGCCCAGAGCTCTAGCCTCTGAGAGACAGAGGTGGGGCGACAGCCCGGGCCTTGGTGGTTGCCAAATTCATGCTCTTTCCTCACTCGAGGATCCCTTCCCTGTGCCTTGCTGGAAAAACCTACGCACATACTCTTCTCTCTGCCTGTTTTCTCAAGTGTGCTTTCTTATTTTCCTTATCCTACGGGACAGCCCTACTTCATCCTCCCCCTCTCCTACCATCAGTGACCCCCCCCCCGTTATCTAAAGCAAGTGAAGATCCCTCCCCATGAGCCGCCAGGCTAGCCGCCCCGCCATGCAAGAGCTCAAGTAGTCAAAAGAAATGAGAGAAAGCTATTTATTTTCCACTTCAGGTTTTTTTTTTTTCCATTTAATTACTGGTATCACAACAGGTCTTTTTTCTATTGCTTTTTATTGCAGATGTATAGTATTTTATCTACATTATGAGTTAGATAGGCTTTTGTGGACTAGCCTCGAAACCCAACCATTTATAACAGACATGACTTCTCCGGAAATGGGTTCTGAATTCTAAATCGCTGACTTACAAGTGAGGATTGAGAACACAACTCCTTTCAAAGCTAGAGACGGGCTTTCTCTTTTCTGGGCAGTTCGCCTCTGGATGGTCTCACCACCGCCCTTCTTTCTGCACCTCATCCTGGGTCCCTGAACCACACACCGCCCGTGGGGCGAAGGCACAGACTCCTCCTGCGTCGCTTGTCCTCAGTTCGTAACCAGCTGCTGATACAAAATCAATCAATGCCCCATGGTGTGCTCCGTGTAGGCTTATCTGAAACCCAGAAATCCAGCCGAGAGACTGCGAGCATCCTTGGCGCTAGGTATCATTCAGTCTTAGCCCTCCTCTCTGTTCACGTTGATAAAATGAGACTAATTATGTAAGATTTCCCTGAGGCTCCTTGCTTGGGCACCTGGCACCGAATTAGAAATGAGCAGTCAGAGGTGTGTGTGCGTGTGCGTGCGTGTGTGTGTGTGCGTGCGTGTGCGCGCGCGTGTGTGCGTGCGTGCGTGTGTGTGCGCGCGCGCGTGTGCATGTGCGTGCGTGTGTGTGTGCGTGTGCGTGCGTGTGTGCGTGTGTGTGTGTGTGTGTGTGCGCGTGCGTGTGTGACCTTTTGAGGCCGAGAGACTCCTGAACAAGGATGTGGAGGTGACACCACATGGGATGACGTCAGCGTTCGTATTCCCCATGCCACCCCATCCCACCACCTCACTCCTGGAGCTTCTAGATGCTGCACAGTTGCCAGGGAAACCAGGAAAAGGAGCTATACAAAAGCTACCTTTCCAGAGCTCTGGGCAAATCCTCTCGGGAGTAGAGCAGAAGGAAGGGTGTGTTCCTTCAGGCCCTGAGATGAGGGGAAATGCCGACATCAAGCCAGCACCCCCTCCTATGCTGCCCCAGTCCGGTTCCGTCCCTGTGTCACGTTAGCATGGCACGCTGCCGCCCTCCCCCATCCCCCATTGCCATCTGCTCCTACCCAAAGGGATCTTTTCATTTCCAGGAAGTAAACATCACTTCATGTCAAAAAGAGTAGGGACCTCTGATTTATGGTTAAGGTTTGAAATCCGGTTACTGTTTAGCTTGGCAGAGCTAACAGAAATGTGCAGTTAAAAAATACTACCTCTGTTCCATTTCCTTGTTAAGTTGAAGGAGAAGGGCTGGGATCCTAAGTATTTGCAGTTCTTGGTGAGAGCTTTGCGCTCTGGTTAACAAAGCGCCATCTTTGGTCCTTCGTGGAATGACCTGGCAGGACCTTCATTCCCAGGGTTTACTGAGGGCCTGTGAGGTGCACAACTGGGCAGTGAAGGAGGGGCCTTCGAGGGGCCTACAGTCTACTAGAGAGCCTAGAGCAGCGACAGCAACTCAGGATGGCAGAGGCCAGTGCCATGGGGTGTGGGCGCACCAAGTGCTGTCAGCAGCGTGTGGAGGAGGAAAAGGTCATCTCAGCCCAGGACGATGGGTCAGGAATAGTGGCACTTGAAATGGCCCTAAAATACTGCATTCATTAAACCTGAGTTCCTACCATTTACAGGAACCTTTCTAGGCACCAGATGAAAGAAACGGCTGTTTCTTACCCTCATGGAACTTCCGCTCTCATGTAATTACTACCACTATTGAGCGCTTAACATGGCCCTGAGATGTGTTATTTTACTTAAACCCCAACTGTCCTGTTAGCAGCATACACTTATGAAAACCGTCTTACAGATGAGGACACTGAGGCTTACAGAGGTTACAGAGGTCACTCATGGGAGAGCCCCGTGGTGTGAGCGGCGGGACTTGATGATGCCTTAGCAAATTCATCTGTCAGTGTGTATGGGATGGATGGAGGTGGGTGGTGTCTGGACTCTGAGGAGCTTTCTCTGGTAGTCCAGGCCTGAGATCCCCTGGCTTGGATAGACTCTCTGCAGTCGATCTCTGAGACTTGATCCCACAAGGAGGTGAGGCTACCTGCTGAGTGCGTGTTCTTGGGGGGCGTGGAGGGCTGACGTTCTGAGGTGTGTGGACAGGGTCTGAACAAGCAGGTTTCTGACTCACTCTCCCCTGGATGGCAGCCATCTTTATCTCCAAGAACAACATTTATCAGCACTAACTAGGGGCATGGAAAATGGGAAAATGAGTTTTCTTGGAAGCATAGGGAAGAATTAACTATATTTCATTGAGCTTACATTTCTCTTTCCATACGTGGAAATATAAGGTATATTCATTACATTCAAAAGCTAATTCAACTTTGGCATCTGATAAATGCACAAATCCTGTATCTCTTTGGCCTTGAAGTCTCAAGGCTAACAACCATTTTCTTTCTTTCTTTTTTTTTTTAATGTCATGTTAATCACCATACATTACATCATTAGTTTTTGATGTAGTGTTCCATGATTCATTGTTTGCATATAACACCCAGTGCTCTACGCAGAAGGTGCCCTCTTTAATACCCATCACCAGGCTAACCCATCCTTCCACCCCCCCTCCCCTCTAGAACCCTCAGTTTGTTTTTCAGAGTCCATCATCTCTCATGGTTCATCTCCCCCTCCGATTTCCCCCCCTTCATTCTTCCCCTCCTGCTATCTTCTTCTTCTTCTTCTTCTTCTTTTTTTAACATATAATGTATTATTTGTTTCAGAGGTACAGATCTGTGATTCAACAGTCTTGCACAATTCACAGCGCTCAGCATAGCACATACCCTCCCCAATGTCTATCACCCAGCCACCCCATCCCTCCCACCCCCCCACCACTCCAGCAACCCTCAGTTTGTTTCCTGAGATTAAGAATTCCTCATATCAGTGAGGTCATATGGTACGTGTCTTTCTCTGACTGACTGACTTATTTCGCTCAGCATAACACCCTCCAGTTCCATCCACGTTGTTGCAAATGGCAAGATCTCATTCCTTTTGATGGCTGCATAGTATTCCATTGTATATATATATACCACATCTTCTTTATCCATTCATCTGTCGATGGACATCTCGGCTCTTTGCACAGTTTGGCTATTGTGGACATTGCTGCTATAAACATCGGGGTGCACATACCCCTTTGGATCCCTACATTTGTATCTTTGAGGTAAATACCCAGTAGTCCGATTGCTGGGTCATATGGTAGCTCTGTTTTCAACTTTTTGAGGAACCTCCATACTGTTTTCCAGAGTGGCTGCACCAGCTTGCATTCCCACCAACAGTGTAGAAGGGTTCCCCTTTCTCCACATCCCCGCCAACATCTGTCATTTCCTGACTTGTTAATTTTAGCCATTCTGACTGGTGTGAGGTGATATCATTTTGGTTTGGATTTCCCGCTAACAACCATTTTCATTGTGTTATTAAACAAGACCCCTTTGATCATGGTCACTAAGCTATGAAAATGAGTTGTGTTTTATATATATATATATATAAACACCAAGCTTTTAAAATTATTCTTGAGAAAGGAATTATCAACTGCAATACAATTCACTAATCACTCATGAACTCAGATTTAATAAGATGGTTAGATTTTCTTATATCTTTTGATTTTAGACTGGATTCTCACCTCAGGATTGTCGAAGGGTGGAATCAATGAGTAGCTATTACTCTCAGAAAGTGGGGGTCTTTTGCCTTACCCGATTGGAGCCGTGAATAATTCAACATGATCACAGGCTCCTTTTTCCTCTCTTGATGTTGAGCTCATTAAAATTGCATGGCCAAGGGACACATGGGAGGAAATGGCTGGCACCCTCCATTTCGGCTGCCAGAAACTCCAACAGTGTCTTATAACAACCTCAGCTCTCACTGTTGGGAAATGGAGCTGCCATTGGTGGGGAATGATCAACGGGTGAAGGAAGAATGTGGGGGAGGAGTAGCCAGGTGTCTCCTCTACATGTGATAGCTTTCCTCCATTCTACTGGCAGCCATCCTGGTGGTGCATGGAAATGGAATGCTGTCTCTATGCTCACTATTGATCAACTTAGTCATTATCGTTGGCCTCATCATTAACTATTTATAGTTTACTGTGCATAAGGTAAGTGCTGAACAGACAGGGCACACTTTTAGAAGCTTTCCAGGACTATTTAATTCATTTCCTTCAGTGAGATGGAATCTCCAGAGAAAGCATCTAGAGCCAAATGGTAACGGTCAGTACTATGTTTTTGTTTTTGTTTTTGTTTTTGGCAGGGGGATCTTGATTCTACTACAAAGGATTTTTTGAAATAATTTTGAAAAATGCCGTACTTCTTTTGGAACATTTTTTTTTTCATAGCTCAATGTATGACATTTGTAGGACCAACTAGGATTCAACTTGGAGGTTGAAAATGGTGGGAACCAAGGTGAAATTTTTAAAATGCCATAGACTCGGGTCAAGTTTATTTAAGAGTTGTCACAGAGATTGAAACCTAACGTTAATGCTGGTTGATCTTGAAAGGAGGGAGGAAATCTGAAACAGATGTTGTCCTCAAGGGCTGTTCTGGGCAGCAAGCATTTGCCCATCATCTGAATCCTTTAAGTCTCTGCTGTAATCCTGCCCCAAAACCACCCGCCCCGATCCCAGTCCCTTTTTCTTCTTCATTAGATGAACATTTACCCCTCCTTTTTTTATTTTATCTATTTTATCTCTTTTTGTCATTGGCTTATTTCATTTCTCCTGATTATTAAAATAAAACGTAACAGAAAAATCTGACAGAAAAGTACAAGAGAGCAGGAAAACATGATCTAAAATTCGACTACCAAGAGGCAAATTACTGATGGGTCACATATCCTTTAGCATTTCTTTCCATAGTGTAAATAATATTTTATATACAATTTTGTATCCCAAGTTTGGGTTATAATTATAAACATTTCCCTGTGTCATCAAAATTCTTCATAAACCCAATTTTAATGGCATCATAATAATCTACCATACAGATATACATAATTTACGTAACCTTTTTTCTACAGTTAAATGTTTATGTTGTGCTCGTTTGGGGCTGTTAGGATAATGTCGTAATGATAATCCTGTGCATAAGTCTTTGACAACATTTTTGATAATTTGTTTAGGATAGACTCCTAAAACAGGGATTATTGGCTCAAAAGACATGTGTGTTTTTTTTAAAGTTCTTGATATAGAATGCCAAATTGCTTCCCAGAAAATTCCAGCTGGTTTGGTCTTAACCTAATTTTACCTCTGTTGGAAATTCTTTTTTCATTCAAGTATATTCTAATTTGATGAAAAATAGTTACTCATTTTTGAAAATGTCATTTCTACAATTATGAGGAGGATTGAACGGTTATTAGCCATTTGTGCTTATTTTTCAAGTTCTCTCTTCATTTTGCTTATCTTTACTTTCCTGTTACCTTATTCTTTCCCATCCACATGAATCCATCTTTGGTACATGTGCCACTTGGCCAAGGGCTCCTCTTATAGTCACCCCCCCCCCCATTTAATCCTTTGCTTTCTCTTTTAGGTTTCTCTCTCAGGAGTAAAGAGGTTGACAGTCAGAGGCACAAAACACTAATGGGTATTCAGAAAATGAAGTCTGGTAGCTTAAGTGGGTTCAGAAACATTTGGGATTTTTATGGTTCTTGGAGTTGGCTGATATTTTGGGAAACTCCCAAGAGGAATGAATGGCCCATTGTCTTGTTTGCGTCTGGTATATCCAGTGCGTAGAACAGAGCTGGCACATACGGAGAAGGCAAGGTACTCGGTGCATATTTGTGGAATGAATGGACAATGCCTTTTCAAGTTTCTAACTTCTTTGCAGTGATTTTGGCTATCCTGACCCGCCAGCTCTATCACTGAGCTCAAGAGAAGAATGAAAGGGCTGCCGAGAAGGTTTGAAATTTATCTACATTTTGCAGTTTGTACAAAAGGGATCATGACCTGAGCTGAAATCAGGAGCTGTTCATTTAACCAGCTGAGCCACCCAGGTGCCCCAGGCATGAAGAATGTTTAATTAAAAGGAGCTGAGAAGCATGAGATTGAAGTTGTTGGATGCAGGGTTAGCCTGAAGCATGATGGTGCGGACTCAGGATTGTAGAGGGTAGAAATGACATTGCTCTCAGTTGGGCGAACTCTATACCGAGGAAGAAGTTTCTCTATTTTCCATATTAACCCTGGAAACCTTTCTCCAAGTGATGGTCCACCATGGCTCTTCTTTCATTTCAGTCTGGTCCTTCTTGGGGCTTCCCTTGTGTCTCAGCACATGCAGATGTTGAGAGCTCGACTTGGGAGTGTTATGACTTCCGTGTCCCCCTGGGTATGTGTTCTGTTGGGGAAGAGTCTTAGCCTCTTGTCACACAGATACTTTCAGGGAACTCAGTGTTTGGCAAGCCCGGAGCACTTTGACTTGTGCCTTTTGCTTGTCAAAAGGATGTTGGGAATTCCATGTATCTCTGTGAGTTCTCCCCCAAAAGTACTCCTCCTTTTTGAAAAATCGGCAGCACCTAGTTCAACTTCTTTGACTTCATTGTGCATCTGTTCCTATCACATGAGATATTTCCCCAGGGCAGAATTTCCAAATTGTGATTCCAGGACCACTGGCACCAGAATCACCTGAGTGGGCTTGCAAACAACAACAACAACAACAACAACAACAACAATACCCAAACAAACCAAACGCTTGCCCTGCCAGTTCAAACTACTGCATTAAAATCGTAAGCAGAGAGTCCTGGATTCTGTATTTTAACAAACTCTGAAGATTATTCCTATGTGCTAGCTAAACACGGAAAACTCCTGCCCCAGGGCATAGGATGTTTGTCTCCCTAGGAGCACTGGTCCTAAAACGTGTCTGGTCCAGATGGCATCAAGGGGGCAGTGACCACTCCCTTTCGACAGCCTGCCTCTTCCTGACCTGCAGTTCCCTATGAGTCCTGTGACACGCATTGTTGGGGCTGAAATATGAATAAGATGCTGCCTCCATCCTCCATTACAATTTATGGTGTCTGTAGTCATAGATAAATTACTTCAATAAAGGACACACTGGGAAAATCAGATGCCATAAAAAATGGGAGAAGGGGAGATCATTTGACTGAGGTTGGGATGATCTGGTGAGTTTTATGGGAGGGAGGATTCAAATAGAACCTTGAGGAATGGCTAGGACTTGCCAGGCAGACATGGGAAATAAAGGCTTTCTTGACCAACGTAGCAGCTTGAGCCAAGTCTCGGAGACCAGGAGGCTGGCGAGATGTCTGAGCAGCGGCGGGAAGTCCCGTGTGGCTAGAATGGAGAATGCACAAGGCTTTATGATGGGAGGAGAGATTGAAGTAGGGGTGAAACTCAGGGACATCAGGACTTTCGTTAGTCCAGGATGGCCTTGAAACGTTTCCAGCAGGATCACATGTGACCACATCCTCTAGATATAAAACTTGGTCTAGGGGTTGACGTGACCATTGTGTTTCCGCTTGAGTTAATGAAACCCCTTTTTCCTTTGTGCCCTCTTATACTCTGTGGTTCCCCCCCTCCACCCCCCCACCCCCCCACCCCCGCAATAGTTCTGTGTTATCTGCACTCTGTTCTGGGTGGCAGAGCCAAGCACTGGGGTGAGAGAGTGGAGGACAGACCAAGAAGAGAGATACTTTGGTCACTTCTGCTTTGTCTGTGCTACTGGAGGGACAGACGTGGGAGGTGAAGAATCCAAAACAGCAGGTGATACAAAAGGCATTTATATTTGGCTTTGAAATGCACGGTGGGATTGATCAGCAGCTGCAGATTTACCTTCCTAATTAGGCAAATATTCAAATGAATTGACACTCCCTGAACGCATGCCTCCAAATTCCAAGACCGCGTAAAAGAAATCTTACCCATTTTCATTTTAATATTACCTACATTAATTATGTATTAATATTAATTATTATATTAATACTAGCTAGACTGCCGTGGAGTATTTCTATGCCAAAAGGACTTCCAATTATGTATCTTCATCTGTGATTGATTTTTCATGAAGCTGGGAATAACCTCTACCAAATTCAGAATCGCTGGATAAAGCTTTCTGTTTAATCGGGGTAAGAAATATGTTCATAACGGGTTTCCTGGTTGGTGTAGAATGCTGGCGTGAAGGATGGGTCTGTGCCCATGTTGCAGTGTACCCAGTAGGCTAGGAAAAGCTATTCGTGGTTCTCATTCCCTTCTGAACTTCAGTTTCCAGTAAAGTATAGTCAGATGTAAATTATGTGATGTACTCTCAGCCCATATGTAGGCAGAACAGAATTTATAACCATCCGTAAAAGCATTCATCTTTAACTTATTAATCTCATCATGGAATTTAATAGATAGAAGTGACATTTGAGTTCATCTAATCAAACTTTATCATTTTCGTAATGAGGCCCAGAGAAAGTTAAGGATCTTGAGGATTAGTACTCAAAGTATGCTTGTGGGCACAGGCTTAGCGAAGGATTAAAAAAAGAAAAAGAAAGTGGATTGGTTACCAAAACAAAAACTAAAAACCTTCTGAGGATGATGCCAAGGTGGTTGTGTTTCGGTCATCACACCTCCCAGGGAGGCCCTGATGGAGAAGGTCCTCCTGCTCCTTCCTTCACTGAGCCCGAAGAAATTGCCAGATACCTTTCGAGATACACTCATGAATAAGACGGGTGTGGTCCTTGCCTCTGGGATCTTGGCTTCTCCCCCAGGCACACACTGTTCTTCTTCTGGCTTCAGGCCTGGCTTGGATCTGGCTCAGCCTCCCAGGTCCTAGGTGTGTGATGTTCCCTCAGCTTGCCTGCTGTTTGGTTTTTCTAACGAGAGCAAACAGAAGAGCACAAGAGGGATTTCTCTCTCTGTGCAGTCACCGGCAAGAGTTGAACTGGATGAGTGCGAGAGACACTGATCAGAGCTCCAGCGAGGCTCTCTGATTCCAGCTTCCAGATGTTCTCTGGGACGCAAGCCAAGCAAACGCTCCAGGCCAGCGGCCCCCAGGAGGGTCAGGAGCAACAGGATGGGGGGGGGAGCTCCGATCTCAGGAAGAGTTCCTACTGCGGGGGAGAAGGGGTAGAAAGGTTCCCCAGCACCTCTGACTAAACTCCTCCCAAGTTTGAGAAGTTAGAGTGATGAGGTGAAGGAGAGCAGACAAGGGGGAGGGTGGGCTGCTGAATTCAAGTGTTGGGGGGCCATGGTGGACCAGGGAGGGAGGTACCGATTCAGAGGAAGAGAAAACAGGCAGAGACCAGGAATCCAGAGAGCCGTCTCTGAGAGGAAAAGTCCCTCCTCTTCATGATGGAAGCAGTATGTGAAGCCAGGCAGGTGGCAGAAGAAGGTGGCCGGGCGGCTCCTGCCCAGGCATGGCTGTGTGAGCGGCGTGACCTGGTTGCTGTTTGTGCCTGAGGAGGCCTGAGGACTCCCAGCAGCTGCCTGGAGACCAGCAGCACGAGTGCTACCGGGAGTCTGTGTGGTGAGGGGGGACAGTTTGTGGCCAAGGTAGGCCATGAAATTAATTGGCCCCTTTGGGAGAGCTGAAGCCTGTATCTCTGGACTTATTAGCCAAGGGCTCTAACTAGGCAAGATGACCAGTTGTGCGGGTGTCGGCGCTTGGGTGTCAGGATTTCCTTTCTGTGCCCAACGAATCAGACACCGATGGATATTTGACAATAATCAGCACAACTCAGCCTGTGGGAGCTGGGAGCAGCTCGGCTTTTTTGTGTGTGGCTGACCCAAATATCCTGACTTTATTCCTAGACAGTGCATGTGTGTGGACACATGCCTGTGCATGCAGTGCACTTTTTCCGTAACGTTTTCTTCATATCTCGGGGTATCCTGGGGGGTTCACTGGGGAGCAGACTCTTTTAGTTCAGGCTGCTCTACCAGAAATACCATAGACTGGTGGCTTCAACCACACATAGTTACTTTCTCAGTTTGGGAAGCTGGAAGTCTAAGATTAAGGTGCCCGATGATCTGGTCTGGTGAGGACCCACTTGCTGGGTTGCACATGGCTGAGGGCAGAGAGAAGAAACAATCTCTTGATTCTTTCCTTATAAGAGTGCCGATCCCATCATGGGGGCTCTGCCCTCGTGACATAATTACCTCCCAAAGTCCTCATGTCCAAATACCATCACATTGGGGGTTAGGGTTTCAACATACGAATTTTGGGGGGAACCCAAACATTCAGTCCATAGTGCAGACTTTGGGACTGAGCTTTGCATGTAGGGAATTTTTGGGGAAGGGCCCTGTGAGGGAAGATGGGAAGCAGGATTGGGCAATAGAAACAGCTGGTTGGTAATAGACTTGCAACAGAGGCCTTTGCCAATGGCACAGGAAGCTACGGGTCTAGATAGCCCCTTTAGAGTGCCCCAAATCGAGGCAAGGGTCCAGGCCTTTGTACCTCCGCACTGACGGGTCATTGGGTGCGGGGGACTGCTTGGAAAGCGTCTGCCTTGGCCACGGGCAATTCCTAGGGAGAGCCTCTGTGGGCAACAGCAGGGCAGCTACGTGATGGTGCCTCACTGCTGAAGGGGTCCTTGCTGGCATCCCACAGCATCCGCTACCAGGGACGATGAGAGTCTCTGGATCCCTACATCCTGAAAACTGTTTGCCACTCTGGGTGCATTCATGGTGGTTTCCAACAACAGAATAGCTTTCTTGGTGGTTCTAGCCTCTACATTAGGGGGAGCCTAGAATGCAGGGAGAAGAGGCTTGTCCGTAGGGCTCGAGTCTTGCTGCAGAACACCATCAACTTCCGCACTGGCAGGAGTGAATGTGGGCTGTTTTCCTTCTGCTTTTAGAGAGCTAAAGCTGGTCACTTGAGAACAGCACTGTCCCAATAGAATTCTAATGTGAGCCACAAATGTCAGCCACAGAGTTAAATTTTGCTATTTTCCCCCCAAAAGAACCAGATGAAATTAACCTTGATAATATAGTTTCTTTAACCTAATATAGTCAAAATTTTACTTCAGCATATACTCAATTTTAAAAAAACTTTTAATAAGATAATTTTAATTTTTTGGTATTAGGTCTCTGAAATCCAGTGTAAATTTTATAGTCTACATTTGGATCAGCCAGAGTTCCTGTGCTCAGTAGGACATGTAGCTAGTGGCAACTGTCTGCATTGGACAGCTTTAGAATGTACTTTCTGCTACGAATTCCCTCACAGCGTTGGCTCTATTTTATGCGTTCAGCACTAAGGCAGCTTATTCAGGATTGGCACCTTCCTTCTAGAAGCTTCTAAGCTTCTGCTATAGTGTTTATTGATAAAGCTTCCAAATCTACATGGTCAGTCTTCAGCTCAAAGTCACCTTCAAGAGGGAGGTAGTTGATAATTAACTGGAAAACAAGGACAACAATCTGAACTTAATGTTAGCACGGATGCCTTAAATTCCCAAGGTACCAGGATATTGGCCTCAAAAGTAGATACTCTTCTCTCTTCTGTGGGTGATGAAACCTTCTACTTTCCCAAAGTAGAAAGTCAGTGATTTTCTCTGTTGTAAATGAGGACAAGATTATTGTGAATATGAATTTTACTTTTAAGAATGTTTTGGGGCAAAACTTTTTTTTAAAAGATTTTATTTATTTGAGAGAGAGCACAAGCAGGGGGAGGGGCAGAGGGAGAAGGAGAAGCAGACTCTCTGCTGAGTGGGGAGCCCAATGCGGGGCTCGATTCCAGGACCCTGACATCATGACCTGAGCTGAAGGGAGATGCTTAACCAACTGAGCCACCCCAGGTGCCCCTGGGCAAAACTTTTTAATCAATTGGATTGCATTTTCACCTCAAAGAGAATATTATCCTATGTGCGCTAGATCTGTGTTTCTCTGCCTTTTTCAAACACTGGGATGGATTTTCCAGCTTCATGCACACGAGTTTGTGAACCATTTTGCTCTCATGTACAGAAAGCAAATTGTTTTCTTACCCTCAACTGCCCTGAGTTTGTGTTCCCTCTGCTTCTCCACATGTCAGTTTTTCTCCTCCTCTTGGTGATTTGGTAACTTTTCGCTTATGGAAGGTTCTCGGGAAGGTGGGTGCTGCTGAGGCTGCACTTTGGACTTTCTGTTGGAAGCCCAGCAGAAGCGCCCTCTGTGGGTTCAGAACATTGTCAGTTTGGGTCACATCCCTTTTTGATCCAGAGAGGGTTCCTGCTTCCCCTGGCTCACCTCATCCCAGAAATCAGCATGGCAGTTTATTTAGAATTTATCTGACTTCTCAGTTATCAAGCTCCAGCAAGATTTGGAGGCACGTGGTGAGGTTGATTTCCGTCAGACATCTTTCAAAATAGCTTTGCCACGGGGCGCCTGGGTGGCTCAGTCGTTAAGCGTCTGCCTTCGGCTCAGGTCATGATCCCAGGGTCCTGGGATCGAGCCCCGCATCGGGCTCCCTGCTCAGTGGGAAGCCTGCTTCTCCCTCTCCCACTCCCCCTGCTTGTGTTCCCTCTCTCTCTATCAAATAAATAAAATCTTTAAAAAAAAAATAGAATAGCTTTGCCTTGCTGCCTTTAGAGCAGTGATGTCCAATAGAAACGTGATATGAGCCATGTACCTAATTTAAAATGTGCTGGTAGCCACATTAAAAAAAGTAAAAAGAAATAGGTAATATTGAATTTAATAATAGATATTATTTAACCCTATATATCCAAAATATTCTTATTTCAATAGCTAATCAATATAAAAAATTATTAATGAGGTATTATACATTAGGTCTTCAAAATCTGTGGGTATTTTATACTTAGAACACCTCAGTATTTGGGTGCTAAATTTTCATCAGAAATACTTGATCTATATCTAGAGTTCATAAAATTTACAGTGGAAAATGTAGATTTACAGGGGCGCCTGCGTGGCTCAGTCGGTTAAGCATCTACCTTCAGCTCAGGTCATGATCTCAGGGTCCTGGGATCAGGCCCTCTATCGGGCTCCCTGCTCCGAGGGGAGCGTGCTTCTCCCTTTCCCTCTGCCTGCAGCTCCCCTTGCTTGTGCTCTCTCTCGCTCTGTCAAATAAATAAATAAAATCTAAAAAAAAAAAATTTAGATTTACATATCCAGGTTGTTCCAAAAATACTTAAAAGTTTTTTAATAACTAAAATGAGTACCTCCCCCAATCAGTTTTCTTTAATATTCACATCCATATTAATAAAACTGGTTATCAGCAGAGAATGAATCGATTTGACTTTGAAGCAAAGTGAAAAGTAATCCTACTGAATAAAGTTGTGTTTAGTGGAGAATGACTTACATTACTTTCATTTTTAAATTTAGACTTGTTTAATTGGAATTATGTTAAGTAAAAAATTCACTTTCTTAATCATAGCAGCCACAGGTCAAGTGCTCAGTAGCTACATGTGGCTACTTTAAAATATCTTAAAATACAGTTGAATTGAAAAGGACAAAAGATAGAGGCACCTGGGTGGCTCAGTCAGTTACCCATCTGCCTTTGGCTCAGGTCATGATCCCGGGGTCCTGGGATCAAGTCCTGCATCGTGCTCCCTGGTCGGCGGGGAGCCTGCTTTTCCCTCTCCATCTCCTGTTCCCCCTGCTTGTGCTTTCTCTCTCTCTCCCTCTCAAATAAATCTTAAAAAAAAAAAAAAAAGAAAAGAAAAAAACAAAATATAAACAGGACTCTGGTGATTTCCCTACAGTATGCCTCTGTGTGGCTATTGTCAGATTTGTTTTCATTGTTTGTGTTTGTCTGTCTCCTCATGAACTGCCTTCCTGACTTTTTATCTGGGATTGGAACTGCAGTTTCTCTATCCTCAGGAACACTGGATTTTGTTTTCTTTCTTTCTTTCTTTCTTTCTTTCTTTCTTTCTTTCTTTCTTTTTCTTTCTTTCTTTCTTTTTCTTTCTTTCTTTCTTTCTTTCTTTCTTTCTTTCTTTCTTTCTTTCTTTCTTTCTTTCTTTTTCTTTCTTTCTTTCTTTTTCTTTCTTTCTTTCTTTCTTTCTTTCTTTCTTTCTTTCTTTCTTTCTTTCTTTCTTTCTTTTTCTTTCTTTCTTTCTTTTTCTTTCTTTCTTTCTTTCTTTCTTTCTTTCTTTCTT
>NW_027397074.1:78346600-78381893 GCF_003265705.2 Callorhinus ursinus
CTTTCTTTCTTTCTTTCTTTCTTTCTTTCTTTCTTTCTTTCTTTCTTCTTTTTTTAGAGAGAGAGAGTGCAAGTGCAAGAAGGGAGGGGCAGAGGGAGAGGGAGAGAGAATCTGAAGCCGACTCCATGCTGAGCTCAGAGCCTGACATGGGGCTCAATCTCAGGACTCTGAGATCATGACCTGAGCCAAAGTCAAGAGTTGGATGCTTAACTTACTGAGCCACCCAGGTGCCCCTGTTTCTTGCCTTTCTGCTACCTTCCATCTTCGCCTTTATCCAGCTTTTTTTTACTTCTTCCCTGTTCTTTCATATCTTTCTTCACCACCAAGTGTGTATTTTTTTTAAAATAGATTTTATTCTTTAGAGCGGTTTCAGGGTCACAGTGAAATTATGTGGAAGGTCCAGGGATTCCCCACATGCACCCTGCCCCCACACACGCATAGCCTCCCCCTATGGGTACTTGCACCAGAGTGGTAAGTTTGTTACACTCAGTGAACCTACACTGACCCATAATCACCCAAAGTCCACAGTTGACCTTGGGGTTCACACTTGGTGCTGTACATTCTGTGGGTTTGGGCAAATGTCTAATGATACTATCCATCATTATGGTGTCGCATAGAATAGATATACTGCCCTAAAAATCCTCTGTGCTCCACCTGTTTTTTAAATCCTTTTTTTATGTTGAATAATTTTGAATTTCCAATAATGAAAAAAAGGAGACCGTTTATATTTTTTCACTCACTATGAAATAAACTATAAGCAAACCTAAACAACCAAATCCCTGTTACCCTTGATTGATTTCCTTGTCTTGGGGGTCACTGACCAACAAAAGGGAAAAATACCTCTGTTACTAAATTGGTCTGAGGTCAGCCAGGCACTCGTGGCTGCATTGGATTTTGCTGAGAGGGCTGTTGGGAGGGTCACTTTTTTTTTTTTTTTTTTTTGGTCTGACCCAACAATTAACTTCTATTTGAGATTAAACAACAAACAAACAAACAGAAATCTGTCAGCCCTCTGTCCTTGCATAGGGGTAAAGGGAGGTCAGCTCTACGTTGTGGTGTTACGGTTGCCACGGGAAGTAATAAAAAAAGCATCTTTGCAAGGATGTGGGATGTTTATGAAGTTGAAGGAAGGTCAGCTGGGGCTGGGGGGTGTCATCAGATGAGGACTGCAGGGAGGCAGGGGAGGAAGTGAGGAATGACCCTTAGGTTCACTTGAGCCAGTGGATGTGTGACCTTGAGCAAGTCCCTCTCTCCCTGGGTTGCAGCTTCCTCCCTCATTGTCAAATTCAGCTGCTCCCCTCATGGTCCCTCCACCATAAGTCCAGATGCACTCTTCAGACTCCTTCATTCCCCCTGCTAGCCAGGCACCCGCTTACAGATCTGAGGTTAAACTGAACAGGTACATTATTAAAAGTGATGCAAAGAAGGAAGGAAATAGTAGCTAATGTATTTCCATGTTCTATTTTCACTCCAGGCGATTCAAGTCTGTGTGAGTTGTTTTTCATGGCTCGTCAGGACTCAAAAATGTACCTAGCAGTAAATACCCGGTTAGGGCCTGGCACGCTCATGTCTTGGGAGCATTTCACACAGTTCATTCTTTTTTTTTTTTTAAGATTTTATTTTTATTTATTTGACAGAGACACAGCATGAGAGGAAACACAAACGGGGGAGTGGGAAAGGGAGAAGCAGGTTTCCCGTGGAGCAGGGAGCCCGATGCGGGGCTCGATCCCAGGACCTGGGATCATGACCTGAGCCAAAGGCAGACGCTCAACGACGGAGCCACCCAGGCGCCCACACCCAGTTCATTCTTACTCAGTTTGCCAAGTGTTTAATGAGTATCTACTTATTTTTAAGCTTATATTTTTCAGGCTCTTATTTTGTGCCAGGCCCTGAAATAAGCATTTTATAGAGGCCTGCTTATTCACTTATGTTCTGGGATAGGGAGATCCTTAACAAAAAAATCATAAGCACAGTTCTTATTATCCAGAAGCTTATAGCATGCTTTGAGATGTATAATATATCTGCATGAAACAGTTAAGAGGCCAAGGCATTGTTTTATTAAATGCCCAAATGGTAATATCGTCAGTAAATGCTTCAGACATCCAGAGAAGGGAGGTGAGTTAGGACTCCAATGAGTTTGAAGATAGTTCTCGTGGGACCTGTGGAGAGAAAGGAAGGTAGTTTTTTTGAGTAGGAATAATTTGGGTTGAAGTTTTGGTTATGGTTGAGATGAAGGATATAGGAAATGAGAGACACACATGTAAGTCATTGTTGAATGAACAGATGAATGGCTTCAGGCTTTTGCGTCTGGGTGACCAAACGTAGGCTGTGGGACTATCCAGAACAGCGATCATGGATTCTGTTTGGGGCCTGTTGTTTGTGATGATGACTTGTCCAGGCGGAGGTGCTCACGGGCACCTGCACTAGAACAGGTGAAAAATCCAGCGAGGAGTACAGATTTGAGAATCATGGAGTAGAAGCGATAGTGATATCATAAGATAGGGTTTGCTTCCTAAATAGTAGGAGGGAGTGAGGGCAGAGCCCTGTGAAGCGCCCAGAGCTTGCACTTAAGGGGACGAGGGAGTCTGCCAAAGGCACAGAGAAGGGATGACCAGAGAGGTAGGAGGCAAGCGAAGAAGTGTCCTGTTGAGCAGTCAAGGGGTGAGGAGCTTTCCTGGTGTATTTCCTGACGTGGGCTGCCACCTGTGCCCACCCCGCCCCCGCCCTGCCCCACCCCTATAAAGGGAGGAAAACCTGAGCCACGGAAAGGCCAGTCTCCCACTTCCAGGGTAGACTGAAGGACTTTTGTGGATAGAGTTTTGTTCATTTTACACTTGTAGATAATTTTGCTCAGGGGCCTGGATGTTCAATGTTTGCTTATAGAGGTTGAATCTTCTTTCAAGTACATTTTACAAGATAGAAAAACACAACAGCCAAGTCTCTGAGAGCCGATTGAGTTTCCAGTGTGTGGAGGGATCATCGAGGTCTCAGAACTATTTCCCCTTCCCTTCTGAGAACTCTCTTCTGCACAGTCTCTCATTTCTGCAAATAATGCTCATGTGTTTTCACCCGTCCCCAAGCTCAGATGCAACCACGTTGCACGCATAAACCAGCTCCCCTGATGGAGCTCCACGTTATTTGTGAATGTCTATAGATTTTTGCAACTGAAATCGAGACAAGAGGATCAGCAGTAGATTTGCTCCCCAACCTTCCCCAAATCCATATTCTTTTCATTGTGTAAATCGTCTGGTGAGCTTCATTATGGTATGTGATAGAAATGTCACGTGGAATCGGATGTAAATCTACTTCTGTTGTGTAAACAAGCACAGTTTGGATCTCATTCCAGAGCCGCAGTCAGCCTGGAAAATGGTTTGGGGTAGGAATGGGAATAGAGTTTAGGAAGTGATACTTTGGATTCCCCTCCTCCCTGCCCAAATTCTGATTAGATCTGTAGCTTCTGGAGATTTCTACAGACTCACGAAGAGCCTGTCTCGCTTAGGCTTAACTAGACACTAGGTTTTGTTCAAATTTGTTTCTGAAGGGATGATGCTCACTAAGAATCTGACTTCTACTGAGTTCTAGACCTCTGTGGAGGAAAAGCAGCAACTTTTATCCTTTTACTGATAGTTTGTCCCACTGGAGCCATGCTTCTTTTAGTTCAAATCAAATCCTGTCATCAAATATTTATTATTCCCTGAGTCAAATGGAATTGGAAAATACTTGCAGGTTAGTGACCCATTTCCCTACATGATGCAAGTGGCAAATTTTTCATTCATGATCTCAGCAAGTATTTATCAGGCTCAGTATGGTGCAAGGAGTTTTTGAATCTACAAAAGGGTATTTGGAATGGCATTCATTCTCCAGGAGCTTATAACATGGGTGGAGAGAGCAGAACAACTCAAATAAAAGGACTTTAAAATAATGGCTAAATATGTAAGGCATTTTGTGGTATAGCCTATGTGCTTATGTAGGCAAAGAAAGCTAAATGGTATTCAGTGATGCAGTAACCAGAGAGGGCTTCCTGGAGGAGGTAGACCACGAACTGGATGGGTCTTGTTGGATGGCAGAGTTAAAACTGGAAGTATATGACCAGGCTTATTCTGCTATAAGTGGGAAGTTTGTCTTCTGCCATTCCAACAGTTGATACTAATTCGTCTTTTCCTTGGAAATGCTTTTCAGATTACCAGAATTCTAAAAACAAATTAGTGTGGTTACATTAAATATGTTACAAGACTTACCTCTGTCAAATATCAAACATAATTGTTCGGAGGCAAACGCTAATGGAGTTGTATTAATTCAAATAGATACTCTTTGCTTTAAGGAAACAAACTTTATTCTATTTTTTAAAAAGATTTTATTTATTTGTCAGAGAATGAGCGATCATGAGCAGGGGGAGCAGCAGGCAGAGGGAGAAGCAGGCTCCCCACTGAGCAAGGAGCCCGACTTGGGACTTGATTCCAGGACCCTGGGATCATGACCTGAGCTGAATGCAGACGCTTAACCGACTGAGCCACGCAGGCGTCCCAAGGAAACAAATTTTAAACTTAGCAGAGCCAAAGTAGTTCGGATGAATTCATTTTAAAGATACAAAACTTTCAAAATGAAAGATTTTCCAGGCTGAAATCGGTAATACTGGTAATAGCAACAACAACTATTTGTTCAACTAGTAGTTGAGCAACTACTGTTTGCCTGACAATTTATAGCGGATGTATGCATTACCGCCAGTCCTCTCGAACACCCGGCAAGGTGGCTGTTAGGAACTCAGTGTTACATCTGTGGAAACTGAGTCCAGAGAGTCACGTGGCCAGTGAGTGGTGCACTGGGGATTTGAACCCAGCTGTTGCTGCCTCCAGAGCCCTGCTCTCTGGGGGCCCCCCACCAGCACTGTGGTCCAGCATGAGCAGCATGCAGTGCTGGGAGCTTGCACAGGAGCTAGAATCGTGTTCTAGAATTGTGAGGTAGCCTGCGGGAACTCTGAAGAGAGGAATCTTCATCAGAATAAGGACACTGGGTGGCAGGATAACTGGAGGAGAAATTTCAGAGTTCAGAAGGTGCTTCCGAGTTTGGAGGGTCCTCAAGAACTACTCGCAGCCCTCCCATATACAGTCCTGGCCGCCAGCATCTCAGCCTCGGGGTGGAATCCAGTATATCCTTAAGTGTGAAACAGGAACTCGGCGAGCCGATCGGACCAGTGTTCCCCATCCTTCTCACAGCCTGATGCGCGTTAAGTTTGCCAAACTAAACACAGGAGACTCCATTAAATTTGAATTTCAGGTAAACGACAAAAATGTTTTTAGTATAAATCTGTCCCATACAATGTTGGAGCCCTGCTTATACTAAAAATGTATTTGTTACTTATCTGAAACTCAAATTTAACTGGGCATCCTGTATTTTTTATTAGCTGTACCTGGTATCACTAGCCCAGCCAGGCTCCTGCCTGTTTTGGGGACAGGTTTCTGGCCTGCTTCCTTTTCCTTTCCTTTCCTTTTCCAGCTGAATCCTGTCTGTTAGGCAGATTGGTAGAGTTTCAGGTCACTTTTACGGCACTCATGCATTAACTTACTGAATCTTCATACTGCCCCTACGAGTAGGCACTATGATTATCATTCCATTTTATAGACAAGAAAACTGAAGTACTGAGGGGTTAAGTTACTTGTTCAGAGTCACAAAGCTAGTGACAGAGGAAGGATTGGAGTTGGCCAGCGTGGCTCCTGAATCAGTGAGTGCTCCTTTCCATTCATTCTACCCACTCTTGTGTCATTGGGACAGAACAGAAGGCAGTCTGTTGCTAAGGATGGAGAGCCTGGTGGAGTAGAGAGAACCATTCGGTTCCTGGTGCTCCAAGGAAAGAGCATAGAAGGGATGGGTGTGTCTGATGCACTCGCGGGGGGCAAAGGAGGAGCTGGTGCCGGCCTGCCTGTCTTCTTGAGGCTTCTTGACGTTTATCCCAATCAGCCCCTCCACTGTCAGTCCTGAGCACCGTGTTTCTTCCATCCCTTTCCCCAAGATGCACTAAACCAGCTGCTCCTTCCGCACTCCCTTTGAACAGCTCCCGCCAAGCGAGCACTGACCAGCATGCCTCATTGTTCCTGACAAGCTGTCTTCTTATCCGTCAAGACTGAATGGGTCTAATCTCACTACATAGTCTTTCTGAAAACACTGAACTCCGTTTACTGTCTTTGCTCCCTTCCCACCTTGCAGTGGGAGGACAGTTCTTAGAACTTGGGCTGTGAGAAAGGAAGGATCCCTCCAGAGACCTTTACTTTGCATTCAACTTCCTGTTTCCCGAAGGGATCAGCAAGGCGCAGTTTACCTAAAAACACAGCTCTGCTTTAGTGATCTTTAGGCATCGTCTGTGGGCCATGTGACTGTGCTCGGGCCTGGGATGCATTATTCTGGGATGGGTAAGAGGCAACTTAGTCCAACTCGCCTGGGAGTCCCTTAGTCCCCAAGGAGAAAGTAGTCTGTTTCCTAGAAAATCTATGCCAGTGGCAAAAACAAACAAGAAAACAAACAAAACACCCACAGGAATCCTAGAGATGCATTAAAAATGACAGATCGAGGATCCTGGACAATGCATGTGGACAGATGTCCAGGGAAACGCATAATATGTGCGTCTGGGAACAGCTCAGAGAGAGGTTTTGCATGAGGCTACTAGACAGGATTAGGGGAGCATGAGAGGCGAAAAAAGAGCAGGGCACTGTCATAGCTTCCAAAGTTCTGTAGCAGAGACCTTGCAATTAATATTTATTGACAGGACCTACTAGGTGCATGATGTAGCGTTCCTAGGTAACTACTTAGCCTGCAAGATTATTGCCTAAGTAAAATTTATTAGCATGTTAAGCCATAATTATTGGCTTAGTAAAATAATGACAGTAATAACTCTAGAGCAAACTTCTAAAGCAAAATCAGAGCATTTATTACGCCAGGTATCACTTAATTTTATCAACCCTGAGTTGTACTTAGCTGTTTGCTACAGCGTGTCCCAACCCATCGTCCTCTGTCCAAGGTTAATAGGCTTTCCTTTCTTTAACTTCCTAGTAGATTTGGCCTTAAAATGACATTTTCTCTCAGGCTGCTTCCCCTGGGCTTTTCATCTGAGGATGTCGGCAGCACCCTAGAACTCAGATGAGGGGCAGCACTTTTTCCTGTTCCGGGAAGGCAAGGGAGGTCACTTCTCTTTGAAATTTCAATCAACTTGATGCTGCTTTGATCATTCATTCCTGTATTTTCTTGTAGGAGAAAGGAGTTTCTCCAACATCTCTATTTGCTTAAAGCTTACAAAAAAACAGGATTCTAATATTTGTTAGTATCCTTTTCCAAACTGAGAAAGATTGTGCCAAGCTACAGAACCGAGATGACCAGAAGTAGCTAATGAGACAAGGGAAAGTGGGTAAGGCCATTCATCGGAGGGCACAGAGCGTGAACCTTCTGACCCATAGGCTCCTTTCCCCTCTAGGTCGGCAAGGGGGCAGGTGCCAGGCCAAGGCAGAAAAGATGCTGAAGAGCGGGACCCTCAAAGTAGGAGAGGCTGGTCCGCAATGATGAGGCCTGGACTTCCAGTGTGTTCTTCCCATTGTGAGGTCTGAGCCTTCTCTCCTGCACGCACGGCCTCAGAGGCTCTCGGGCCCATGATGCTTCATCTCCTATCGTCCAGGTTTGCTGTTCTCAAAAAGAGCGAGGCAGCCATGTGAAATTCTGAACTCTTCAATAATCGAAAGGGAAACCAATCAAGATGTGAGATTAGCTCTGGTGATGAAGCTGAGAATCAATAGGGGAGGATTCCTTGGGCCCATATTTCTGTTCCCATGGCTTGGGTCTCAGTCTGGATTTGGGGGGTTAGGAGACAGACTGTTTGCTGGATTGAAGGGCTCTGGGTTAAAGCCTTGTGATAACCATAGTAGCCATGCGTTTTCTACCAGTTCTGCGTAGCTCCTGGATCTACGTAACTCCAGGATTAGGGTCACAGGATGTAGAAACTGAAAGAGACCATAGAGTCCCCTCAGTCCTTTTCTGGAAGCCTGAATAGGTGGAGCGTTGCCCCCCCTCGCAAAGCCAGTAGTGGCACAGCTGGAACCAGGTGTCCTGACCCTCAGTCGAGGGCTCTTTGCTAGTTTTGCCCCGTTGGCCCCAGCTTTATTCTCCATGGCCTGGGCCTGGGAGGCTGATGTCTCTGGACAGCAGTACCTCGACCCCCTTATTCCCAGCTTTCCATTTGGGTTTGGTCAATGGGAAGCATGACCAGCCAACCAGGAGGCAAGAGGGAAGAGGTGGCTGTCTTCACTTGCACCTGTGTTCCTTTAAGGCACAGTCCTGCCGGGGACCCCTCTTCCACAGCTCTGGCTCATGCCGGGCTCCCAGCATGCGCAGTTCCTTCCCCCTTGCCCCTCAGACCTAGGGACAATAGTAACTTCCTACTTCCCACCAATCCTTACTGGCTCCTTGAATTCTGGGCCAAACTGTGCCCAGTCCTTTCCTTAAAGTCTTCAGTTAAGCCCTTTTGAGTGTGCCGTCCTTATGCTGTTACGTCCTGACTGGTTCGGGTTCTTCCCTCCGCCCCGGGCTGTTGGATCTGTAAGTCGGGGCCTTCAGCAGCTCCATGCTTGTGCTTGCAGCGGGTCTGTCTTGGTGCGCAAAATCGCTGTGGTCTGGAAACACTGCCTTCAGTTCCACATTTATTGGTTGAGCTCCTATTTCTCTATACCATTTTCATTTCAGATATACACTTTTCCTTCATTTTTGAATGTTCTACAGTGAGCAGTAGCTCCTAATACTAGGGACCTATCACCCCACCTTGAGATGAACACAGGGCGTTCTCCTATTATAAAATCTGCATTTGCATCCCAGGGCAAAGATACAAGCCTTTTTGGTAAGGGCACTCAGGCCACCTGTACCTTCCGGTGTTCGCCCCTTCTGACATTTTGTGTGAGTTTGGCTTTTTGCCTTTCAAATGGTTTCCAAAGTGGGCTCACCTGGATTCTATTAGGAACGTAGAAAAGAGCATTCCTGCTGGGAAGGAAGGATGTTTATTTGAATCTGTTTTGTTTTCTTAAAGAGTGCAGTGACCTCTCTCGTGTGATTGGCATCTGAGCATGGGATGGTCCCATCCAAGTTGGGAGGGGTGGTGGGTGGGGAAAAGGTCTTTCAAAGATCAACCCTTATAGGTGAGCAGCCAGTCCACTGGGATGTCTGCCCCGATCCACCAGTGCTAACTCAAGGTTCCCAGGAGAGGCGACTCAACTTCCCCCTGGCTTGTTTCATTGGTTTCTTTCTCACCTGGAATTAGAAGCTTGTTTACTGCAAGAAGAATTCAAAAGGGGATGAGAACAGATGAGTTGTGATCTTCAGTATATACATGGTTCTTCGTTTCCAGAATCCAAGTAAATGTGACCCCATTTTTAATAGCAGCTGAAAAATCAAAATCTAGACTTACAAAATCTATGAATCAAGGGGCAGTCTTTCCCCATATGAGACCATTTTTCAGTTCACAGTGTGAAAAATCCTTTGTATCCCCTTGAGTATTTCAAATCAGTGGCCACCAGGTAGAGGTCAGAGAAACTGTTCATGTATTCACCTCCACTGTCTACTGAAAAGCATCCATGAAAGAAGAGAAGGAGCTGTGGCATCAATGGGAAGAGAGGATTGAATACACAAAAGCTTATCTTGCACCTGAGTTTCAAGAGCATGGTGTCCGGCTCCCCCTGGGTTCTCATTTTTCCTGTTCTGGTTAGGCTCTCTGCCAATGGTATCAGGGCCCCGGGGACAGGGCTGGGGTACTGTGGCCGACTCCCCGTCATTCTGGGACACGATGGTGAGAGTAGTGGGAGAATCTGCTTAACACAAGGCCTGACTCCGGCCTTGAAGAGACTGGGGTGCTTTGCTTGGTGGTTATTTTGCTAAGACTTTGGAATCGTTGAAGAGTTTGGTCACAGGGAAAAGGCAGAAGAGCAGTTACCTATGGTCTCCAAAGCTTCTGTTTCATGAACAAACCTACTCCCCCCGTAAAACAGCAACATTGGGTCACCAGCCAATCTTACTGTTTTTGCCACAGAGGGAAACCCAGGTCCCACCTGGGGTATGGGGAAGGGAAGTGTATCTCATCCAGAAGTGTCCTTTTCACTTAAAGATTTGTAGTGAAGAGGTAAGTATATGATAAATAATTAAAAGTTACTTTCCAATTAATAAACAGATATAGTGTAAAATACAAAATTCACAAAGGAGACTTCATACGCTTTTTAGGTAAAACCCATGAGACATCAGAGAAATTTTACACTGTGGCCACTTTGGGGTAGCCCTGGAAGTATGACTTTATTCCCAGGAGTATTTTCATGGAAAAAAAAATCACAGAAATGCTCTAGATATTAGGCTGAAATTAGTCAATTCAGGAGCTTTAGCGTTTATTAAACTTAGAAGATCATTTATAATAATGGTAATTGAAATCCAACCTTAGTCGTTGGAAAGAATTGTGAATTCTTACTTACTTAGTCCTTATTTAAAAGGAAGCCCAAATGTAATGAACGGATAGCTTGTAGTGAAAAACCGGTAGAGCGGAGCCTAATTTCCGCATAATTGTTCTGTTTGGGGCACAGAGTTGTAAAAAAATTCCACGCCAATGTCTTGTTTGTGAGGGAAAGGGGCAGCCTTGCTCCCTTCTGTTCCGCTAGGGTCCTACCTCTCCTTATCGCCTAAAACAGGGCAGCCTCACTTGTTCAGGATTCCTGATGGTCTCCCAGAGGTATTTGAATGTGTACCCTTGAATTGGTCAGATTTTAGATGAGGGCCAAGGTGAAGCAGGGGCAGAAGATTCTTCGTCTGCAAGAAAAGTGGGCCCGGGGACCTGTATGGGTAGAAATTTTAGGTGGTTAGACATGGGACGGATGAGACAAAGAGATTGGGGTATAGAGGGGGGCCCCAAGGGCAGGAAGTATTAATCAGATATGGTTCCGCCACTGACAAAACAGAGACAGGAAGTGTAAACCCAAGCAAGTGATGGGGAGCTGTGGGTGAACGAGGTTGACTCCCAGCGACTGCACCCCATCCTGCCCCCGGCTCTCCGTCAGGTGCTTCGCACTCACCTTATTCCAGGAGGCAGAACCAGGACGGGCAGGGGGACAGTGGGGTTCAGTGTTGGAGTTCCAAAAGCGAAAGGGGTCGGGGAGATGGGGAACATGTCCAAGGTCTATTGCAGCTGTCTCTTTTTTTAAATTGTGCTCATCCTTTCTTTCCTTCCCTTCCTTCCTTTCCCTTTCCTTCCTTCCTTCCTTCCTTCCTTCCTTCCTTCCTTCCTTCCTTCCTTCCTTCCTTCCTTCCTTCCTTCCTTCCCCTTCATTCCCCTCCTTCCCTCCCTCCCTTCCTTCCTTTTAAAAAAAAACCACTTTGAGTTATGATTGACATGTACAAGGCTGTATGTATTTCATGTATACAGTTTGATGGGTTTGGAGATAAGTATCCACCCATGAAACTACCACCACCGTCTATGCCATAAACCTATCCATCACGCCCCTATGGTTTCCTCGAGCCTTCTTATTTGTTGTTATTATTTTGTCCTTATGGTTAACATAAGACCTATTCTCTCAGTAAGTGTTAAGTATATAATGTAATGTTGTTAACTACAGGAATTATGCCGTACAGCAGGTCTCTAGAACTACAGAACTGAAACTTGGCACTCTTTAATACCTCCTTGTTTCTCCTCCCCAGGCGCAGGGAAGCCTGCATCCCACTCCCTGTTGAGGCTGTCTTGCACATATCCATCTCTCCTCCCTCTGATGATAGGAGAAATTGCTATTTTGTGCCACGGGCCTCCTAGAACCTCCATGACCTGGCACAGTCTTGCTAGGCAATCAGGTCCAGCCCCCGAGTCCAAGAAAATTCGGCATTGTTGTCCATAGTCCAGAAGGCGGCTAAGGCCAGAAAAGAGCCCTGGAGACTTAGAATGGTAAGGCCAAAAAGAACCCTAGCGACCACCAGTTCCCTCTTCTCATTTACAGGCAAAGGAACGGTTTGCAGCAGGATTGGGGGGGGGGTCACCCAAGGAGAAAAGCTAGCGGTGCCCCCAACGGAGCGGGGTGTGAGCTGAGGCTGTGGGCACCATACTGGAGGCCTAGCTAGCTTTCAAACAGTGGCCTCATCTGGTGAATCCATTTGATTTGCCTTTGTTTGTTTGCTTGGGCTCAGCAAATGTCCACTTGTTCAGGCTTTGCTTTTGAGTGGAATCTAGAGAAAATCAGGTTTGGTGCTCTCTTTCTCCCTCTGCTGGCTCTCAAGGCTGGATTCCCTGAAACTGACACACATATTTGGGCAATGAAATGACTTCAGATAAAAGGGAAGCATGTATGTGGGTTGCTTTAGAAACAAGGGAGAACACTACAGCTCTTTCTCAGAGAGGCAAAATCAACCCAATGGAAGCTTGATGCATATACATATATATGCATTTCCCCCTCACCTCCCAGTTTCTCTTGGCTACACACAATGGCAAAGCAAAAATGGAAAACTTGCAAAAAAAAAAAAAAGTTGACAGCATTTCTATGATTCAGCTGGCAATCTGCTATGGTCTCCAGGGAGACAGCTTCTCACATACATTAGCATAATGTGAAATGGCAGCTAGAACCAGAATTTACTGTCTAAGGAACTCAGCCTGAACAGCCGTTGACGACAATGCAATTTAAAGGAAATCCAAATATTAGGCTTAAGTGGCTGATATAGCCCTGAAACCTCTTCATTTTCAACATATGGGGTCCGGTTTGTTCCCTCCTTTCTGCTCCCCATTCTTGGGGCAGATGGCTGGGATTCAGGGTTAACAAAGAAGGATACTGTGGCTAGTTGAGATCCAGTATAGCATCCAGCCAGCCACAGCCCACTCCAGTCCCATTATCACAGAAATACATTTTCTTTCCTTTTGAGTTTTTTGAGATTTTCCATTTCCATTGGTATCCAAATGCTGACATTTCTCCTTCCTGCTATTTTCCCCATGAGCCTTGACATGACAGTGTATCTCCTTGCTCCCCAGTTATCTGGACACCAAACCACTGCAGATAGCAGCACAGGCTTGAAAAGGAGCTTTGTTTCTCAGCAGGGGGCTGCCCAGCAAGCCTGGGGAAGACATCCTAACGAGGGCGTGATTCCTGAGGATTCAGAGCCTGTCGTGGCTGGTCCGCTTACTGGCCTCTGGCTTGCCTCCGCAGTCTTCTGTTTCCTCTTTTCCCTTCCTCTGTCCAATTTCCTCCCTTGAGTTGAGGACCAGGCTCCGTGGAACAGTGGCTGTGACATTTTCCAGGCAGATGAGACACATGAACACAGGTGGCAGTTTCCCGATTGTGGTCTTCCAGATGACACCCCTTCTAGTCTGCCACCAATTGTGACTATTTATGCCAGACTTAGAAGTCCCACATGCCCGCAGGAACCTCATCTGTGTTGTTAATGGACGTTAGAGGATGGAGAGAAGGCTGTGAGGGGTCCATCTATACTCATTAACTTGGAGTGTGGTTGGAAATTCAACAAGGACTTGCAGATGAATGCGGAGTAATGATTTTAGGCTTTGAAGTTCGCCCTCTGATGACTGCGAATGATCCAAGGATGTGGTCGTTCGGTGTCCTAGAGTCCATTGTGCTCATTGGAACCTGGCTGCCCATGCACGGGACTTCTCCCAGTGGCCTCTGCAGTGTTAGAAGAATGGCTCACACAGCTGTTCTCACTTCTGACACCAATGGCAAGTTTGAGGGGGGTGGGGCCCAGCGTCACTCTTAGCTTTGATAATTCACTAGAAGGACCCACAGAATGTTCTGAAAGCTGTTACACTCCTGGTTATGGTTCATTATTGTTAAAGGATACAAATTCAAATCAGCCAAGGGAAGAAGCACGAAGGGCAGAGTCCAGGAAAGTTCCAAATGTGGTGCTTTCTGTTTTCCTCTCCTCATGTAGTCATGGGCAGTGTTACTTTCTTGGCATCGATGTCTGACAATATGCATGGGGTAGCACCAACCAGAGAAGCCCACTGAGCCTTGGCGTCTGGAGTTTTTATTCAGGCTCCATCACATAGGCATGGTTGACCAAGCATGGGATTGGTCTCAGTCTCCAGCTTCTCCTGAGGTTGAGCTGATACCCCGTGACCCAAAGCCCCGACTCCAAGTCATGTTACTGTACCAGCCCGCGTGACCAAAGACCCCAGGCAAACAAAGACACACCCTCGTATCAGGCCTTATGTTCTAAGGGCTTAGAGGACGTCCTCTGAGAAGCCCAGGGCAAAGGCCAGACCTCTCTTTGGGCAAGGTTAATTCTTTACCACACAGCCGCTCTTTACTTGCTGAGCTGGCTGCAAAAATCTGGTCAGTCAGGCTGGGTGTTCTGGAATTGTACAAGGGAGCTGGCCGTCGTGAAGTTGGGGGTGAAAGTACCACAGACAAGGGGGTAGGACAAAGCCAAACTGTAGCCAGGAAGGAGGAGGGGCTGCAGTGAGAAAGTGTACAGAGTGTTTTGTTATGAATAGAGGGGGAGACGTGGAACCCAGTGGGTTTGTGAAATATTATTTTACGTTGTGATTTATTCTTTCATTTTGTCCAGCAGATGGGTATTGAACCAAGAATAAATATATCTTAACCCCATGATTGAGAGCTAGTTTTTCCAAAAAGGCAAGGTAAGTAGGGGTCCACAGTTAGAAATAATCTGCTCTGGAGTCACTGGAAGCATTGCTTTAGCTTCTGTTCGCCCGTATAGGCAGTGGAGATGTCAAGGCGCAGAGGAAGAAATGGGCTGTTTTGTGAGCATGTCAATAGTAATGACTATTATAATTATAAATAACAATGGCTACCATTTATAGAGTGCTTCTAAGTGCCAAGCACTATTAAATTATTTACCAACATTATCACATTTAATTATTTGAATATCACTACGGGGTAGGGATTATTATCCGAGTTTTATAAATGTGAAAATTGAGCCTTAGAGTGGTACTAAGCTAAATAATTAGCTTAAAGGCTCATAGGCGACACGCCAAGATTCAAACCCAGGTCGTTGTGACTTCAGCGTCTCTACTTAACCAGCCACGAGTCCCCATAACGGACATGGTTAACACGGCCTGTGGGGTGGAGATAAACTTCCTGTGTACTGGTTTGGCATCTAATGTGTTTATTTCAAAAGTGGCTCCAAAAGACTGTGTGTGCGCTAAGACTGAGGTCTGGTCCCCTGGGAGACTCAAGCTTCTACATGAAAAGTTTTGGAAGAGCCAAAATGGTAGGATGAGGGGGGACAGCTGAGTTTTATGCTTCAGGACAGTGGTGCAGACTTGGCCTCAGGTGACTCATTAGCTCACGGGGGGTGGGGGGTGGGGGTGGGTTTCCATGTTCAGGCCTGTTTGTCTACCCTAGGAAGGAGACAGTTGTTTGCTCCTGGGAGAAGGGATCTTGCTGGGATGGGATTTACAGGTTAAGAACATAAAATGGAGGTGAGAATAGATAGTGTTGGAATTATCTGGATTTATGCCCCATGAGGGCAGGACACCTGTCTCTCCAGCATGTAGGACAGCACATGGCATCCTGGGCAAATTTCATGAATGCAGAATAAATGAATGGGTCGATACTGGAGGCAGTTAGGTGGGGTACATCTCTTTCAGGATTGGGTTGGTTGAAGAATGAAGAAGCAGGATCAGCTTTTCTACTTTATATGTTGTCTAAGAGGCTCCCAAGTACTTTCAGAGTAATACATGACATTGCTGTGGCCCTTTCTAGCTTGTTTTTTTTTTTTTTTAAGATTTTATTTATTTACTTATCTGAGAGAGAGTGGGAGAGAGGCAGTGGGAGGAACAGAGGGAGAGGAACAAGCAGACTCCACACTGAGCCTGGGTCCGGCGTGGGGCCTGATCCCATGACCCTGAGATCATGACCTGAGCTGAAATCAAGAGTTGGATGCTTATCTGACTGAGGTGCCCTAATGGTCCTTTCTAGTTTTAAGATACATTCATGTACATTATTCCATTTGATCCTCACAACATACTTGGAGTTGAGTTTTACTGTGTTCATTTTTTTTGAAGATTTTATTTATTTGAGAGAGAGAGAGCGCGAGCACAAGCAGGGGGAGTGGCTGGGGGAGAGGGAGAAGCAGACTCCCTGCTGAGCAGGGAGCCTGATGTGAGGCTTGATCCCAGGACTCTGGGATCATGACCTGAGCTAAAGGCAGATGCTTAATGGATTGAGCTACCCAGGTGCCCTAATGGCCCTTTCTAGTTTTAATATACATTCTTGTACATTATTCCTGTTGATTCTCACAATATACTTGGAGTTAAGTTTTAATGTGTTAATTTTATAGTAATGAATGGGACTTGATCTGCACAGAGGTTAAGTGACTTGTTGAAGGCCACATAACTCATAAAGGACCAAGATCTTGTAACCACAAATCCAGTGCTCTTTCTAGCACCCCAGAGATGGTGGTGGGGGCAGGTGATAATGGTGTTCCTCTAGTCCCCCAACTTTTAATTACAGTCATGGTGGCTAACAGCTCTCTGGGCAGAGGAGCTTAATTGACTTGGAGGTGTATTGATGTGACAACAGGTCTGGGTTTCCCCAGCTAAAGATTGTTTGGTAGTTGGATGAAAGCTCAACTCCTTGCACTGGCCCTGGCTATGGCCTGGCTGGGGAATTGGGGTCCCTCATGAGCTCGTCCTCGGAAGCCTGAGGTCTCCCCTCCTGGAATTCCTCCTGGTCCATAATCCGGCCCATCTTGGAGCCATGATCAGGGCTTCCGACAGCAGAGATCTTAACCAAAAAGGCTATTTGGGATCTAAATGAGATAATGTCTCTTAAAGACTCTCTTAAGTTTCTTAAAAATACTGAAAATTTGTACCCACATGGTACAAAGGCCTTGAGTTGCCCCTCTTCTGGTAAGACTGGTTCGGGGGTCAGACTCTATGCGGGAGGACATTTCATCCACCTTCCCAGCATCCTTCTGAGGCTGCCTGGAACCCTGATCCATAACTGCTGTCCTCATTGGCAGAGGGCGTGCTGGAGAGTGGACACCTCACCCTCATGACCCTGGGTGGCTGAGTAGAGAGACAAGCCTAGTTTCTGGTGTCTATCCGTTCTTTCTTAATAACTCAGGGTGCTAGTTGCAACTGCTTTCTCAGTAAATACTGAAGACCTGGAGCTATTAGTTCTTGAAAACCCTGTGTCAACAGAATGTTCCTGGTGGGTTCACCTCTCCCTCTTCCCTAAGAGGAGTAACCGAGTGGAGATTCCTGCTGGCTTTTGGCTGAGGAAGGCCATGTGAATCTTCTAGTGGGTTAGGGGGGTTGCCTCTGGAGATTGAGGAGATCTTGCTGCCCCTTGTCATGCTCAGGCACAGACCATTGCCCCTTTGAGTCTCAGGGACCCAGGACAAATTGTATAGTTTTAAGACATCAAAGGTGGGTAATTATTTACAGGCTATTTTTCAGAAATACTGTGTTTTGATTGATCATCAACAAGTTGTTAGTTCCTTGGGGATATGTGTCTAGAAACGGAGATGGGAGAGGAGACTGGGACCCAAGTTAAGGATCATCTCCGTGTTCTTGCCGCAGCTGGAGTTTTCTGAAGGTATGGCTAGTCTGGACTCTCCTTTCCCTAAAACTGTCCAGGAGCCTGTGGGGACTGCCTCTCACTTCACCCAAATCAGGTGATGCTCCCAGGGGCTTTGGCCTTGGCCTGGGATGCCAGTGTGTCACCTGACTTTTCCTGCTGCCTGAGGAGGTGAGTAGAGAGGGGCAGGAATGTGACAGTAGAAAGAGTCCTTTCACACACACTGATCTAGAGCTAGAAGCCTGGGTGACTTGGGGGCAAGAAGCCAAGAATCGAAACTCTGACCTTTCTTGGCCCTTTCCCTGGATATCTGGACCCTGGACTCACCTCAAATTTCTATAAAGGTTTTTTCGGTCTCTCCTAATGAGGAGTTAAATAATTTGTTAGATTTCTTCACATTAAAGTAATAGGGGCTTGGTGAGTTACTCCTACCTAAGTTATAGTTTTTGCTTTTTAACTGAAAAGTGAGGAGCTGACATAACTCAAAACAAAGATGAGCCAGTGGTGGGTTTTGAGACCTCAGTGATGGAGATATTCGAGGATTTCCCTCATCATCACCTACCCTGGACCTCCTCTTTCTCCATGTTAGACTGGCCCCAGTTTCCAGGGCATGGGCATAGATGTGGGCATCACTGGTTAATATCAAGTTATGTCTGCAGAGACTCTGGAGTGGTTATAGAACCCAGAAGCGGGCCTCTGGGCTTCAGGATGGCTGGGTTTTGGCCACCACAGAACCACCTGTTCCCTGGGCTTTGCCAGCTTTCTTGCTCCAGCATTTGGGATATCCTTATAGTTCATTCATGGTGGGTCCTTGTCTGGATCAAGGCTTTCTTGAAGAGCCTGGTAAGGGCTTAGTGGCCTGATTCTCTGCTCCTCATCTTGTAACTGGGGTGTAAAGGAGGGGCCTGGGCTAGACTGATAACCGTTTTACCTTCAGAACCTGGCTTGATGCCTGACCTTCGCTGATGCTCAGTAAATATTCTCAAAGTTTACCCTTGAGGGTCAGCATTGGAGCTGATAAGGGAGCACAAGGATTATTTTGTCCAGCTGGTGGCCTTGTGTCCTATGCCCTGGTGTCTGTGTAGAGTAATAGAATTACATGGAGTTCCATTATTTCTCACTGGTCAACAGTAAGAAATGCAGTGATTGTCTACACATTTGTGATGGGATGGATTTCGCCAGAGAGGATGTATTTTTGTCTTTTGATTAGAGAGAGCTGTGGTGCCCGAAGCACTATAAGAATTGTGTGGTTTTAGAACCTGGTAGCACCAAGTAGCTTCCCTGGGGAAGCACCTGGCTCGACTTCCAATTTCTGTATGGTCATCCCACAGCTCAGCTTCAGTGCAGACACTGAGGCAGTCTGCAGCTCCAGGGAGCACCCGGTTGAAGCTCAGATGCTCAGGTGGGCAGTCTATCGTTCTTGGAAGAGGAGACCCCAGGGCAAAAGCAGTCTGGGCTTTTTCAAAAGACACTGTCTGATTCCAGTCCAAGCTTAATCAAACTTAGGAAAGGTAAATTCTCTTTACAAGTCTTCTAAAAACCAAAGTCATAGCTCTTGCTGGCGTTTGCTGCTAAGCGCTAGCATGTCCCCGGTACCACATCATTCTGTCTCCTGTATCAGAGAAGGAAACGCTGCCACCACACTTTGGCCACTCAGCTAGCCGGCTCGGCCCAGATGCAGAAGAGTGCTTCCGGGGCCAGCCTTGTTAATCCCGCCCATGCATCCTGAACTTCCGGGGTGTATTTCTGTACCTTTCTGCCCGACCACGATCATCGTGGGTCTTGGCACCAGCTCACAGGAAACCATTTAGGAGGCTTGCTTGCTCCCAAGCACTCCTAGCCAGTTACATCTGACATGGATTCTAAAAGTCTCCCCTGGGACTTTGAAGGGACAGCTCACTGTGTCCTCACTTTGCCTGTTGCCCCAGTAACAGAGGAATCCCTACCCGTGCTCTGGTTCCCGGTTGGGACAAACCCCGCCCCCCTGTAGACTGCTGTATCTGGTCCCATTAAGTACTGTCCCTGCATCGCTGGGTCTTCTGAGAAGCTGGTGCTGGGGAGGGGGTCGGCTTCGACGTCTCGGTTCGCTCCCCAGCCTTTCAGCAACTACTCTTGGTTGACTCTGCCCTTAGGAACTCTCCTTTCCTGTGGTTTCCTGCGGGGTGGTGGATCATAAAGCACCATCCTCAAGTATTTCTCTGGGTTGGTTTCCTTCTGACATTCCTTTTGTGAGGTTTTTGTTTTGTTAAAGAGTGTGAAAGTGCTTTAGGAGCTGGGCGAGGGTGAGTTACTCCATTTATAGTAGTAACCACTAGGTGGGCCCCAGGGCATGGGAAGAGTCTGGGTGTTGACTGTGACGCCTTTTTTCTGTGTCACTCCCTTAAATTCATTTTCATGACTGGCCCCGTGGCGCCCCGTGACCCATTTCCTCTCTCCTGCTGTAAGTGGCTGTTGGAGAACAAGGCACCTCCATCGCTGATGGGGGCTCCAGTATGGAGCTCAACCCAAGGGTTGCCTGTGCTCTTTTGTAACCTCAAAAGTACAGTAGTTAATATGTACTGAGGGTTTACTCCCTGTTCTGGAGGGTGGTTCTGCTAAGTGCTTCCCTTATCTTTTCTCCTCTACTCTTCATAACCATCCTGTGAACAAGGTACCTCTAGCATCCTCCTTTTATAGTGAGAAAATGTAGGCTCAGAGAAGTCAAACGACTTGCCACAGGTCACAGAGCTTGTGGGATTTAAACTCGCTTTTCCCTATGCAGACTGTCCTGTTCTGCCTTATCTTCGTGCCCTTGTACCCACTGTCCCCTTGTTCAGGCCTCCTTCCCTCCATGCTTCAGTGTCCAGATCAACAGCTAGTCCCTCTGTGGACACTCCAGACAAAAGTGACTCTCCTATGGACTCCTTTAGTTCATGTACCTCAAGCTCCGTACTATTCATAGCATTTTGTCTTATGGTTCATTTTCACGTCTCTGTTCCCCAGTTGGGTGGCGCATCTTCAGAAGGCAATCCCTAGTGCGTTTGGCTTCCCCTACAGTGATTAGCGTACCTTCCCACGTAGTACGTGTTCAACAAATCCTGGTTGTTGATTGTATTACTTTAAATTTGGGCCATTACCTATGAAGGCAGGAATGCGTTTCACTGAATTGATGTTGTGCAAAGCAATCTGAGCGTTTTACTAACATCATTCACCCCCCCCCCCTTATTTAATAGGTAATTTAGTTCTGGGGCACCTGGGTGGCTCAGTCGTTAAGTATCTACCTTCGGCTCAGGTCATGATCCCAGGGTCCTGGGATCGAGCCCCGCATCGGGCTCTCTGCTTGGCGGGAAGCCGGCTTCTCCCTCTCCCACTGCCCCTGCTTGTGTTCCCTCTCTAGCTGTGTCTCTCTCTGTCAAATACATAAAATCTTAAAAAAAAAAAATAGGTAATTTAGTTCTAAAAGAAGGAATAATATCTAGCTATTTCCATGGAATGATTTATTGGAAACAAGAACAGTGGTTTGAACCGGCTGAAGTCAAACCAGTAAATAACATTCAGTATCAACTATGCTGTCTCACTAGAAAAACAAAATTTCCCATTTTGAAAACGAATTTTGGGTCATTCTGCCAGATAGCCCAAGAGTCCCCGGTGCTGGGAATTAGGTCACTAGGCACAACCTCTCTTCTGCCCCCAAAGTTAGGGAATCTGAGCACTCCCCTTGGCCCCCCTGTTAGTGGCTCCCATTGTTGTCTGACCCTGGGCAGCACGTATCCTTCCCTTCCTAGGACATGACTTAGAGACGTGATAACAGCACCCTGTACTAAAAACTACAGGAACAACCTTTTCAAACCTTCACTGTGCCTGGGATATAATAAGTGAGTGGGAAACTGAGGCATTTTTATAGAGCTAATAAGGCACAAATGAGAGACTGACCTAAGATATAATTACAAAAACAAGACCAAACATAACATTCTCCAAATAATAGAGGAGTGATTATTAGCCATCTAAATAGATACCATTTTAGCAAAATGACCATTGATAATCACAACCAGAGAGGAGATTGTGCATTTATTTTCATTTCCTCCCTTGCTCCAGGTATAAGAAGTATGGAGGCAGGTCTGCCAGAATATCCCTGTGCCCAGCACTGTCCCAGGAACTGAGAAGGGTCCCCAGAAGTCCCGTCCGAGTATAATGCCTCTTCCAAGAGAAGACAAATTCTAAGCAATGTCTGAATAAGGAGAGATAGATATGGCTGAAGTCTTCAGGAGCTTTAGATGAAAGGGGACTGATGTCTAGCCTCTCCCATAAGATAATTGTCCTTTAAATCCATAAGGGCAGGATGGGAGCACCATCTTTGGCTTCCAGAGGAGGTGCTCATGGCGGGTTTCACTGAAGAATTGTTGGGACTTGAAAGTGGGATAAAGGAGTTGTAAACCTCTGTGCTTAGCCTTATTTTCCTTGCTTGTAATGTGAGTCGCTCACTCAAGATTCCCTTCCAGATATAAGACTCTGGTTTCGTTAATTTCACTGTAAGGCTCATGGAAAAACTGCAATATATAGAGAATACAGAGAAAGCACTTGTTATATACATACATATTTGTTGGACAGAGTTCATTAGCACTCAGTCAATGACAGAGTGTGTCTCAAGGCCTTTGGCCGGTGTGTGTGGAAACAGCATTGCTGCAGAGAAGGATTCTTTGTGAAGATCCCGAGGCATCTCCCTGTATGATGGGTGTGTTCGTGGAACGCTGCATGTTAACCACATGGGCAC
Source organism: Callorhinus ursinus (assembly GCF_003265705.2). Lineage (NCBI taxonomy): Eukaryota > Metazoa > Chordata > Mammalia > Carnivora > Otariidae > Callorhinus > Callorhinus ursinus. The sequence goes on from NW_027397074.1 coordinate 78,368,888, forward strand.
CTCAAGTCATTTTAAATACAGTAAAGGGGTCTTTTAGAACAGTAAATTCTATGACAAACCCCTTTGTAGAGAGAATTCCATTTTAAGGTAAACGAGGATTCTTTCTCTGTTGTGGTTCATTTGAACGTTCACGGACTTACTCCAGAGATTTTTCCTGCATGATGGACTGTACTAGAAATGGTAAGGGAACATGAAGCAAATGCAGCAGGTCAGGACTCATGGGTACAGTGAGTTTTGAGAAGGCAGTGATGGGGGTGGGGGGAAGTGGTCATTTGTAGAGAGAAGTGTGTCTGGGTGCAAGCAGGCTGCTTCGGGGGCATCCAGTGGTTATGGGGACCTGCAAGAGTCAGAGCTAGAAGTAGAGGGAGGGGGCAACTGGAAGAAGTCGTAGGTGCTAATAATCCTTGGTACCGAAGTGTGATTCATCAGAAGTGGAGAGTTCTGGGGGATATTAGGGGAAAAGTGGAGATTACTGAACCAACACATATTTATCGAGTATCTGCTGAGTGTCACCATACTGAATGTTTACACTTACTCCTTATAGAAGTATATGAGATACCATCTCAAGAACCTTAACATCTAGTTGCAGAGATGAGATCTGAAGAGTCAGATAAGAACAGAAGACACTGACTAACAAAAATAAATTCAGTAGGGTTAAATGTAAAAGATCTGTTTTTTTTTCTTGTTTTGTTTTATAGGCCATTAATTACAGAGGGGGAAAGGGGAGGGGCAGAGGGAGAGAAAGAGAATCTTTTTTTAATTTATTTTTAATTTATTATTTTATTTATTTATTTTAGACAGAGCGCGAGAGAGCGCACACATGCTTTCATGGTGGGAGGGCAGAGGGAGAGAATCCTCAAGCAGACTCCCCGCTGAGCATGGAGCCCAGTGTGCGGGACTCCATCTCACGACCCAGAGATCATGACCTGAGCTGAAACTAAGAGTCAGATGCTCAACCGTCTAAGCCAACTAGGTGCCCCAAGGACCCGCTTTTTGTTGTTGTTGTTCTTGGATTAAAATTACGAACTAAGAAAATCAGAACTGGGGATATCTAAGAATTTTAGGGGACTCCAATCTCTGAGGAGTCAGCAGTATGAAATGGCTGCCAGAAAGCAAATACAATCTCAAGTTTCATGAATAAGGGCCTTGTGCCCAGGGCAAGAGGGCTGACGGGCCTTGGCACTCTGCACAGCTAAGCCCATCTGGTGTGTGACACACAGTTCTGGGCATGACATTTTAGGAGGCCCATTAAAAGATGGCAGTCCGTCTCGAGGGACACAGCTGGGAAAGTGAAGGGTCTGGAAGGGTCTAGAAATCATGTTGAATGAGGAACAGTTAATCTTTTCATCTTTTTTTTTTTTTTTTTTTTTTTCTTTTTTCAGCAAAAATTGTTTGAGAATCTACCCACACAGTGGGGTGTGTTAGGGATTCAGGTCAAAGCTTGCCATCTTTGAAGAAACAAAATGAGGTCTAGTTAGTCTTGAGAAGAAAGGAATAAAGGGTGAAATTTAAAACCCACTATGTGGAAGGAAAGTTCCAAAGGGTAAAATAAGGGCCACAGGGTGGATGGGAGGCAGAATGGGGCCCCAGATAAAGGACTGTCTTGATAACCAGTAGAGCAGGTGAGTGCTTTAGCTTTCTCATCAATACAGCAGCCTTGTGATGGGATTTAAGTTGAAATTAAATGAGAATAGTGCATGTGGTGGGATTTTGTATTTTGTAACCAGGAAAACATCCTAGAGGAGTGAGATTCTCTTGCTCATGTTGCAAGGTTGGGTGCTCCTTTTAGGAAGGCCCTTGCCTTGGGGTGGTTGAGATAAGATGAGCGACTCAGAAACCCTCTTCTGCGGATGTGGGCTGGTCTGTCAGGCAGTTTCCCCGGGTCCAGAGCAAAATGAAAAAAAGCAAAATGGCAGGAGGAGGAAGTCAGGGGAGAAGGGCGGCCACAGCAACGTAGTAAACTTTTCATTAATTTTAAGATTGTCTGGGGCCCCTGGGTGGCTCAGTCATTAAGCGTCTGCCTTCGGCTCAGGTCATGATCTCAGGGTCCTGGGGTCAAGCCCTGCGTCGGGCTCCCTGCTCAGTGGGGAGTCTGCTTCTCCCTCTGCCCCTTCCCCTCCCCCTGCTCATGCTTGTGTGCTCTCTCCTCTCTCAATAAATAAATAAAATCTTTTTATTTTTTTTTAAGATTTATTTATTTATTTATTTGAAAGAGAGAGAGAGAGAAAGAGAGAGCACATGAGAGGGGGGAGGGTCAGAGGGAGAAGCAGACTCCGCACTGAGCAGGGAGCCCGATGCCGGACTCGATCCCAGGACTCCAGGATCATGACCTGAGCCGAAGGCAGTCGCTTAACCAACTGAGCCACCCAGGCGCCCATAAAATCTTTTTAAAAAATGTTTTGAGATTGTCTTTGATGTAGTTTTCATGGTTCTTTACTATGAGAATGTTTTTTTCTTCTATGATAGGATGATGTTAATAGATTGTACGTATTTTTAAAACATTGTTACTTAGTAATCAAGTTGGTACTTTTTATGGGAAGATTTTATGGGTCTGAAATTTTTTAAAAATTGGGAAACGCTGTCCCATTCTCTTTCTGACTCGAAGGCTGTCACTGATGTCCCGAATTGTAAATAGTAAGTGCAAACTGGTGGTAGGCACAGCACATGCTGTGGGAAATCAGAGAAGGGAGAGCCAGCCCCCCTCATCCCAGGCAGCAGGGGATGTTGTCTTGAAAAAGCAATCCCTGACTTAGGAGCTGGATGCAGAGAGGACTGTGGCCTGGCCTCAGAGGAGCGTGGCGTGCTGCCCAGCACGCGGCCCATGAATCCTGAGTCCCACTGCAGGGGCCCCATCAGACAGCCTCTGCGGATCCTGACCGTTGAAACCCTCAGACTGACTCCATTTAAACTTGAACAACCTGTGACATACAGGGCTCTCTGGTTGTCCAAAAGAGCCACAGAAACCCACTTTAGGACAGCTTAGTCGTGAGTCCTGTTGCCCATGGCATAGGGGGGACAGGGGTGGGGCAGCGGGGACCTTGCCCACACATCTTCTGGGCTTGTCTTCATGGAGGGACTTGCGGGTGACCTGGCCTGGGGCAGATGCCCATTTTTCTATCTGGGACTCTGACTGTAATTCTGATGGAGGAGGTGATATCAGCTGTCCTTTTGGATTTGTGCTGTCCATTTGGGTGGGAGATGAGAAGAAAGGACTCCCCCACATGGGAGGGGCAGTGTTATTTCCGAGACAGGGTAAGGGGGCTGGGCTGATCAAACATGGAACGTGCTGGGGGAAGTTCCCCGGATGGGAGGTGTGAATATGGTGGACTCCCTGCTGGCTTGGGCCAGTAATTAAATCATGATTTTTTTTTTTTTTTCATTAATGAGTTGAGAGAAACAACTCTGGCTTTTGCTGACACAAGCAGGTCAGAGGCAGGGCTGTGTCTCTGGGCACCTCTCACAAAACTCCATTTCCTGGGGCAGCCTTCCTTAGCATGGAGCTGCTTTGCAGAAAACACGCAGTTAAATGACACTGTTGTTTTCCTAGCGGCCCACAGTCTGGGATGGGGCCTGGAATTAGCATTTGTGCTCAGAACCCAGGGTCTCAGGTGGCCGGTGGCAGATGGTCTGCTTGCCCACACTTGGAGGAAGCTTTTCTCGGTATTTTTCTGGTTCCCGGCCTTGCAGTTTGGTCTTCCCTTCAGACTGTTAACATTTTGAAAACCGGTGGTTAAATGTACAAAGTGAACTATTTCAGGGAATCTAGGAATAAATCCTTTTGCACAGTGAAGCACAGTCCTTTGATGATGGAGCCCTGTTCTGCTCCTTCTCTACCCTCTCCTGGGGGAGGGATATTGTGGTTTGTCAAGACTCATGAAGGGCTTTTTTTTTTTTTTTTTTTTTTTTTTTTTGATTCAAGGCACCCGGTTACTGCGGGAACCTGTGATAACTCCAGCTATTAGTATTACTTTATTTTAAGTCTCAGTTTTAAAATAACTGCAGGGCTGCACCTGGAATAAAAATGAATTAAAAAGAAAGCCACTGCGTGGAATTTAAATAGCGCCTCAGGGATAGGCTTATTCTTCTGGTGCCATCACTTAGACCCGCAAGGGTTTCTTCCCCCGCCCCCCCCTCCTCAAAGCTTCCCAGAACACCACTCATGTGAACAGACACAGGGATTTTTGTCATCTTCTTTGGGGTTTAAAAATATCATTTTGAAGGAATGCTTAGCTACCAGGCCAAGCGCCCAGGGGCTCACGTGCCCTGGCAGCCTGTGAGGGACCAGGGTCCCAAATCCAGGAAGGTGTGACCGCTGCCCTCAGGGAGCTTTCTGTCGAATGTGAAGGTGCCAGGGCACTCCAGGGTATGAGGCCTCCTGTGGGTTGTTGGCCCGGGGTGGGGGAGGAGCACAGACCCTCTGCCTGGGGAGCCACCCTGGAGCTGAATCCTCCACCTGGAGGTGGGGTTTGCTGGGCCTGGAGGTGGTGGGGGGGAATGGGGGAGGACGTTTCTGGCCGAGGGAAGGGCATGGCATTTTGTGGAGAGCCAAGGGGAGTGCACTGAGATCCGTAGGAGATGCGGCAGGGGAGGCGGGCAGGGCCAGCGGGGTTGGGGGGGCTCGGGTGCTGTATGGAGTTGCCTGGGTATGATTCTGCAGGTTGGCAGAACACAAAACCAAACCGGCGTCTGTTAAGTAGGCGAGGCACGTGCCAGCATACGTCTCTTCGAACCGCCATTTCGCCAGTGGAGTAGAGGTTGTGTTGGCGGGTGTGTGGGGTTGACCCGGGAGACAAGGGAACCTTTTGGGGAGCTATGGCAGCAGTCAGGTGAGCCGTGACAAAGGTTTGAACTAGGCCAAGGCACGGGGGACGAAGGACTGACAGAAATAAGAGATGTTGAGGAGGTACAGTAAGCAAGGGGGTGCAGTGGCCGGTGAAGTAGGAGGGGACCAGGGGCCGAGGGAGGAGGGAGTCTGAAGATGGAAGAGGTGGCTGCACTTGGGGTGAACAGAGCCTGACGGACAGACTTGGCGAATCTCTGCACTGCACACCAGAGACTAATGTATCATTGTGTGTCAGTGAGGCTCACACACCAAACAAGGTGGAAATGGTTGTAAGGTCAGGTGCCCTTGGGCTTGGCAACTGTGAGGCCTCTGCAGCCCTGGGAGATGGGAGGGATGTAGAGAGAGAAGGAGATTGCAGGGGGCTCAAGAGAGGATGGGAGAGAAGAAACAGGGATAGGATTCAGCTTTGAAGGATACATCCCAGATTAAGCCACCTGCTTATAATCAGTGGTGCTTTCCTTTTTTATCCCCTTTGCTCACTTTCTTTCCTTATTCCTGAGGGTGAAAGACAACTCGGAAGATGCAATGCACAATAGATCTGGAATAGAGGAGTTAATAATTGGGAAATTCGTTAATTGTGGCTCTCTTTACAGTTCTGTTGCAGAGTCCAAATGGTAGTTTACGACACCAGTTGAAGCCTTATCGTGTAAGAGGTATTGACATAGCATGACTCCCTGGAGAGGAATGCTAGTGAATTCAAACATACTTGGGAATGTAAATTCAAACCCGTATAGGACTGTAATCAAGGCACACAGCCTATTAAAGAAATGAACACTTGAAAATGCAGGAATGGCAGGCAGGAGATAATCTAAAAATGTTCTCATTGTTTGCTCTTTTTTCCCCGACCCTATGAGGATGAGAAAGAAGGGGTAATAATGAAGAACTCCAATAATAGGTATAATTTATTGAATGCTTAGATGTGCCAGACACTGTGCCGAGTATAGTTCATGATCTAGCTCATTTAAACCATCTCACTTAATGCTTCTTACAAATGGGGAAGGGAAGGACTCTTCCTACCCCCGTTTTGGTATTGAGCGACTTGGAGGCCAAGTGGTCACAGAGCCAGCTGAGTGAATGTCATGATCCCTGGGTATAGGCAGACCCAACCATGTGAGAAGAGCCAGGCTGAGATTCAGCTCTTTCCCTAATGCACGGGGCCTCGGCTTCTTTATCAGCAAAAAGGGAGGCTGGTGCAAAATACCTCTAAAATGCTCTTTGGCTATAGAATCCAACCGACTAATTCCACCTGTCATTGCTTTTGCTCCTGGCCCCAGGAATCCAGCAAATGTTCCATAGCCCAAGGTAAGCGTGACCAACAGGAATGGAGATCATCACACCAGCTTTACAAATCGGGGAAGCAGAAGGTGAATTCCAGAGCAGAAATGTCTGCTTCTAGGGAGCTGCAAGCCTGGCCTTATAGGATGCACCAGAAAAATGGGGGTCCCAGCCATGGTCTTTCTCTTGAAGATTTCCCACTGTCTCTTGCCAGGGGTACTGTCTCCCCTGGATGGACTCTGAGCTGCTCTTAATTGTGCATCTGGCTAGAAAGCTTTTTCTTGCCATTCACCTTTCAATTTTCCATCTTTCACTTTTGGCGTGTCTTACTGCAGAGACAAGCGGCTGAAATCTCCCATGTTGTTCCTCAGGTAGCCACAACACGCGTTCTCAGACATTCTGCTTCTTAGCACACAAGTTTTTTTGTTTGTTTGTTTATTTGTTTTTAACCAAATGTCACTGGGGGAAGGTCTACATGGCAGTCGCTAATGTCTATTTTTTACCAAAAGATTTTTTTCTGAGACCAGAATGATCTTGGCATTGGAGAATTTCTAGCGCTAGATCCTCTTTCTAACTGTGGAAGGGCTTATCTGGAATGCCCCAGAAGGATCCCCAGTGTTGAGCTAGGGGAGACCTGACAGCAGGGTATGATTTATGGACAGATGGTGGTTGTTGATCTGTTGAAGACAGAATAGTGACTCAGCAGGAGAACTGTGATTTGGGGCTGGATCCGACTCCGTTCAGTCGAGTTATATAAGATCGTTACAACAGCCGTGGCTGCCCTTTATTGAGGCTCTGCGTGCCAGGCTCTGTGCGAAGTACTTTGACATGGCTGGTCTCGTTTAGTCCTCACTGCAGGTGGCCACACACGGGCGTAAGGTCCTACAGCTGGTAAAGCTCAGCTATTGGTAGTCACCTTGACGTGTGCTTTGGGAGTTGAGCTTGTCTTCAGAGGTTAGAGACGTTCAGTTTCCTCATCATGCTCTTGTGTTGATTTTCCCTTGGCTTTATCTGAACCCTCCTTCGGTTTACATTTTTAGTCCTTACTGCCTCTCCACGTCACCCGTTTCTCTATTTTTATTAGTAATTTCTTTCACCCTGCTCCAGATTTCAAACTGCTTTATGAATCAGGGGATGGTGGCTCAGTCTGGCATTCTGGAATTTGGTTGAAGAGTGAGTGCTCTGTTACCCTCTCTAAGACTTTTTGAAAATTTGGACATTGTTTCCTACTAACATTTTTATTTGTCTAGCAGACTCCTAATTTCCTTAATTCATCCTTATGAAGGAGACTTTTCTGTTTCTGGAGGACTTCAGCTGCCCTTTTCTGGACCTTTTCTGATTCTATTATATCTCTACCAAAAATCAGAAGTGAAAGTGGTAATAATCAAAGAGTGCCATGGTCTTATTCCATTGTCCTTTAGGATGGAATAACATGAGGCATGATGTGGGGTCAGGGAAGGTTGTTAGACAAGAGAGTGACTATCAAATATCACTCTGTTTGAATCCAGTAAGAAGGATGAATCGGATGGAACCTTGGCCACGAGGGCCTGCACTGGTTAGTATTATCTCAAGGATGTGTCAAGGGTGATCCAACACCGCATAATTAAAGGGGCTTTGTGAGTACATGTGGGGCTTCAGTTGGGGACCAGCCAGGTTAGGAACAGTTCAGAGTGTAGGGACTAAGATCAAGCAAGAGAATGGATCACAACAGATATAAGGACAATGGGCCTCATCGTTTTGGGGGATTGGCTGTGAGAGAAAAGGTCAGGTCTGCAAGACCAGCCACGTATGGCATGATAACTTAGAAGAGCCATCTGAAGATAGTCATTGATGTGGTCGGCTGGCCTTGATACAATATTGTCTGAAGACACGGCCACAGGCTTCCCAAGCCCCTTCCCAGCTAGGGTCATTGGTTGTCCACATGGGTCTGCCCAACCTCAGGGAGAACCATGCTTGTCACTGGTCCCTGTGAATGAGCAGACCGAGTCTTTTCCATAGCAGAGGCCAGGACAGACCAGTGTAGAGGATGTGTGACCCTGACTTGCCATTCAGGAGGAGAATGGAAAGTTCTCCCGGGTTTATTTTATTAGCGTTCAGCTTGTCCTAGAATTAATCTGTCCTGAATGGTGCTTAAAATAATCAGGCCAACATTTAAGTCTGAGAATACCTTTACAGTGTCGGGACTTGTGTTTTAACAAAATTTACTCTAATTTGAATTACAAATAATCATAGAACGCAGAGTTAGAGGGATTCTTGGGTGTTTTAACAAAATTTACTCTAATTTGAATTACAAATAATCATAGAACGCAGAGTTAGAGGGATTCTTGGAGGTAATATATTACATTTAACTGCACGAAAGTCCTTGAAGTCTTTGCTTATTTCAGTTACACACTGTCTCCTTTATGAGGACCCTCGGGAGAAGTTACTTCTGGATCTAGTCTTGGGAATAAGTGCGGTTCTTTTCTCTTTCTTTCATTTAATTTTCACAATAATTCTTTGAGGTAGGTAGAATGATTCTAGTTTTATAGCAGAACAGACAAAAACTCAAATTGTTGAATAGATTTGGCCAAGCAAACACAGCTGTAAAGAAAAAAGTGGAGTTCAAGCAAAGTCTGTCACATTCTGGAATTCTCCTTGGAGTTAAATGTGAAGCTCTTGCGTCCTTAATGCAACAGTGTCAGCCCAAGGGGGGCGTGGCTTCTATAACCTGCAGTAACTGACCATTGATCACTTCTCTTACACTCAGCCTAATTCTCCTGGTCCAAGGTATCAAGGTATTTTTTCTCCCCTGCACAGCCACCTACTGTCTCCCTCTCCTGAGTACCAATAAATGCTAAAATGTTATTTATGGTGCATCTTTTCTTTATTGCTTTCCACCTTTCTGCCTGTCCTCCCTCCCCATCCATCCCTCCTCTCCCTCCTCTCTCCTTCCTGCTATCTCAATGACTTGACACCACTTAGGAAATTTCACAATCTATCAGGTTTTTCTTTTGTTGTTGCCTGCTAGCGCACAGACAGCCAACTTAGTGTCTGTCTTGAGCAAGTGAATAGAATATAACAAGTGGGTAGAACTGTAGGCTGCACATTTTAATATTAGTCTTATTTATGGCTCCATTCTGAGGCCTCTTCTATGGTTTCTCTTGTTTTGTCACGTATTTCTGATGTGCGGTGTCTCAGGAGATTTTTGGTGTCCCTTTCATCAACCTCAGTGCTTTCTAGAACGAGACTGGGTGTGAGTAAATAAAGAGCAGTCTAGTCACCTCTCTCTCAAAATATGGCGTTGATTTTAACCTAGCCTGATTTATGAACCCCGGTGGCTTTTAGTAATCAACGTACTTATTCTCTCCTACATATTCACAAGCTACCAGTGTAATGTTTAATTCCATCTGGGGGTCAGGTGCTTCCTCGTTCCACCGATCTGGACCACATTTGCTTCTCTCCTTAACTGGCATCTCCTTGGAAACTTCCCCCAGACGCGGACCCCTGAGCCCCACCTTCTGTTCGGGGCCTGAACAGTTGAACTCATTTAAGGAAGCCAAATGTTCCCTTCTTATCTTTCCACCCTCTTGCACTTCACTTACTTCTTTATGATGTTGACATTACCTTCCTCGCTCCCAAGATCGTTTTGCGAAGGAAAGGCAAACAGAACAGGACTGTTGCCTTCTTTTTGCCATCTGTGGGCAGTACGTTATTCTCACAAGCTGTGGACTCACCTTGTCCTGGTTGTTTTACCCCCAAATGTAGCTCAAAAGCCCTTTTAAAAATTGTCTGGCACGTTTGGAGGCCCAGGCCCTGCTGCGGAGTGTGTGCACCGCACGGGCAGGGACCCCCCTCCCCAAAGTCTGTACCTGTCTGCGCTGTGCCTGGGGCCCAGGCGGACAGCCATCTGGTGCCCGCGTGGCCTTCCTTGGATGCATCCCACTCACTTTCTTCTTCGGGACCCTTCTTGCTCACCCCGAGGGTTTACCTTATTGGACTTTTTCGCCAGGGAATCCCAGCTATTTTTCTCTCCACTCATGTCATCACCTCCTTTCTTCTAGAATCCAGGTGGCTCCCCAGGACGGGTCCCTGCTCCATGCTTTATTCCTTGCCTGTGGTGACTTCGGCTTCACCTGCTGGCTCTTTCCCTTCTGCCTGCACAGATAAGCCGGACTTCCTTGTGGGGGGGGGGGGGGGGGGGGCGAAAAAAAAGTAAGATTTGAAATGAAAGAAAAGAGAAAAAGATAAGAAGAAAGAAACCCTCTGATTTCCCATCCCCTCCAGCGACTGTCTTCCTTCTACCTTTCAAGTGTGCTAGCCGTTCGTTGACAGTCCTGCCTCCCCGTCATTGGCTTCCCATCCTTCCTTAGACCCTCATGGCTGGACTCCTGGCTTCCCAGCGCCTTTGAAGCTATGAGCTCCAGTGTGACTCTCACAAAGTGCTGCCTCCATCCAGGCAGCAATGCCAGACACCACGTTAAGGGGCCATCCCTCACCGCGTGCCAGCCGACCCGGTTCCCTGGCTCGTTCTCGTAGACTTTCTTCATTCCTTGCCTTGTGTCCCACTTCCACTGCTTTTTCTGCCCTGGCTACTGATCTAGGTGGTCTTCAGCTTTTCCATCCTACCTTCCCCCACCTCCTGCCCTGTGACTCACAGCTTCTTGTCCCTCTGGGGGACAACTGGATATCCTTCCAGTTCTGTTTTCCCTTCTTTCTCAGTTAGGCTCAGCGCATCTACAACCCTGAAAAATGCATCTCCTGGCTGGGCATGACCCCCATGACCTGCCTTCCTGTGTATTTGTCCCCTTCTTGCACATAGCACTCCCTTGCTCAAAAATCTTTACCTACTTCTCTTCTATAAAGGACTGTGTCAAAATCCCGAGTTATAGGCTCTACTTGCAGCTCACATTCCTTTTCCAAGAGCACCGGGAGGAGGGCACCAGCCTAAGCCAGAGTGTCTACACACCAGTCCTGGCCCTACTGTGCTCCTAGAAGCTCAGCTATCTCATGTAGGACTTAGGGCCTTAAGATCTGCAGTATCTACCTAAAGTCTTCTTGAGATAACTCTGGAGAAGTAGTCAGCTCCGTGCCTGGCACATGATAAAATGTTAGCCATTGCCATCATCATGGCCTTGAGGTGCTGTCCCAGGACAGACGTGGTCTCGTCTGAGTTGAAAGGAAATGCATCAGGGTGCGGGGCTTTCAAGGGACCCCACCACAAGGAGAGCAGCCTGCCTCAAGGGATTGGGGCCAGGCCTGAACAAGACAGAGGGCTCCTCTCCGCTTCTCTGTCTGCTTCATGTTCCTTCTGCAGACTGCCATCCTGCTTCCCCGCCCCACCCCCCCTCAGGAGCAGATGGTCTTCCTCCCTAGCTGCTGAGTTTGTGCCCATAAAGCAGCCAACCAACAGAGAACCAAATTTTAACTTCCTGGGAGAAAGCTTATGTTTGGTTCAGCTTTTGTCACATGTTCACCCCAGTCCAAACCCCTGTGGTGTGAGGGGGTGAAAGTTATTTAGAACAAACATGGTGGCAGGAGCCTGCCCTGAGGGTGTTGGCGGTTCTCCGAGAAGACCGCCATGGCTCATTGAACACCTGGAAGACATGCACCACCTTCTCTTTTTGGTCTCATTGCTCACTTTGTCGTTATAGGACCTCTCCACTGGGCCACACTCCATGCCAAATGTGTATAGCCCCGTTCTGCTTCTCCAGCTACTGCCCAGCCATGGATTCTCCAGCCACTGCCCAGCCGTGGAATGCACATTCCTCCTTCACACACATCCCGACAGCCCCCTACCTGATCCATCACCTTCCATGAGTGAGCTCAAGTCAGATTTCTGTAGCAGACCTTTTCTGATCACCTTGTCCCACTCCACAAGACACTCTTCCTTCCTCAAACTTCTGCAGCACCGGCCCTCTCTGCCTCCTTTTTGCCCCTGATAAAATGCCCTTGAATGTTCTCTATCTTCTGGGTAGCCTGGAAGCCCTTGGAAGGCAGGAGCCATCCTGCTTTCTCTTTGTAGATGCTGGCTGTGAGAGATGACCACGTCCACCCACGTGCAGTGGACAGATCCCGAGATGAAATCGTCACTCGGGAGATCCCTGCCACTTACCCATTGCCTGCTGGCGCTTCCTTGATGGTCAGAATTGTGTCAAGAACGACGGCTTTCCTAATTGCTTTCTTTGCCTTTCGAGAGATAAAACTGTCAGCAGGACAGGGCAGGAATCTGTGTGATGTTGTGCCTGTAATAAGAGTTGAGCTTCCAGGAGATAACAGGATTCTCAACATCACTGCTGTGGCTAGATTCTGAGAAAGTTTTGTCATCTGTATTGGGAAAGCGTTGTTTATCTCTGCAGTTGGAGGAGTATGCTGTACTCAGTTACCTTAACCAGAATGACTTTTGGTCATTTCTCCTATTTTAGGAGACCCTCTGGGAAATATTTTTATGATCCCGAGGCCTCCTGACATCACCATGTGACAGATTATCCTTTCTTATGAGAAGCAGCTGGAATTAACAGACGGTGCCTATTGTCTGTCATTCTTAAGTAGGTTAAACCGAGATGCTTGCCCCCTTTACTGGGAGAAAAAGTGGGCGGTGCCGTGAGGAGTGAGAATCTTCTCATGGCTGCAAGGTTCCTTTTAAAACTCTGTGTTGAGTAATCATGCCGCTTGCTTTCTTTGTTTCTGCTAGAAAACACACAGAACCGTACCACTCAGTGTCCAGATTGTGAGGTATCCAAGGGCTGGCGACTCCTGCCTCAAGGGGAGGTGATAAAGGAAGTGAGAGCTCCTAACTCTCTTTGTTAGCCATCCGCTCCCTCCCCCCCCCCCCCCCCCCCACCCAGCACCCACCCCCCCCCCCCCCCCCCCCCCCCCCCACCCCTCCCTCGACCCCCCAAACGCAGGCAC
>NW_027397074.1:78381993-78395616 GCF_003265705.2 Callorhinus ursinus
CCCCGTGTGAAGATTCTGGAGATCACTGAACAGTCTGAGCCCCTCAGTAGGGAACCTCCAAGTGCCACACAATACCTGTCCCCCGCAAGACCCTAATGAATTTCCTTCCACCTATGCAAGAATGTCCCGTGGAGCACAGAACACCGTTCTCATTTGGAAGATTCAGAATATTCCTGCATGTGGAATGTAGCCTCAAAGTTGTTGGATTTCTCCTCCTCTTCTTGACTTCCTGTGTCACATTCTTTGACATTATCCCCTCTTATCTTTGGTTTTATTCTAATTTCTCAGAAATATCTTTTCACGATCATCTAGCCATCTTGTCTAGGAGCACTTTATCTCGTCTAATAAACCAGGCTGTAAAGAATCATTCCTCAAGTGCCTTTCATCTTTGGGAGCAGAGGAATGAGCTCGTCCTCGCAAGCTTTTAACCTCGGGCAGGAAAACAAGTGGGCGGCACGCACACTCCTGGGAAATCCTTGAGTGCCCGTGTTCCCGCGTTACTAATGTACCAACATCTTTCCTGACTCCTTCCTCATAGTTTACCTTTAAGTACACCGTGCCCGCCCACCCCCCCACACACCCTGGTCTCTCAAGTTTGTTTTCAGATCTTCTTGTTATTGAGTTCTTTAGCCCCCACTCTGGGGAAGAGTTGAGCCGCCATATTGAGATTGCCAGGGTCATAGCAAAGGGCCCCTGGGCAATAAAAACGTAATAGAGACCTGTAGGGCCACCACAGTCCCAGAGAGTGTTCTGTTTTGGGCAGCAAGACTGGAGAGAGCCCAAATTACTCTTATCTGGAGAGGAGGGACTCATGCGGGATTTGGGGGTGAATCAGACTTGGAATGGCCTCAGAGATCTTAAACTGAAGCCAGTGACCTCAACAGACTGGGCTTTGGTCTGTCTTATCCAGGACCACGGGAAGAGGACCAAACCGGGGCTCCTCCGCTTTTCCCAGGCATGGCCAGATGTGAGCATTTTTCCAGGTGTTCACCTCTTTCCTTTGCCTTCTGCTCCCTCCTCTGGGGGCCTACAGCTCACTAGGAGTTACGGTCTTTGGCAACCCTTCCGTTTAGAACAATCACCTTTGCTGTTGAGACCCCTGACTGCCTTGAGGATTTTGGTTTGTTTTCCTGGGTCCAAATGCCTTTGGAGAGAGACGTACTAGAGAGCTTAGGCACAACAACTGTGTCTACAGCCCTGTGATTAGGAGGGTGGTGTGGGATGGTGGCAGAGGGGTGCCGGCAGGGAGAATGGAAAAGAAGAAAAGAAGGTGAGAAAGTGTGGAGAGAGGAGTATGGCAGCTTTACCAGAGTCAGTCTCCAGCTGAGCATTTACCGACACCCACAAGGTGTTGTTTTCCACCGTGGACACATTTGTGTCTATAATGTGCTATTGGGAGCTTTACTGGTTAACACAGCAGAAAGGTTGCAAGTGTCTTGCTTGTCAAGGTTCCATACCTCTGCCTAGCACCACACCTGGCATGCAGAGAGCAAAGAGAAATCTTTATGAGTCCACAATAATAGATAGTATCCCATCACAGATGTAGGAGATCCTAAGGAATTTGAGGTTATAATGTTATTTTTTTCTTGATCCTCTGATTTGGAAGGTAGCAGAGGAGAGCACCCCAAGCTCTGATGTTTGACATTCTTGTTCTTGTTCATTGCCATCCTAAACTCCCGAGGTCAGTCAAAGGGCTGCAAGTTCTCTGCCTGGGGAGGGCAGAGAACTTGGAGTTGGTGTCCAGGGAGTGAGGCCCGAGTGTGCCTCTTGGTAATTGAGACCAACTGGGCAAGTTTGCTTCTGTCAGCTGTGGGTAATGATTCTTGCCCACTTCCCAGGGCACTGTAAAGATGAAAGAAAATGCTGTAGACAAGAACGATCACGGAACTGTAAATGTGGTTTATAAATGTTACCAATAATAAAGGTGTGGTTTCGGGGTCCCTTAGTCGCCCTCCCCCTCCTGCTGATCTCAGTGACTTGAACCCAGAAATGAAGAATAGGGCCCTTGTGATGGGAGTCACGACTTTTCTTCTGAGGCTCTGGATCTCAGACCCAAAGCAAGAAGCCGCAGAAGACTCTCTCTCTGACGGCCTCGCGCTCAAAGGTCTGGCTGGCAAGTGACCATGTCTTCCTGTGTGAAGGGTGTTCAAGAGAGAGAAAGAAGAGGCCATTAAAAGAGACCAGCTCAGGCTCAGGCTGAGCGTC
Organism: Callorhinus ursinus; assembly: GCF_003265705.2. Classification (NCBI taxonomy): domain Eukaryota; kingdom Metazoa; phylum Chordata; class Mammalia; order Carnivora; family Otariidae; genus Callorhinus; species Callorhinus ursinus. The sequence goes on from NW_027397074.1 coordinate 78,384,199, forward strand.
CCGTTCTCTCCTGCTACAGATTTCAAAAACTGTTAACTGAAAAGACCCCCAATAATATACTTTGGAAGTGGGGATAACCAGCTGAGTCAGGCTCTTTGTCTATACACCCGGTCCTCTTGGCTCCTGGCCTGAGGCAACAGAAACCAGCTTGGTTTGGGGGGGGATGGGGGCTTTCATACCCCTCTCTTACGGGGGTTCAGATTCCTTGAGAGTATAGAGAGAAGAGCGTGGGAGAAGATAAATCCTGAACTTTATTCATTTTACCCTCATTTCTCTCCTAGTGAGAATTCTAGAGCATCTTTTGTAGAAACCCATGCCTTGTCCACTTTTGTTTGTTCTGAAGCCTGATGAATGTGCTTCCACCAGGCTGCAGAGCAGCCCCCGAGGAACAGACAACAATCAAACAGGGGTCTTTTCCATCTAGTGCGATGTGATGGCCCTCCACTTGCGCAGGTAATTCTTCAGTTTTAATACCGCTGCATACAGGGACAGTGTGGGGCCTGCTGTCCTTGGCATGGGGCTGGGTGATCTCCTTCATTTCAGTGGATTCACGGGGCCTGCAAGGGCTGCCGCCTTGGGAGCCCACTTTGGATCTGATGGGTGGCCACACCTGTGTGCTCGCTTTGCCACTGGGCCATGGGTTAAGAAGGCACCCTGATTCCAGAAATCTAATCACAGGGCATGAAGGAGAATGGGGCTTGTAGGAGATCTTGGGCCTTTGTGGGGCATATCTCAGGTAGCCCTCCAGCACCGTTAGGGGAATTAAAGGTTGGTGTCCAGCTTGGGAAGGTGCAGAGAGGGGAGGAAAGAGACTTCTGGAACGGACTGTATGATAAAGGTGTAGGCACGTACAGGCGGGAGCCTTGGATCCAGCCATTGACATCCGTTACGTCATTTTTCTTGGCTTATCTGAGCGATAACTATTGCTTGGCCTGCTCTGATGCCCCCCAAGGGGATGTCTGGTCTCCTTTTCTGTGAGTACATTTAGCTCAGGATCTGGCAGGTCCCAGATGCTCGAGGATTATTATGAGGTACTAAGAAGAAGCAAAAGAAGAAGGAACCTGTCGAGCTGTGGTGGGTGAGCAGGGGGTGTTTTCTTAGCAAACAGACTTGGCCTTGCCTCTGCTTTCTGCAGGGGGCCAATTCCTTTGCTCATTCGCTTTATCCTGTGTCAAGAGAGGCAATTCACAAAGCACACGGCCAAGAGCGGGGAATGAAATTAGAGTGGGTATTTTGGCTGCCAAACTGGAGGCAGGCAGGAGAGCAGAGAGGGAATACCAGCTCAAAAGAGCGGCTAACCTTTGTTCTACATTTCCAGAATCTGAACATGGTCCAGCCTCAGCCCTGTTAACCATTAACCTCCTGGTGTTAACGGTGGCCGCTTTGCATTCCCTGTAACCTTTCCTGGCTGGTGTCTGAGGCTGACAAGCCATGCACACATGTCTCTTCTCATTGAGGTTTCCAAAGACACAGAAAAAAAAAAAAGAAAGAAAAAAAGAAAGAAAGAAAGAAAAGAAATACAACAAAACCCTGGACGTTTGCACTGGAGCCAAAGGGGTAGGAGTGCTTTCAGCTCGTCTTCAGGGGCTCGGGGAAAGAGAATTAATCCCTCTATGCGCCAATGTAACATTTACGGAGTCTGCGGTGTGCAGGGCCCCGAGCTATGAGCTATGGTGGGGATGCAGAGATGAGAAGAAATTGCTTCTCCTCCCAGGCAGCCCGGCCCAGAGGGGGCCGGCTTGCTGACGGTGCCCAGATTTCCTCTAATAGAATCTTAGGGACCTGGACTTCTGGCAGATTTCTTTTTTTTTCTTTTCTTTTCTTTCTTCTTTCTTTTTCTTTCTTTCTTTCTTTCTTTCTTTCTTTCTTTCTTTCTTTCTTTCTTTCTTTCTTTCTTTCTCTCTCTCTTTCTTTCTTTCTCTCTCTCTCTTTCTCTCTCTCTCTCTCTTTCAAGTTTTTCTTCTGAGACCATTTTAGATTCGCAGGAAGAGAATCCATATGCCCTTCACTCAGTTTTCCCCCCCAGTGGTAACATCTTGCATCACTGTAGTACGGTCTGGCCGACTTCCCGTGTGTTTTCTCTGAGTTGCCCCCACTCTTTCTTCCTTGAAGTGGATCTTCCTCCTCTCCCCCTGCTCGCCTTGTCATGCCCTAGGGTCTCTCCAGTCATGAAGTGAAGTCATTTAATTAGTCAACAAGTTCTTCTTAGTTGGTGACTTGCATGCTGAGAGCACTGTTCTGGGGAGAGGAAGCTTCTTGTCATTTGCGGGTGGCACGGTGCATCCCAGGGAGAGTTAAAGGAATAACAGTAACCAGGATTGCTACAATGGCCTCTGCCCCCGGCCGCATGGGTCTTGCTGTATCTTGTCCTCACGACAAGGCTGTGTCGTAGGTCCTGTGATTGTTCCTAACAGAGGTTGGGAGCTTAAGGGACACACTGCTAAGGAGAGTTGTGACTGCCGGCCTCTGGAGCCTCCGCCCCTGGCCTCCACTGAACAGTGGAATGAATCGAGACCGGGGCACTTCCAGGAGCCAGGCCAGTGTTGCTGCAGCAAGCTCAGCAGGACTGGGCTCCTTGGAACACCAGGCACCGTGCCCTCCCCTTCTCTTCACCCCAAGGCTGAGCCTGGCTACCCTGATGAAACTCGATGTTCCTAAGAACTCGAAAAGAACAGCGAAGCAGTAAGGGGAGATCTAGGGTCATAATATGTGCAGACTAAAATCGGGTAGAATTTTCCAGGTATTTATTTTCAAGTTTCTTGAATTAATATTGATGAGTCCCCAATAGTCTTATCTTACTAATTTGGGATTTATGGGGAAGATTGGGGTGAAATAAGCTTTTTGAGTACCTCCTGGAGTTAAAGGCTTTGTAAATAAGGGGATGGAAGGGGATGGGGTAGGAAAAGAACCCAAGTCCTTACAAGCACTCAGCAGCAACCACTTGCACGTGCACAACACATACTATTTTCAGAGTCTTTCCTTCCCCTTTTAGGAAGGTCAGTGATAGTGGCTCATTGGCTCGGTGGCAGCACAGCTGAGAAATGTAGGAGAGCTCATCATACAGGCCAGCCCAGCGAGCCCCGCTCCAGGCCTCCTCCTGGCCCCCCTTGCTTGCGTGCATCTCTGAGTTTTGTAGGAATGTGTGGGCTTTTGTCTGCAGGAGATGGCAGTAGGAGGCTGTTTCTGGGAGGGGTGGGTGAGAGAGGCATCGCGGGAAAAGCCCAATTTTGAGGGAAGGGGGAGCTGCCTGGTGGCGGTGGTGGAGGAGGGGCTAGATGGTGTTTCAGAGAAAGGCGGCTAATGCTTTTGCAGGGCAAGCCCGTTTCTTTACATCCCTGAGAACTGGGTCTTTTATATTTCCCACTCCGCTGACAGGTCCCCAGAATGTTGCTCTTTGCACCCAAGGCGGTTCCTGAGGCAGAGCTGAAATGCCATCTTGGTCTTGGGGTCCCCCCTTCCCTGGGGTTCCCCCGGCCAGGCCTGGGCCCTACCTTCCTAGCTTCCTTTTCTCTCCTCAGTGGTTCCTAGCTCCCTGCTCTAAGCAGGATTGGAAGGCCCCACCACACACTTGGAAATCTGGAATGCTGGTGATGGTTCTGTGTAGTTCACACCGTGGGTTCTTCTGTTTTCAAAATCAGTGTTCACGTGAAAGTTGCAGACAGTAATTCCTCTTGGAACAGTTCCTCTCCAGGATCGTGGACACTTTCTTCTACTTCTCCTTTCATCTCTTAGTTCCTGGGATCCCTCACCATTTTTGGCTCATTTCATTTTTGGATGCTAAGTGACACTGTGAAGATGGTGGTGAAAAGCTTTTTATCTCTAACCTTGACAAGGGTTGTGCAGGTGCCCAGGAGAGCACAGAGTTCATTGCTTTGACCCTTCTAGTCTTCCCCACTCCCTGCCACTGGCATCCCTCACCTTCTGATTTTCCTTATTTTCTCCTCCTCTGTCCGTCTCTGTTGACCCATCTCTTGAATTTTATTTTTTTCAAACCCACAATTCTTCTGTTTCTGTTTCCAGAAAATTCCTTAGTTGTCCTGTCGCTTCTTCCAATGGAGCTCCCTCCCCCATCTCTCTTTGGTTCCATCCTACCTACCTCGGCTTTGCCAGGTATATCCCAGCTGCAGAGGAACACTTAACTGCTCGTGGCATGCTTTTTTACAGATTCTTCTGTGTTCTGCAGCACCAGCTCTGAGAGCTGGGCACCTCTGAGTAAATGCTCAACAACCCAGGAAGTGAGCTTATACCTGCAAGATCTGGCAGTATTTGGAGGAAATTGGGATTTAATTAGCGTTTCCTTTTATGCCACTGTCAATATGCCTCTGTTACATTTATGGCGTGTGGGTATCCTCCAGTGACTAATTACATGAAATTTCTCCTCTTTGTTAAACTCTAATAAACATGCACGATATATAAAGTTGAAAATGGCTTTGTTGCCAAAAGTGAGATTCTTTATTTGAATAGGGACTTCTTTGTCTTCTCTTTAAGGAGATGGTGGATTTGCATATGTATGTTACACCAATGGGCAGGTGATATTTGTAATATTTTTTTTCTCTTACAGGAGACACCAATGAGTAATGTAAACCAGCAACACTTTCTCTTCTTGTTCGGGCCTAGAAAGGTTGCAATGAAAATAAAAACCAGATGGGGACTTATATTTAAACTGTTCCTATTGTGCCTGGGTTTCCAACCTCAAGCTAAGTGTGTTTAATTATACCAGGAGCCATGCTTTGTAGGGGTGTGGAAAGGTTAGGAACAACTTCGTACCTTGCCATGGGGGATGTCTTTGGCCCCTTTTCCTGTGGTATGGGGGACCTGCGTGTGTTCCCAGATGTCCTCCAAATCCAGCTGCCCCCAAGTTGGCCAGAAGCACCAGCCCAGAAAGAAGTCCAGGGGGTGCCTGAGGGGCCTGAGCCAAGTGAAAATGACCCATTTGGTACCCCAACAATGCCTAGGTCCAAGGCAATGATGACAGTGTCCATTTTTCAGATTAAGAGACTGAGGCTGGGTACAGTTAAATGTCTTGGCAGGCATGGTTGCCAGAGGCTGAGAGGAGAGGAGAATGAGGAATTGTTGAGTGGGTACAGAGTTTGGGTTGGGGAACATAAAGAGAGTTCTGGAGATGGATGGTGGAGATGGTTGCACAGTAATGTGAATGTACTTGATGCCACCGAACGGTACACCTAACGATGGTTAAATGTCATGTATATTTTATCACAGTGGAAACAGAGTTTCATAATTGCCAGTCATTAATTTAAAAACACAATTCAGATAAATAGGTTGGTTAAGATGTGGTATATACACACAGTAGGATATTCAGCCTTTAAAAGGAAGGAAAGGGACACATGCCACATGGACGAAACTCGTGGACGTTGCGCTAGGTGAAGCAAGCCAGGTGCAAAAGGACGCATATTGCATGATTCTACTTAGGGGAGATTGCTGGAGTAGTCAAACTCCTAGAGACAGAAGGTGACGTGGCCGTTACCAGGGGCTGGAGGGAAGGAGGAAATGGGAGGTAGTGTTTCCCGGGGGTGGAGTTTCAGTTGGGGAAGATGCAAAAGTTCTGGAGATGGAGAGGAGGGACAGCTGTGCAACACCGTGAATGTAATTAACGCCACTGGACTGTGCACTGAAACATGATAAATTTTATGTCTATTTTACCCCCGCCTTGAAGTCCTGGCAGGCTGCAAGGCACCTACGAAGCTTGCCTACTGTCCCAGCCCCGTGCTCCTTCAATTAGCGCTAACTACCTCGCAGGGCACACAGTGTACATAGAACCAGAAAAGATTTTCCCTGTCCTGACAGATGCCCACCATTACTGCATGCCGGAGTGCCAAAGGCAGCGTGATAGAGACTTGACCTCTGGGCACAGAAGACGCAAACACAAATGCTAGCTTGGAAAGGGGATGAATGATTTAAACGGTGTGAGGGAGAGAAAATGCTATTAGTGCTAGTTTGGCTTACTGAGAAGGGTCCATTAATTCACATATAGGAGTTCCAGGGGGAGAAATGCCCTAATTATGTCTTGGGTAATTTGACCATTTAAATGGCTAACTAATTTGCAACTAGCTTCTTCCTCAAGGTATTGCATCTTTATTCAGTGCTGCTCCCCTCCCATCACAAGCCAGGCTGCGCGTCCAATGCTTGCGACATTGTGGGGTTGTTAGCTCGTTTTTGCCGATCGCTACCCGCCCTCCTCTTCAATCATGTGACCTTGTAGCTCTTTGTGGGATTGGAAATGTGTCTAGCTGAAATTATCGCCTATGTTAGCAGGATTCTTGTAGCCTCCAGAAGGTACAAGGCCGAATACCATGTTTGCAGCGCCTTCCAAGAATAGCTGTGATGGGTGAGGATCTGACAATTGCACCTCAATTATGGGGAGATTCAGAACCTGTCCAGGTCCCATCTTTGTGAGATGCCTGCTGGGGGAGCTTGTCTCTACACACAGCCAGTGTGCTGCTGCCCAGGCAGCCCCCGCCCCTGCGCCTTCCACCGATGGCCTCCCCATCCTGATCAGCTGTGTGTCTGGACCTGCCATAGCACCCCCCTCAGCCCCAAGGGAGACTCAGTGAATCAGAGATAAGCCCAGGCTGCCCTTGCTGATGCTTTCCCCAGCATGCAAGATGTGCAACCACTCTTCGGTGGGGAGAGAGCTTGTGGATCCGTGATTCTTACTTTTTACCTCTACGCATCTCCACCAGCTGATAGGGCAAAGACCCTCAAAGTCTAGGGGTGAGGAAATGCGATGTTCTTCCCAAACCAGGTGGGAGAAGAGGAACAAAGAATATTTATTCACAAGATCTCTTTCAATATAAATAACAGATGAAAGCTATTATTTATTATGTGCCAGGCACTCTGCTAAGCACACTGAATGTATTATTCCATTGAATCCTTGCAAGAACCCTAAAAGTATGGGTATTATGGTCTCCACTTTATAGATGATAGACGAGAGGCTCAGAGAGGTTTGGTGATTTGTCTCCAATCGAACAGCCAGGAAGTAGCAGAAACTACATTCTACTCAGGTTCTTGGACAGATTTTCCTGTTCTTTCAGCAGGACCACAGCTGTCTGGGAGGCGCTGTTGCCTGCAGGCGCCCATGTCTAGGGCCTAAGGTAACCGCCTTTCCTTCGGGAAAGTACCGGCGGGCTACATGATGGGCGTATTAGTTGGTTGAGTGTTTTAGGAAGTGCCACATACTCCCCTTGATCTACCCACGTTTCTAGGTCTTCTACTCTCTGTGTATGGGTGATTAGAGAATCCGGTAGAGGGGAAGGGTAAGAGCGTATGATTGGGGGTGGGTGGGCAGAGTTGCCACAGGGTGGAAGCCTCCGTTCTTCTGCCTGAGTTAGGTGTTCTTTGAGAACGTGGCCGTGAATTTGCGCCACTGGCACCATGCCCTGCACACCTCCCCTCATCCCTGCTCTCACCCCACTCCATGTTTATTACCAAAGGAAGGCTCTGTTCGGACCCGTCTTCTCTTGCATACTCGCTTCTCCAGGGCTCTCCTCTGCTACTTGGCCTCTGCCACTACGGCCACCAGCTACGTGGTTCTCAGTCTGGATCGCCAGCTCCATTCCCTCTTCTGATCTTCAGCCCAGCTTCCCACCTCCCTGCCCCCTCTGAGGGTCAAGCACTGTCCACACTGTATGCACCACCCTGCTCCTGATTCTTTTGAACTTTTTTTAACAGATGATAAGAATGGCTCCTTATCCAGTATTCCTACCTTGTATTTCTTATGACTCCATCCCACCCTGTTCTGTTGCCAAAATGTTCCCAAAGTAGAGCTCCCATCCCATAAGCTCTGTCAAAAATAGCTTGTGGCCTGTGGCATTTTGGGGTTTCCAGACTGTGATCCAAATCACTTTTCCGGTCTCATGTGTGCTGGTACTTCTCAACACCAGCAGTGACATAGCAGGAATAGTAGTAATAAAACAACAGCAACAAAGGTAGCAGTTCATGGTCTGTGCACTCAGCCCTGTTCTAAGTGCTTGATAGTGTTCACTGACTGCATTCTTGTAACCACTCTGTGAGTAGATACTGTTATTCTAGAGCACGTAGTAGATACTGTTATTCTAGAGCACGTAGTAGATACTGTTATTCTAGAGCACGAATCACTTGCTTTTGTGGATCCTGCCCCGTGCTTTTCTTTTTTTTTTTTTTTAAGATTTTATTTATTTATTTGACAGATTACAGACACAGCGAGAGAGGGAACACAAGCAGGGTGAGCGGGAGAGGGAGAAGCAGGCTTCCCGGTGAGCAGGGAGCCCAATGCGGGGCTCGATCCCAGGACCCTGGGATCATGACCTGAGCCGAAGGCAGACGCTTAACAACTGAGCCACCCAGGCGCCCCCCGTGCTTTTCTTTTGAGGCACCTTCTCTCTTACTGTGATGCTGGGCAAGATTCTTCTCCCTGGTACCTTTCCAGGTCTAAATCGTGCAGTTTCCCGAGGTTATCACAGGTGCCCCTTCCCCTTGCTGATTTTGCTGACGTCCTCCCGTGGGATGGACTCTTTATATTTCTGTTTCCTTCGTATTGTACTCCTCATTTTCTACATGGTGTTGTAGACACATATACTTTGTTTATCTTCTTTGGTTTCTCGGAAGAATCTTGTGGACCTGGACTGTTTCCTCCAGATCTGTATCCCCTGTGGCATCCAGCAAGCACTAGACTCGTAGTAGGTGTTGGATATACTTGATCTGTTGAACTCAATTCACATTCAGGTTCCTTGACTGTGGTTGATGGCATTCATGTTAGCCTAGTCCCTTCCAGCTAAAAGGCCAGATAAGCTCAAGCAAATTAGGAAGAATAAAGATGCCAAATGTGAGCAGAACCCAGAGTCCTTTTTCACTTGATCATCAGTATTCAGTAATTATCTGGGCTCTTTAAAAAGGAGGGGCCTTCATGGTGGGATGCCCTTTACTTTGCGGAAAGAGTGGATGGGTGTGTCTTTGTGGCCTTGTTAGTATATGGAGGGACATGCTCATACTATGAGTAGCAGGAGGGACATTCTGTATCTAGAGTAGGTGCCCCAATATGATATGATGTGAGTGTGTCTTTCTTGTGCTATCCTTAATTATCAAAATTTAATAATCAAAAATTATCCAAATTACCCAGGAGGCCACCCCATTTTCAGTACATGTTAGTGGTGGGGAAGCTAACTTCCTATGTTCCAGTCACTGGGCTAAGGGCTCTCATATGCATTACTTGGTCAATCCATGTGTTGGATGTAAGCCTACCAGGGTCTTGAAGTTTGGGCCAATGATGAGGACATGAGACCTGCGTACAGTGGATGACCAGTGAGTATTTGTTGAATGGATGAATATTAGTGTGGAGGTCGTGATTACCGTTAACTGTGAATAACTTAACTTACAGAGCAGGTGCTTTATATAAAGCACGTTTCATTTGTGGTCTCTTATTGAGTACTCAGAACATTCTGTGACAGAGATCCAATTTGTATTCTCATTTGGAGAAGAAGGAACTGGGTGGGGGAGGCTAGAAGGGTAAAACTTGCCCCGAATCACACATCAAATATTCAGATGGGGCAGAACCAAGACGCAAATTCAGACTATGATTCTGAAACCCATTGTCTCTCCCCCTCTATTAGAAAGTAGAACTCCAGCTGAAGGAAGTCCTTCTGACTTTGCAGACACGATTGTAGTCCAGTCCATGAGATGTGACAACTCCCGTTTGTAGCAGGAGGGGTTGGGAGAGGCAGGGAGAACATTAGAAATGCAGTTTTTAAACATTTTTTTCAACAAGCAGAGCCCCTTTCTTCCACACGTTTTTATGTGGAACCCCAAGAGAAAAAGCAGATATGTGGGGAGCTGCTGTAGTGCCACTGGGGCTCGGGGCCTCCACCCCCACCCAGCCAGTCTCCCTGTCACCCTGCAGCGGCTCTCCCAGGAACGCAGTGTGAAACCCATGCATCCAACCCAACATCATGATTTTAAAGAAGACGAAACTGAGTCCCAAAGAGATTGTGTGACCTGCCCAAGGCCGGGCGATGAGTCCGGGGCAGGGAGGGGCGAGGACCCCGTCTTCTGAATGCCCCCCCCATTGTAATTGGCCACCTCCGGCATATGACTTGCCCACGAGGTCATGTTACCGTCCAGTCCCAAAAGCTTGAAAGTAAAACAAACATGGTAGAAAGACATCCTGATTATCCAGTGCTCTGGGGGAGGACTGAGAAAATGGATCAAGTTAATTTTTTAGAGGAAAGATGCCCAGGGCTTCAGGTTGAGATAAGACAGGACTTATTTTGCCAGAAGGGAGAGTGAAAGCACTTCAGTTCATGCATTTTATTATTGATGATTCTAATAGGAATACATTTTCATTATAAAATAACTTGGAAAACACAGGAAAAAAATTAGAGAAACGAAAATCACTCATATTCCCATGACCAGGACATATTATTCAAAGCTTGGCACAGTGTACCCCCTTCCATTACTTTTCCTGTGCATCGTGCTTATGTACCTCAGTGGATCAAATTGTTTACATTGTCTCATTTCTTTTTGCTCTTCAGTGCCCTAGCATGTGCCTTTTCCATGCTCACCAAGTTATTGTTGAAAACATGATTTGAAACAGCTCCTTTATTAAAAGGTAATGTATATATCCCATTGTACAAATTAGGAAAGTACAGAAAAGCATGAAGAAGAAAATAAAAATCACCAATAATCTTAGTGCCCAGAAGTGACTCTTGTTAGCATTTCTGTGAATGTTCTTCTTGTCTCTTTTTTACATTTACTCATATATAGACATTCTTAATATACTCGTGGTTCTATTACATATATTTAAATATTTTCTAATGTGATGAATTCAGGATATTCATTTTCTCTTCGTTCATTACTTTATGATCTACTTAAAAAATAAAGTTTACTGATTATATTCCTGTGAATTGCCTGTCTATGTTTGGTCACTTTTTGTAGATTTATTGTTGATTTATAAGTGTCTGTTACAGATTAAAGATATTTATCTTTTCCCTTTTTGCATCTGGGTGAAAATATTGAGTATATAATTAAAAAGTCAAGAATTTATCAGTTCTCTAAGTATATTAAGTTACCTACAAGTTTTCACTGCTATAAATAATGCTATACTCAATATGTTTGCACATAGATCTTATCTGCATAATTTCCTTGGGATTGACTCAGAGAAAGGGGGTTAGTGGGTTTTTCCCCACAGGAAGTATATGTAGGTACCTATTTCTCTAAACTCTTTTTTTTTTTTTTAAGATTTTATTTATTTATTTGACAGAGAGAGACACAGTGAGAGAGGGAACACAGGCAGGGGGAGTGGGAGAGGGAGAAGCAGGCTTCCTGCCGAGCAGGGAGCCCGATGTGGGGCTCGATCCCAGGACCCTGGGATCATAACCTGAGCCGAAGGCAGACGCTTAATGACTGAGCCACCCAGGCGCCCTATTT